>NC_073744.1:14659225-14985654 GCF_029784135.1 Toxorhynchites rutilus septentrionalis | reverse complement strand
CAGGGCTCGAAATCTTCGACGGTGAAAAATGAAGACCGACTCTACTCCCAGTAGCTTCGCTTCGACTAGAGCTGCTTCGGCAGTCACCGCCAACAAAAAAAATGACTTGACTAGAAAATGAATTGACTATCGTTGACTAGCGAGGATGACTGGTGAACTAATCCAGTCAGTGGTTATTTTAACTGACTCGATTATTGAATACAAATCTGCCTCTTCATTCAACTGACTTCAATCCACATTTCCATTTCCCCCTGACACTAATTTTGTACCCCCTTAGGCAATCTTATTGTACGTCCATATAAAGAGGAACGAAAACATGACTCCTGATGCAAAAAAGTAGTTACCCCATCAATGGACGGTTTATTTTCTACCAATTGTCAAACCAACTCAAACTCAAACCAACGAACTGAGACATTTATCAAATATGTTATAAAGGTCCTCGCGTTAGTATTAGTTAGTATTAGGCGTGCAAAATAGCTCACACACAGCACGCTATTTTATACGTGTGAGTAATTTTCGTGTACGATACAAAAAAATCTAGCTCACCTGTAGCGTTTGTCAAACCACGGTGAACTCAAACATCGATGCATGCATAAAGATACATGGGAAAGAGAGCGAGGAACGAATTCGTTTTAGAGGAAGTCACTTCAAAATACAATGAGGACACTTTGACTGGGAAGAATGAAATGATATAGAAACGTGAACCGAAATCTTCTTGCATTTCAAGCATTTCATTGTGGGCCATCTGTTGTTTTTTTTAATAATTTAGCATCAAATATTAGAGCTTGAGCTTGGATAGACTGTACAATTCGTAGTTGCTCTCCGTGATTGACCTGAACCAACCAAATTGCACAAAGCACACACAGAATGACGCTTGGGACTAGCAAATCATTCTCGTTGTGCAATTTTCGGCGATTCGTAATTTAGGATTTTAATTTGTAATTTTTTCGTTTTTGATATTCGTCTCTGATCAGCGAGGCGCATGGTCACAATATTCCCGAATGCGAGTGGCGTTACCATAAAACATAATAAATTTACACTATTCTTGTTTGATCAAATTTTGATCGTAACGCCCTTTAGACACTACACTCCCAAGCATTAGAACCGGTCTACACTGAGAGAAATAATTAGTAAATATAACGAATTTTTTGGTAAATACTACCAATCTATAGTCATTTTCGACCGTACTAATAAACACATATGTCAAGCAGAACCATGATTCAGAAGCCCAATATCGGCTACATTTTCTCGCCAAAAATGCACGTATCAGAATTATATCCTTATTATACCTCCGTATTGCCTTATGGGAACAATGAAAATGGTTAATACGCGCTTTTCTCACCAGTTTTCAGATATGACAATATCCAAGCTTACTAATGTTATCGAGTAAAATATACTAATCTCTGGTAGGGATGCGGGTTTGTTGACAATATGTACAAAAAATTTGTACATTCTACTAATTTTGCATTACCAAATGTATTTAGTAGTTTTCGACCGAGGATTTTTCTAAGGGTAGGAACTAACTTGCCCCAATATCAATATTCGTCTTTCAGTTTCCTACGGCAACGCCAGTCATCTGTTCCAGCTGAACGAAGAGACCCGCATCCTGAGGCTCACGCAGGAGCTGGATCGCGAGGAAATTCCATCGCACGAGATCCGTGTCATAGCCACCAACAACATCAACGGACCCACGGGTCCCGTTCCGGCGGACTCGCGCTCACTTCTGATCGTCCGCATCAAGGTGAACGATGTGAACGACAATCCGCCTGTATTTAGACAACGCTCGTACTCAGCCGGTATTACCACGAATGATTACAAGGGCAAGATCCTGTTCGTGGTGATAGCGGACGATCCGGACGAGGATGACGTGGTGAGCTATACGATTGAGGAGGGCTCGCTAGAAGTGCACGGGGAAAACTTGCCCACCGTGCCATTCCCCTTTGAGCTTGCCTCCGACAGCGGACAGTTATCACTGGCGGTGGAGATAAAGGACCGGATGAATGGATTCTACACGTTTACAATCGTGGCCAGGGATCTTGGTAAGTTATGAGCGTCCGAATTTTTGTTTCTTTATCAGTTTATTGATTCAACATGTATGTTTTACACAGTTTTTCACAATGACACCGTGCCAGCGAAGATTTATCTTATTGTCGAATCCAACCGGGTCAAATTTGTCTTCGTGAATCCGGTCGAAGATATAAACACGCCGGAAATGAGAAGTTTTGTAGGTATACAGCATTGTTTTCCATCGTACGATTTACTGCGAAATTCCGCTTCTCACTTTCAGCTGGAAAGTCAGTTCAGTGCACATTACGAGTTGGAGTGCAATATCGATGATGTGGTCCGCGGATCGATTGATGGCGATGGGCGAGCAGCCGGGGATATGCTGTCCGATGTGAGGGCACATTTCATTCGCGATAATGAAGCCGTGGAAGCGATTGAAATACAGCAGTAAGTTTTGCGTTCGTTCAATTTGAGTGGAAAATGAACAAAAAAAAACGTCTCTGTTTCAGACGATCCAACGACCGCGTCTTTGTGGCGAACCTGAAAAGAGCCCTTTCCGAGAAGCAATTGCTCCTGCAAGACGTACCAGTTACGAGTGTCGAATTTCTCGAAACGAAGAGTGAAATTCTTCAGATTATTCTAATTGTGATTGCTTCCGCGCTGGCATTGATCTGTGTCATAATGCTGGTGGCTTTCTGCATGAAAATGCGCAGCATGAATCGACAGCTGAAGGCGTTGTCGACCGATTTTGGTTCCATCGCGTCCGACCTCAATGGCGGCCGTAAGGTTCCCACGACCAACATTTTCTCTGTCGAGGGCTCTAATCCTGTACTTACGGATAAAGAGTTTCTAAAAGGAGCATTCGATGACGTCAGGTGAGTCAGTACTATCGGCGGATTTTGGACAACTAATTCAACCGTTATTCCGTAGTGTGCAATCGTACGAATCCGATTTTGTGGGCATCGACAACGACATGTTCACGAATAAGAAAAGGGTAATGATGCTTTCATTTTTTTTTTATCACCGAATAAGGGTGCTTGTTTATTATCGTCACTTTCATGTTTATCCCTGTTTTCATGTGTATCGCGTGCATATATTCGTACTCACATGCATTCATGATTCATTTTGGGAAGGGAAAACATGCTCTGCTTTGAGCCATACGCCAACCCCAATTTGTAATGCTGGAACTCGTTTACAGGAAAGCTTGAACCCAGCACTGGTCGATCACGTCAGACAGAGGTCGTTAAATCCAATGGCGAATCGTGAAGAGGCTAGCACCAGTAAAGCCGAACCCAAAGCGGCGGAAAATAATGACGAGCTGTCGTATCGGTTTTGATCCGCTGGGAAAAAATAACCCAGAAGGTTCACTCATATTTGGCGCTCTCCTAGGTTTATTTGTTTGGGTTGTTCCGTATCATACTACGCTTGATATATAACTCTCACTATAGTTTGTGTTTCAACAGATGAGCGGTGAAATTGATAAATGACTTCATAACATCTATTTTTACGATATATATAAATATTTATACCGAGAAAGACAATTTGTGTTAACTGTACACTTAGGACATAAAATAAAATTGGCAATACGTTTGGATGACACTTCACTGCCTTAGTTAGCGTCCCACGCGACACAATACGATATCACAATTTTACGATGATAAAGATTCTGACATAAATTATTTCGTGAAAACATATTGAGTTTACGTCTATACACGATATTATGAACTGACGAGTTAATTTTCTTTCCTGAAAATCTGAACAAAATGCGAAAAATGTGTTGTGAGAAAAGGGAAATTTCATATTTATGTTGATGAAAGTCCCTCCTACATGTTATTCTATGATATATATACAACCATTCCATGCCAAACCGATATAGTGGTTCTCAGATTTTCGTCAAAAGTTGTAGTTTCGTTCTTTATCGCAAACTATTTTTTGACGTAGGATTACGTCTTTCGGGAACATATTGGGATACAAATTGAAAGTCGACAATCGAGCACATCGTGAAAATTGTCCAATTTCAAACGCTTATTGCTCAGTCATTTCATGATGGATTGATGAAATTTTCGCGTCAATCGATTTCGGCACTCCATAACAATTTTTCATATTGAAGAAAAAAATATATGTCATGAAACTAACTATCGAACAATTGAAAAATCTCAAACCCTATCCTAACGGAAATATCCACTTCTGATTGGTCGAAATTGACGACACATGCGACGGGTCCCTAACAGAGACATCAAAACCAAGCTGCCTGGGGGAAATCGTCATTGCAAATACATGAAAGTAGGGGGAACTTTTGTTCCTACCGAAATGTATTCCATAACAGAGACATTAAAACAAATCTGCCTGGGGGAAATCGACATTGCAAGTATATGCAAGTCGGGGGCATTTTTATATTGCAAGTAAGGTGAGTGATACGATTAATTCTAGCAAATAAAATTTAAATTTGGAACTTTAATGTTGGTCGCTTCGTGAAATTTCATATCAATGACCGATCGTGTACTGTGAAAAATTTAGCACAAGTGTAAGCGTAAAATTGTATATGGTAGCAATTTTGTTAAAAATGAATTGATATATGAAACGATTTATTTCAATTTTCATAAGTAAAAACCAAGGTGTGTTTCGGCTCGAGAACGAGTCGTTTGGTTTGAGCCGTCTGTTTTGTTGTGTTCATTTTCACCCAAGGAAAGTTTATACGGCGAGAAATAATGGAAAAGTGAAGAAAATTAGAGGAGGGTAGTGATTTCCCATATACTCTACATATAGTATTAAGTGTTGTTAGTCCCATTAAAATTCGCATTGAGTTGAATAAACACTCAGAAAGTTAAAATTATAAAATAAAATTACCTTTTCTATTTCAAATATTTTTTTCTCTATATTAAAGTATTATGTTTTTAATGATAAGAAAAAATGATTATTGTGTTCGGTATTGATGATTATTTCATATTACATTGATGAGTTTTTTTTTCTTTGTTTCATCCATACATAACACAGGATGCATCTCGTCTAGGATCACAGAGGGCGATTTTCATCATATCTCGTTCCATTCCGGTATCTTTTATCTGATACGCGACATCCAACGACTATTTACCATCCTTCTGTCATCATCACTCGGTAAACACTGATCGAGTGAAGAAACAATACCCAACAACCAAACAAAAAGGCTCTTTTCAGGACCACCAAATCATTATCAAAGGGTTTAACGATGTAATTCTTCAAACATATCCAAAACCAACAGATAGCCTAACGGAATCCTACGTCAACTATGCGGTCGTGTCTCGGACACAACCCTTCTGTGACTTTTTTTATCCCATTAATTTATTTATCAGGCTCATTAGCATTTTATCTGTAACAGAGCCGGGTTTTTATCGTGTACATGTACATATGTTTATGTTTCTATAAATTGTAAATTACACAGTAGAAGTAGTAGCCATTTAGGCGTTAGGTTTTCTGTTCCATTACATTATGGTAAATTACACTCTAGTAGCCATTTCGGCGTAAGGGTATTCTATCTGTTCTTCCATTGTCCGGACTTCCAGACCGGACAGCGGAGACAGTTGATATTGATCATTGTTGGGTTATTTATAGAACAGCAGCCCGATGTTTCTTGCAGAGCAGAGCAGTTGTATGGATGAATCGATCTTTGTTCCACCGTGGATCGATCTCCATAGCTGATGATGGTTGCGTGGACGTAGTTATTCTATAACAACACAAAGATGGTCAATTGAGGGCCCTGAGTTTGAACTCACGATCGATCGCTTAGTAAGCGAACGCGTAACCAAGTGGCTACGAAGACCCCCCATCGCAAACAATTAGACCCGTATTTTTTTATTTTTTTGTTAGGGTGCACATTTTCATTTTAGGGTGATCCGAAATATCTTTTTCTTCTTTTTTCCAAAAATTATATTTTTCAAAAATTCATAACTTTTGAACTACTGAACCGATTTAGACGGTCGATATATCAAATTAAAGCTTATAAGCTATTCCTTCTTGCTGCTTTTGCAAAAATTTCAGGTTCTGGATTTGTCATTATTCATTCGTATTTGTTTTTTATAGTTTTCATGGTGTCGGGACGCTATATTTTTTTATATATTTTATGGAAAGCTGAGAATTTTTCATATAACATATCTCGAAACCAGAAAGGCGTTTTTTTTCGTTTGTGAGTTAGGATTTTTCAAAGTTACCCGATGGTTCAAAAAATCATTTTTCCCTTTTTCCCAAAAATGACTTTCTTCAAAAAATAATTACTTTGGAACTACTGGACCGATTCAGATGATCGACATATCAAATTAAAGCCCACTAGCTACCATTTCTTGAAAAAATAACACACTTGCCAATTAATTGGATTATAGTCACATACATCCAGTCTAGTCGCATAGAAATATTGAACGAAAACTGAAAACATGTTAACATTGAAAAATCATGACTTAAAAACGATTTTTCTCAAAAATGTATTTTTTTTAATTTCCTAAAATATATGTATGAATAGCCCTTACAATTTCCAACAAATCGTCCATACATCGAAAGATGGGCACTTTTACAGGGAAAAAGTTTTTCCAACAACAACTTTTTCATGTTTTCTTTGAAAAAAAAAGACGGGTGGGTAATGTCGGGGACATAACCGGAGTGACGTAGGACTATACAAAGGGGACAGCTTTTGTTAAATATATATATATTAAATATATTGTTTTATTTTCTTCTCCTACGTGAATACCTACCTATCTACCTGAAAAATGGATTTGTTTACTTTTTACTCTTTATGAATATGTTGATGGTTCTGAAAAGAACCTTTGGTGTTGTGTTTTTGTTATCACTCGATATTCCCATCTTGTTCGGTTAAACCTTCCTGTTTAGCTATTGCGTTTGCCATTCGCCACAGCTTTCACAGTTGGAAAATTTCTTCCCATCCAGCTTGTGACATGTTGTTCAGTAAATTACATTTAATGCGACGTGCCGGAGAAACACTTTGCCACTCACTGAATCTAATTGTTGCCTTGATGAGCGCCGAACCGAAGCTGCTCTGTTCTTGATGCGGGTTTTCTGATTGTCGTGAGCAGCTTTGCAAGCTAACTCGAGCACTCCGACAGCCGAAACTCTATAATCGCTGTTAGGTATACTGGTGCTCCGGCACCAATCCGTTCGGCCTAGTTACCCTTGCGGAGCAATCAGTGAATGCGACCAACAGGGAACTGGAGACCTGCACGGTTCGAGTGAGACTTTGCCTTTCCCTTAACTTGTCCTCCTTTGTTACGTCCACGATGCCGATGCCGTACCACCACACGGGTTTACGGTTTGAAAGAAAATAAGATATTTTTTTGGGGTCCGCGTGTTTTATACTCTAGCGGTACACACTCACAGGATAGAGACAAATCGGCAGACTCAGCCAGAGGGGCGAGTCCAACGAGACGAACGAATGAGCGTTAAAAGGGAGCGATGGCAAAAAAAATACATTCATTACGATTTGTTCCCTCGTTGGATTCACATGCAGGCTAAAAAGGGTCCTTTTCAGGATCACAAAATTATCTTCAATCTAAAGAGTTTATTGTTTTGTTATTACTCGATATCCCCATCTTGTTCGGCTAAACCTTTCTGTTTAGCGATTGCATTTGCAACTCGCCACAGCTTTCACAGTTGGAAAATTTCTTCCCATCCAGCTTGTGACATATTTTTTTTTACAGTAAATTACATTCAATGGCACGTCGCATTACCACCACTCAGTATCGGATTGGAGGTAATTTTAACCTGTAATTGATCATTTGCGATGACAGTGGTACAGTGTCGACTTTCAACGTGGGGTCATAATATGGACCCCGAACTCTATGTTTACAAAAATGTCCAACTAAATATGTCGCATTACAGGTCCGTCCAATTAGCTAAATGTCGAGATAAGTGTAAATTACTGTACTTTCAATCTAGAAACAATTTAAGAATTGGTGAAAATCAATAAGCTCAGAACAACTGCCAAATTCACATACTCATCAGATCCTGGCAAACAAATTATGAAAAAATCAATTTGTGTTTTATTATTATTTTGGATAATGTTTTAGAAAGCATTGAACTGTATTTCCTAAACTCTTTTTTGGAAGGTTTAATGGCCCTGAAAAGCGCCTTGTTTTATGGAATGGTTCCAATTTAGAAAACTTAGTACTCGTGGTTTTAAGAAAAACCATTTCGAACGCCCTCGATGCCGCCTTGTTCTGGTTTTGCCATCAAAGCAGATTGTATAAAGAACAAACTTTTTTCTTCCGCTGTCGTTTTGCGATTGCGTTTGCCACTCGCTGCAACTGCCTGTTGTTGTCTTGATGTCCACCGAACCGAATGTGGTCTGTTCTGAATGCGAGTTTTCTTATCGTCGCGAGCAGCTTTTCCACTTCGGCGGCCGAAACTATATAACGCCGGCTAGGTGGACTGATGCACTGATACTAACGCGCTCGGCCTAGTTACCCTTGCGGGGAACTCCAGATCAACACGGTTCGAGCGGGATTTTGCCTTTCCCTTCACTTTTCCTCCTTTACCATGACCAGACATGGCTGCTTGGGTTGGTTTGTTGATGTGTTGTGATGCGAACCGATGTGGTGTACGGTTTGAATGAGAATGATCGTTACGGCAGCGGAGAGGGGATTTTTAAGCTGACTGGCTGGCTCGAGAATTACGCATGTGTGAGACTGCGACCAATGTTTCGTTCATTTTTTTTCTTTTTCCTTTCCAATCGTGCTTCATTCTATTTCGCTGCTGCTCTGGTTGCCCGTTTTGGTCGGTACGATTTGAGGAGCACAAAATGGACCAATCAAAAATGGGCACATAGTGCATTTTGACAACGCTTGATATTTCACAATTATTCAATTATTTATCTCAAGAAAAATGAAATGTTATTCGTTATGATAGATGCGTAGATATATTTCCTATCAATTGATGCAAAAACCTTTGCGATCTATTGAGAAATGCTCAAGTTATAAGCGTTTCAAATCTTGCATTTTTTCCTACTTGTTCAGTGCCTAGATTTCCATTTCACCCCCTATATCTTCCGGTTAGACGTAGTCCTACGTCAATAAAACTAATCCTAATTTTGTTTAAAGTCAAGATTGCGATATAGTGTATTCGATAAAGTTTGAGATCTATTAAAATATGAACTTTTGTCGAAGACGTCAACATTCTATCTGTTATAGTTTTTGGAATAAAAGTCATTTCTGTATTAAGACTCCTGAAAAAAAAAAGATTTTCTCGTAACATTTTTGTGTGTAAATTCTCACGTTTGACATGTTCTTGACATGTTTCTGAATATAGAAAAGCTAGCAGATCATGCAAATTGCGATAACAATTTCCATACATCGGACGATGGGCACATTTACATGGAAAAAGTTTTTCGAACAACAACTTTTTCATGTTTTTCTTTGAAAAAATGCTATTAATGTTCTATTCGTTACATTTTGATGCATAAATTATCGAAACTTGTATGACCTGCTAACTTTTCTCTATTTAGAAACATGCCAAGAACATGTCAAACGTGAGAATTTACACACAAAAATGTTACGAACAAAACATAATTTTTTTCAGGAGTCTTCAAAAAAAATGACTTACATTTCAAAAACTATAAAAAATAGAAAGTTGATGTCATTGACAAAAGTTTATATACAAACAAGATCTAAAACTTTATCGAATACATTATATCGTTGTCTTGACTTTAAACAAAATTAAGATATGAAAAAAATAGTTCGAAAAAAAAAACAATATATATATATATATATATATATATATATATATATATATATATATATATATATATCTGGGAATTTTAAAAAAATACGTTTTTGAAAAAAATAAGTTTAAATTTTTTAAATAACTTTGTTAGCGAAATTTTTTTTCCAAAAAATTTTCTCTTTACACCCACAACGTTTCACTGCTATCTGATATGGTGCTGCCTACTCCTAAGACGAGTTGGCACTAAAATCGTCATTACAAGATCACATTTTGCATAAGATGGTAAGCTCGAAACCACTGACCACCTGGAGTATCCACAACATTGACAGAAGTATTCAATCCGCGTTGACGGCATTATGGGGTTGCAGAAGAAATGAACACACCTTTAAAATAAAAAGTATGAATGAAAATTATTTTTCCCAAATCAAATTGGTACTCTATGTAAATGAAAATCACTTTTGCTTGCAAGTAGGGAAAAATATCATACAAAAATTGGTTCTAAAGATAATTTCATATTATAATGGGAAATTTTGGTGAGAATATCTGAAAATTCATATAAAATAGTTTAAAATAGGGTCAGAACAACGTACTTCTAGTAGGTAAATAACGCCAAGAATTTTTTTTTATTAATTTAAAACTGCCGATCAATCTGATAGAGAGATGTTGGCCTCACACTAAGTAATGTCGTATCCAGATGTCGACACCATTCCGCCGTCAACGCGAATGTTATCCTAGTTTCCATCAAACTATAAGTTGAATTGTGGAGTGGTTTGAGGTGTCGCACGATAGATTTGCCTAATTTCGAATTCCTTTCTTTTCCATATTCCATATTCATCTGAGCTTGTCCGACCATATCTCCGGAATCAGCTGAGCAATTCGAACCACATTCGTCAGCGATATCTAGAATCGCTAGCAGACCTTGATTAAGATGCAATTGTGGCTCATTTTGCTTCAACTGAAGCACACAAGGCAAAGATTTGACTAGAGAATATGTGAAACTGGTAATGATGTTTCTAGCCTTCTAAATACGAATAATTAGCTCAAAGTGAACAATCGAAAAAAGTAGTATGTTTTGGGGCGCCATTTTCCTAGTTTGCCGGAGGCGCTGTCTACCCTCACTACGACGCTGTCTCTGGTACGCAAACCGGACACGCGCTAACAGGGCAGCAGCCATATTCATATTTTATTTGGAGTTTTGATATCAAAAGATGTAAGGGGAATTCGAATGCAATTTTAGATGTCATTAAAATTGACATCATTTTCGCATGACAAAAAACACTTGATGAAATTTTCAACAATATTGAATTGAATTTGAAAAAAAAACAGAAGGGAAAAACTAAACTGCGCCTAACTCGCTAACTGGGCTGGCATATCAAACTTCAAATGAAACTGAGAAGAATTTTAATGAATTGTTTGATTGGTACTGAAAAAAAAAATCATGAGCTTGTAATTACATTTGCAAGTCTCTAAATTGCTTGTTGTGATTCGTGAGGAACGATGCTACAGATGTGAGTCATCTCAAATCTCTACGAACAAAACTATAAATCGTTGAAGAGACTTCTCTTCAGAAAATGAAATACAGAGAAGGTCAATAAAGTACCACTTATTAACAAAAACTTCTGACATGAAATAGTCGTAAAGAAAAGTATGAAAAGTGTTATGTAACATGATCTAGGTGGCGAATCAATTGTGATGATATTTTCTATTATAGAGGCTTTAAACTATAAAGTTCATTTGCCTCTAGACTCTCGACTCAAAAAGGCCTATTGGAAGATCAATCAGCATCCACTATGGCTACGTTATGGCAATGAATACAATGAATTCGTGGTGTAATTTATTTCCTCTAGAAAATTCGTAGTTCAAAAAAATTTAAGTTCAAAAACTAATGCTGAAAACGCATCTAAATTCACATGTAGTTACTCGAGGATTACTACCTGACAGCATCAACCGCTGTAAGCTGTCCAAAAAGTCATCATTTTCATTGGATCACGTAATACATATAGGATGGTAAGCGGAATGCCGTTCTAGCGAAATAGGTTTAATCTTTATTCATCACCAGACCTTAATCGTAGGCGTAAATCATATCCCGTTGCATTCTATTTCTGTCCAAGTCAATTCCTACCCTGGAGGTTCGAATCCAACGGGAGAAAAGTTGGCGCTAACGTTTCTTGACATGAATCGATTCGGCTGTCCACTTGTTCACCGTGGACAACTGGGCTCTGCGTCGATGGTGGTAAAATCGTGCATATCACTCCCGGCGCGCTGCAAATGTATCCAACTGAAGCGTGAAAAGTTCGAATTCCAGCTAGTGTCCGCTATCGAGCCGCCCGATTCGTGTCCATCGAGAACCGACGAAATGAATCTGGTAATTTTAGAAATCGAAACATCACCGAAACTTGTCATCTGTAATCCAACATCATTAATTTTGCGCGCATCGATAACTTTCGAGTTGATTGTGACAGGGGCCGAAGTGTTGAATGGGGGTGGATCAAAAATAATCGTTAAAGTTGTACATTTCGAATTTGAAAAAGAATAAAGCAAAAAACGCCAATAAGCGATACACAATTTTCTGCGATAGTTTTTTCACCTTCCAAGTTCCGCAATGAATCTTTTTTGCGCCTTCCATTTTCCCTCAATCATCGCAGCGAGGTCAATTTTCGACTCGTAAATCCGTGAAGCATCAGGAACGTCAACTTTTGGCCCGTATCCATTCGCGACGAGAGATCAGTGGCAGTAGATTCTGTTCATCCAGCCGCCTCCAACTGAGCCGAAACGGGGAGCCGCTCTGCGCGATGACAAATGATATGCGACATTGCAAAAACCTCGATTGCGCCAGTTGTCAAACGTTCATAAATTTTGGGAAATTATTTCTGATAGCGACTAGTGCGGAGGATAAATCGAGCGGCGGTGCGGAATTTTCAATCGCCTCTGGCCTCAAACTTGTTGGAATGGGTTCTAAAGTTATAAAAAAAAGGATGTAGTTATAATGAATCACATGGAATCGAAAATGCGTCAGTTTTACACATATGCAACATATAATGTTGCAGGAGCTCAGTAGTGCAGGTTCTCACCTTCGAAGTGACAAGTAGCGTAAAAGGCGGGAAGCGTGAGTTACTTGTTTTGGTTGAGGCATGTTTTGTTTATATTGACTGGACGGTAATTCCCTTTTTGAAATCAGAAAGACGCGTTTCTTTAATTTTAATGAAATCTGTAATATTATTTGTAATTTTGTGTGAGATCTATCAGAATGCCGCATTTAGCAGACTTATCGCAGTGAGTATAGAATCAAGCAATCGTTTATGAGATAGAATAACAGCAGCAAAACAGCAGTCAAAAAATTGAAAATCAACGGTATCGCGGTATAGGATCAAAGAATCAATCTTGAGTAAATCATAGAGGCGAATGAACTGAAAAGTGTAAAACCTCTATAATTCATCACGTTCGTTCGTTCGTTGAGTAAATCAAGTGTTGGTGATGATGATGATGTTGGATTAAAAAAAAATCGCCAATGTAACAGTTGTACCTGTACCAGTTGTGGCCCATTGTTCTTGTATGGTAGAGAAATGAGTAGCATAACAAACCGCATGCTTCATATAAGTTAAATTTTCAAATACTTGTGAGTATATGTTTTTTTTTCCATTATAAGCGAATATATAAAGGTTATCTGGTTTGCTAACACGGAAACACGCAATATACAGTTGACCAGGTGAGGAACAACTCACATCTGAATATAAACTACACAACTTCAACGATTGATCTTGAGCTTTACTAATTGTGATTGCAAGCGCCAATCGAATAAAAGTAAATGGATTTAAAAACATTTTCAAATACATTTTTAGTTCACGATTTTATAAACACTTGCAAAAGAAAATGTGTTGATATCACATAGACGCCAGACACCATAATCCAATCAACTTGATTATTTCGCTTCCAGTAGAACATTTTACTACAAAGATGCATTGTTTTGCATTGTTTTATGGCAGAGTTACAGTGTTACTCAAAATTCAGATGAAGAATATGATCGATCACTGCTAATGCCGATTCTTCTTCACTCTGGATTTCCGATTCACCTTTAGTCGGTAGCGCAATTCAAAACCTTTTCCGCCATAATTCGGAGAAGTTTCAGAGGGTATTAAAAGCGTATTAAGATATTTTATCATTTTTCAAATCCTTATAGACCATTTTGCATTGAGTGTCTAGATGACTTTCAAAGTGCTCGCGGGGAAGAATGGCATCAGACAACGCACGATTCATTGATTGCCAACTATAAAATCGAGCTCAAATCTCAACTATGAAAGTTGAAGACTTCTTGAGACCCATTTTTTCTCTTAAATTGATTCCAATTCAAAAGTACGCTACATAGAACAATTGAATTGAATTCATTTGAAAGGTGAGAAAATTTTCCATAATATTTTGTTTTAGAACTTTTTTTTAAATAGTGAAAGATAACAATAGGAATAACATTGTAGTGTCGAGGAAGGTAGAAGGGTTGGAGAGCTTTATTTTGTTGATAGAAACAATCAAATTTATCATGTATTTTTGGGAAAAAAAAATATAATTTAAACCCTTAAAAAACGAAAAATTGTAAGTATTTTTTTACTTCTAAAGATCAATCCATCAATTCAAATGTTTTGCAACTGCAATCTATGTGAAATTTTCTGAAAAAAGGAAATACTGGGTCAATTGATTGAAGTTTGACGACTAGTGGCGCATGGATCATTTCACGCAAGTGTAAATATTAATTCCTAGAAATTGACGGGATTCTAATACTTTCAAAAATTCTTTTCGAGACTTACTTTTCGAAAAAAGTAATGCGAAAAAATAATTTTACACGAAATTCTGCATGAAAAACTATACAGACTGAGACCAGTCTTCCATGTTTCACAAAAAACACTGCGTCCGGGATAAACATGTCCACGCTGCTGTTCGCAGTTTTGTGTTTGAATACAAACATGATTTTTTCGTACCTATGTTTGAAAATGTGACATGTTTGTATTCGTGGTATGTTTGGACATACGATGTTTTATCCTAATGTTTCACATGATGTTAGAGGCGAATGAACTGAAAAGTTTAAAGCCTCTTTAATCCAACATCAACACCATCACATGATGTTCGAACATGGTGTACAGTTTCTGTTGCATTTTCAACCCAAGCATCAGCAGTGCGTAGAGTAGAAGAAGCGAATCGGGCACCACACCACCACCACTCAACGCGTGGTGTGTATATTGACATGGAAAAAATGCTTTCCTATCATGACAATGGGTGTTTCGTCTAAAATATTGGGCAAATAAAATAAACCTCTTTATCTGTTCTGATCAAAATAAACATCGATTGATATCAGAGTTTTTCACAACTAATATCATTATTTAGTGCACGCATCAATTTACATATTGAATTCACGTAACATTCGCTATTATTAGCTATTCGAACAAGTACTAAAATTTAATAGAGCGTGGCGGAGATGTTTAGTCACCCACAACAAATTTTGATTATAATCACTATATATATATAAATGTTCTGTTCGTTTGTGTAGGCGTCAAAAACTCGAAAAGTACGGAACCGATTGAGCTCAAAGTTATACACAATATACAATCCACTTTAAGGAATGTTGTTACGGTATAGAAAATTGGAAAATTGGAAGAAAGATGATTTTATATATGACCAGAGTGCGTTTCTGAAATTGAGCTTCTAATGAAAATCGACTATTCAGTAATAAATATGAGTTCTATGTGAAGGAAACATCTTTTTTCCACGTGTTTGTCAAAATCATGAACTGAAATTGTGTTTCGGAGTGATTTAAAATTTATCGATTCCCCTCATCTATCTCTATATATATAAAAGTTTTCTGTTCGTTTGTGTGCGCGTTAAAAACTCGAAAACTACGAAACCGACTGAGCTCAAACTATGATACAATATACAAAACAACCAAACACATCTAGGATTGTTGTTACAACATAGAAAAATGAAAAATTCAACTCAACCATGCAATCACACTGTGCCACAGCAAAGCGTGGCAGGTACAGCTAGTATTTCTATAATTTTAATGGAATATAAAGTACCAGAATTATTCAGCAGTGACATGTTAGGCGTGAGACTAACCACTCGACCACGGGAGCAACAATTTTGAATACAAATGGCCAATACTGCTTGTTTGCGACGAACGCGACCCGAGCTATAAAACGAGCGAGGAAGAGGAGAAGAAAGAATGATGCAATCGCATGCACAAATAGCATATGTAGTGTAGTGTAAGCGTAGCTTTTAGTTTTTTCCTTCATTCAGTTTGTGATAACATCGAGAAATTAATGGTATGTTTTAGACGCTGAAATTTCTCTACTGGTTCTGCTGTGTGCCGCTGAAGGTTGCATCTAAAACTAATTTTTGGGTATTTAGTTTTTGGTCAGCATTTGTACGACGTCGCCCTCTGTGCAGTCGGTTCCCCAGACTTCAATTGTCAACATGCACGCAAAAAATTCTCATAGAAAGCTTCTATCTATTCAGAAAATGTTTTCTTTACACGAAACCAAGGATTCAGACTTGCAAAATGTGTATGAACTCATAGCCTCTTAGTTCAGGCAACTTTTGACGTGGGACTACGTCTAACCGGAGTATATGGGGGGTAAAATGAAAACCTAAACAAAGAACATGCAGGAAAAAATGAAAGATTCCGAATGCTTACAACTCGAACATTTCTTACTGGATCGGAAGGATATTTGCATCAATTGATAGGGAATATTTCAATCGCAATTAATAAAATGCAATTTATCATTAGATAAACAATTGAAAAACTGTAAAATGTTAAGCGTTATCTAAACGCCCTAACTGCCTCGTTTTGATTGGCCCGATTTACGGTTTCCCTAACACAGTCATCAAAACTAAGCAGCCTTGAAGAAATCGGCATTGCAAATACATGAATGTCGGGGGTATTTTTGTTCCGACTGATATGTGTTTCCCTCACACAGACTTCAAATCCAAGGAGAGCAAGGAAATTGGCATTGCAAATTCATGCAGATTGGGGGTATTTTTGTTTCGACTGAAATGTGTTTCCCCAACACAGACATCAGAACCAAGGAGTCTGAGGAAATTGACATTGCAAATTCATACAAGTCGGGGGCATTTTTGACGTAGGACTACGTCTAACCGGAAGATATAGGGGGTGAAATGGAAATCTAGGCACTGAACAAGTAGGAAAAAATGCAAGATTTGGAACGCTTTTAACTCGAGCATTTCTCAATAGATCGCAAAGGTTTTTGCATCAATTGATAGGAAATATATCTACGCATCTATCATAACGAATAACATTTCATTTTTCTTGAGATAAATAATTGAATAATTGTGAAATATCAAGCATTGTCCAAATGCTCTATGTGCTCATTTTTGATTGGTCCATTTTGTGCTCCTCAAATCGTACCGACCAAAACGGGCAACCAGAGCAGCAGCGAAATAGAATGAAGCACGATTGGAAAGGAAAAAGAAAAAAATGAACGAAACATTGGTCGCAGTCTCACACATGCGTAATTCTCGAGCCAGCCAGTCAGCTTAAAAATCCCCGCTCCGCTGCCGTAACGATCATTCTTTGTGTGGACACCGACTGGACAACATCGTTGCTGGACGAGCTGGACGGCGAGGGATCGAGTGCCTTTCTCAAGGTAAGAGGGCGGAGGTGGTAGCGCTGGAGTAGAGTAGAGTAGAGTTTTCAAAGGGCCTTTCTCAAGGCTAGAGACGAATGAACTGCAAAAGTTTAAAGTCTCTATAATACAATACCTTCCTTCCTTCCGTAACGATCATTCTCATTCAAACCGTACACCACATCGGTTCGCATCACAACACATCAACAAACCAACCCAAGCAGCCATGTCTGGGCATGGTAAAGGAGGAAAAGTGAAGGGAAAGGCAAAATCCCGCTCGAACCGTGTTGATCTGGAGTTCCCCGCAAGGGTAGCTAGGCCGAGCGCGTTAGTACCAGTGCACCAGTACACCTAGCCGGCGTTATATAGTTTCGGCCGCCGAAGTGATCGAGTTAGCTGGCAATGCTGCTCGCTACGATAAGAAAACCCGCATTCGGAACAGAACACATTCGGTTCGGTGGACATCAAGACAACAGGCAGTTGCAGCGAGTGGCAAGCGCAATCGCAAAACGGCACCAGGTAGCAGAAGAAAAAAGTTTGTTCTTTATATAAACTGCTTTGGTGGCAAATCCAGAACAAGGCGGCATCGAGGGCGTTCAAAATGGTTGTATTTCAAAACCACGAGTACTAAGTTTTCTAAATTGGAACCATTCTATAAAACAAGGCGCTTTTCAGGGCCATTAAACCTTCCAAAAAAGAGTTTATGAAATACAGTTCAATGCTTTCTAAAACATTATCCAAAATAATAATAAAACACAAATTGATTTTTTCACAATTTGTTTGCCAGGATCTGATGATTATGTGAATTATGTGGCAGTTGTTCTGAGCTTATTGATAGTTGGGGACTTTCCTGATTATTCAATTTTCACCAATTCTTAAATTGTTTCCAGATTGAAAGTACAGTAATTTACAATTAGTTCGACATTTAGCTAATTGGACGGACATGTAATGCGACTTATTTAGTTGGACATTTTTGTAAACATAGAGATCCAAATTATGACCCCACATTGAAAGTCGACACTGTACCACTGTCATCGCAAATGTTCAATTACAGGTTAAAATCGCCTCCAATGCGACACTGAGTGGTGCTTCGGCACGTCGCATTGAATGTAATTTACTGTACAACATGTCACAAAGCTGGATGGGAAGAAATTTTCCAACTGTGAAAGCTGTGGCGAGTGGCAACAAATCGCTAATCAAGAAGGTTTAGCCGAACAAGATGGGGATATCGAGTGATAACAAAACAATAAACTCTTTAGAATGAAGATAATTTTGTGATCCTGAAAAGGACCCCTGCATGTGAATCCAACGAGCGAACAAATCGTAATGAATGTATTTTTTTTGCCATCGCTTCCTTTTAACGCTCATTCGTTCGTCTCGTTGGACTCGCCCCTCTGGCTGAGTCTACCGATTTGTCTCTATCCTGTGAGTGTGTACCGCTAGAGTATAAAACACGCGGACCCCAAGAAAAATATCTTATTTTCTTTCAAACCGTAAACCCGTGTGGTTGTACGGCATCGGCATCGTGGACGTAACAAAGCAGGACAAGTTAAGGGAAAGGCAAAGTCTCACTCGAACCGTGCAGGTCTCCAGTTCCCTGTTGGTCGCATTCACTGATTGCTCCGCAAGGGTAACTAGGCCGAACGGATTGGTGCCGAAGCACCAGTCTACCTAACAGCGATTATAGAGTTTCAGCCGTCGGAGTGCTCGAGTTGGCTTGCAAAGCTGCTCACGACAATCAGAAAACCCGCATCAAGAACAGAGCAGCTTCGGTTCGGCGCTCATCAAGGCAACAATTAGTTTCAGTGAGTGGCAAAGTGTTTCTCCGGCACGTCGCATTAAATGTAATTTACTGAACAACATGTCACAAGCTGGATGGGAAGAAATTTTCCAACTGTGAAAGCTGTGGCGAGTGGCAAACGCAATAGCTAAACAGGAAGGTTTAACCGAACAAGATGGGAATATCGAGTGATAACAAAAACACAACACCAAAGGTTCTTTTCAGAACCATCAACATATTCATAAAGAGTAAACAGTAAACTAATCCATTTTTCAGGTAGATAGGTAGGTATTCACGAAGGAGAAGAAAATAAAACAATATATTTAAAATATATATTTAACAAAAGCTGTCCCCTTTGTATAGTCCTACGTCACTCCGGTTATGTCCCCGACATTACCCACCCGTCTTTTGTTCCGACTAAAATGTGTTTGCCTAACACAGACTTCAAAACCAAGATGTCTGGGGAAATCGGCTTTGCAAATAAATACAAACTGCGAGTACTTTTGTACTCGCTTGCCTTTGTGCAAACTAGAATATGTTTCCTTAACACGGTCTCCTAAACTTAGGGACCTGGGAAAATCGTACAGGCACTAGAGGTGAATGAACTTTCAGGTTTGAATCCTCTATAGTATAAAAAGTAGAACTTCATATCTTCGGCTCACTGAAATGATTGCTAAGCTTAGGTAGTTCCACGTCAACCTTGCGGTTATATTATATATATAACCCACCCATTTTCTGTAATGCGAACTAAATTTTAAGTTCTTTTCTGTGAAAAAGTATTCTACGAAGAAATGTTTTGAGATGAATAATTTCTTTTCGTGCATGAAAAGAAACGAAATGAAAGTAATGAATAATGCGACATCGGGTGATATGTTTGTACATGATGTTCTTGAATTATAAACATCGTGTTTTTTTTCACATGTTTACGTTTGTGTATCATTGTTCGTGTTTGAGATAGACATTCAACACTAGCGAAAATCATGTTCGAATTCAAACAAAAACATGGAATTTTCACATCGCGGTGACATGTGTAAGTGTTTTTCGGAAGACTGCCTGAGACTAATTGATAGATAGAACAAGCTCTATAGAAAATTGTATTTGATAAAAAAAACCATATGTGTAATATCATGGGAACTTAACCATTATGGAATCACTTATTTTTTATGGGTTTGAACTATGAACGTCTATGCATAGCCCGCAACTATGAAAGTTATAGGTTCATACAAAATAGCTCGGTCGCTCACAATTTACGTGAGTTATTTTTAGAATATGGATTTCAGTGAAGAAGTTCAATGATATTAGTAAAAATATATGACGCACGCTCAGGCAGCTGGTTTTATTTAATTTAGAAGTTATCGGTGATAGCCTATCCTCCTGCCCCCTCTCCGTGAACAAGCGTGGACATTTTCATACCCCCATAACCCCCCCCCCCCTTAACATTGGCCACGTGGTATGTGGACAGCACCTTACTGTATAACGCAAGACTTCTATTAATCCCTTGGTGTAAGATATTTGTAATATTTTGGTGTAAGATATTTGTACGAAATATTCCAAGTCGTCCGCGCACTTTCGATTGTGGTTTCAGGACAATCAATTATTGGTCTTCCACGGAAGAAATTGTCACTTTCAGTAGATGTCACAGACGAAAAATTTCAACTTGCATGAAAGTCTGTCGTTACCCTCGTCTGAGTTTCTAAAATTCTAAAAGATGAATTTAGTCTTTCCAAACACACGATTAGTTTCACCACTGTCATCGCAGGGTACCATCGTTCGCCAATGGCTGATTAATCGACTTATTAAGCACCACCTCCCTTCTCGTCTCACATCGGTCCTGGAGGTGTAAAACCAAAATGATGCCTCTAAAAATAGTTCGCAATCAATGCACCAAGGAAGAGAGTGAGCGCGCGCAAAGCCCTTGTCCTTCGGCCGATAATCGCGCGCCGCTGACGACAACATCTTCCGCCGACTTATCTCCCCACACACTCGGCTAAGCTGCCTGGTATCAGGCTTGACCCTCGGCAATGTGTCACTACTCTGAACAGCTACACAACAACTTCGATGACGATTACCCGATTCACCATTCCACAGCACAGCCAAGATCCCGATCGATCGATGAAAGTATTAATCTAGTTGTTCGCGTTAATCTCTCACACAAATGATGCTGCTTAATTGTAATCGGCATTTCTCGCGTAGTAGCATGCTCTCGCGGGGATCCTTTTCTCGACATCAGTTGACTTCACTAGTTTTCACTTGCAGCTCAGCATTCGCGGACACTCGTCGACCACCATTGGATTGGCAACACGCGTCAGAACCTGAACCTCCCGGCTCAAACCAAAAACTAGTGGCCAGTAACGGATTTACGCTGCCGTCATTCGCCAACGGCATCCCAACCGAGCAGGACGTGTCCCAGTTTTTGCAAAGTGATCCCCCTCCAAAGGAAGATTGTTGTGCGAGCAAAGCGAACATGATTGGAACGGCTAAGATCCTTTCTGGCACCGATATTGCCAAGTGAGTTCCCGTTAAACGCGTGCTGTTCAATGTGCTATTCAAGTGAAATTGTTCGAAATTGATTGAATGTGTTTTTCTTCCCTACCAATTATTCCACAGAGAAATTCGTGATAAGTTAAGAAAAGATGTGAGTGAGATAAGAAACAAAATTCCGACGCTGGTTCCGGGACTGGCGATTGTGCAAGTTGGCGGGCGGGAGGATTCCAATGTGTACATTCGGATGAAGACTAAGGCCGCGGAGGAGATCGGTATCTACGCGGAACACGTGCAACTGCCGCGGTCAACCACGCAGGACGAATTGTTGGCGGTGGTGAGTAGTATTCTGCTCTCATAAATTTTATGGGACAATCCTCAAATGTATTATCTGATAAGACAAGATGTGTTGTCCAATGCACAACATTTTACGTGAAAACATAATTCTTTTGTATTGAAATCCTTCTCGAACAAAACAAAAATAATATGTTACGCAAGAAATTTTGTCAATGTCTGCAGTTGTACGCAAACATTAACACGATTTGTGCTATACCCATTGACGATACAATTCAGGGATTATACTGGGAAAAGTATAAGATAAAACTGTTTCTTCTTCGAGCGTATATCGGTCATCCGAAAGTGTACCTTTTTTCTTAAATTTGTACAATTCAATTCCCAATTGTAGTACCGATTTATTTTAACTCACCTATTATACGTTGTAAAGTAAATTGACAAATAAAATTTTGTAAATTTTTGTCAATTGACATATAAAATTTTGAAGTATAATTAATTGTAACTTAACCTACAGTAGTAAATTATTGTACGATATCGATACAAATGGATATTCGGGAAGCTAGGAATGAAGGGACAAAAATAATTCTGATGAATATTTTTTTCATTTTATTTTTTGAATTTATAATTTTATTTGTGCCATTTATTTGTTGTAAGATATTATTCATCGACTATAAACTATTTGAACTAATTGGAAACAATTCAAGGATCGGCCACGTAGACATGATTTTTTTTTTGAAGCTCTATTATAAAATGTTCAGTGTCGTCTAATCGCATGATGTCGGATTGACGTTATCACGCAATTAGGAACTATATTTCGCACTATAAAGAATGTCACGTGGCCACTTTCGTGAAAACGGCAAATCTTAAACATTGTTCAGTTTATAAACGATACATAATGTGAAATGGCAAACCTAAAACTAAACAAATGATAAGTTCAACACATACAATACTTTGAACGCATGTTTCAATATTAAAGGAAACTCCTCAAGTTCGTGTAATACAAAAACATGGATTGAGGAAACCTCAAGTGATTCCATTTCTTGGATTTTTTCCATGAGGATTTTTATGGAGATTGGTCGTATCATCATTCCAGGGAATGATTTCAATTGATACAGAACCAAGGAACACATAGCCAAAAAATAGCTCTAACTAGTGGTAATCTGGGTCATGCGGATAGAATCAAATTGATTGTCAAAAAAATTCAATAGAAATTTCAAAAGAGATCCAATAATCAGGAGGGGAAAAGGTGTTATTTTTTTATAAATATATATAAATATTTACTACATAGATAAAGTATTGTCATCAAAGGCAAAACAAATCAAAATTTATAAAAATGAACGAACTACCTTTTGCATCAATTAACCCTTAAGCCCAAGTTTTTCATTTATCTAAAAAAAACTTACTCCACTTTTATCTAGAATTTTCGACTTTCAACACTAAATACCCCTAGCAGAAAACTACCAGCATAAAAACAATGTTTATGTGTGATAGATGAAAATACTCTAAAGACGTTCTAGTGGGGGTGAACATTAAAAATAATGTCTTTATTATTTTGAAAAGAGAATCCGCGAAGCCCGTCTAAAGGCGTCAAGCAAAATACGAATTAAAGGAATTACAACATTTATTCCATTCGAGTTCATACATAAGGCAAAAAAATCATGATCAATCACCACGTTTGGTTGAACTGAAACAAAACTATTATGGTCCTGCAAAAGTAAAAGAAAACTTTGCAACACTACAGCGCGGACTTGATTATATACAGTTTTTGATTTCTTTTCACAGTATATAATCGAATCCTGTATATAATCGAGTCAAAAAAAATAATTTTATTAGTTATTTTTGCAAACGAAGAATACGTTTTTTGAAAATAAAAGATTTTGAAAAATTGATTTTAAATTTGATTTTTCAATCATCCCCTTAAAGTCAGAAAACACCTTTCTCACATAATTTTTTTTCCAGAATCTCTCAGAAGGTGATAGATGATCATATTTGATAAAAAAAACCCTCTACGCATAATCCAATTCTGTTGCCTTCATTTGATAGTTGAGAAAATGTAGTACAGGATATAGTAGTAAAACATCTAAGTTACTGGATTTAAATAACATTTTGGAGGTAATAAACTTCAAAGTTAGTAATTTTTAATGTGTTATTATTAAATTATCCTAAGAATTTATATGAAACTAAATTGTTTCTATCAATTAAATTGAAGTTCTTTAACCGCTCTACAATTTGTTCTTTGACGCCCAACTTCTGTCTTTCTTAATTTGGCTGCAATATCGATTTAAACAATTACTAATGAAAATTCAAGCTAAATCTTCAAAAATCACTATTTTTACTACACTGTGCATGTAATAGCCACTTAAATTCCACCTTAACGTTGAAATGTTACATTTCTTCTTGAAATAAGTCATATTTGAAATATAA
The DNA here is from genome assembly GCF_029784135.1 of Toxorhynchites rutilus septentrionalis. Lineage (NCBI taxonomy): Eukaryota > Metazoa > Arthropoda > Insecta > Diptera > Culicidae > Toxorhynchites > Toxorhynchites rutilus. Next base: position 14,961,348 of record NC_073744.1, on the reverse strand, counting down.
AAAATATTTTTTTCCAAACTGTATATAATCGAGTCCAAAATTGTATATAATCGAATCACATATAATCGAGTCTGTATATAATCGAGTCCGACCTGTATTAGTTTATAAAAATTCAACCATTGCATTTACTCCACAGACACGGGAATCCTTGTTTGGAATAAGTTTGCGGTCTCCACGAAAACCGACCCAGTGCATGTGTATGAACGCATCCGAGGGTAAACGATGGAAACTTACGCGAGTATTTCTACTCGTATTCGGACAGTCTTTCGCTGAACAACGTATTTTTAGTCATACTGACCACTTTCGCGAGTAAAATTCTGCTTCGGATACAAACGTAAATAAACCAAGTGCGAGTCACGAAAACGTTTATTTCTTTGATCGGAGAAACATTTGACAGATAGTGTGAGGGAAAAATAGTCCCAAGATAATCTTTTTTTTTCAAGCAAAATGCACTTGAAAAAAATTCTTCATTGTCTCCGCATGTCCCAGGTGATAATGAATCTGGTATAGATGCAGGGTGGCGTTTCGGGAAAATTAGCCATAATTTTCAAAAAAAAAAATCTAGGGGGTTGTGTTTAGGACACGACCGAATTGTTGACGTAATTCACGTTAATTCAAATCGCTTGTTTATAACTGCGGATATTATTTTATAAGGCTACGAAAATTTTGAAATGGTCGCCCTGAAATGTTTTTCTTTTATTGTAGAATCAGAGCAGCTGTCACCCTTAGTGGATAAAGTTTTGCTGCTGGCAAGCGAAACCAAATAACATACAAAATTTCAGATCGACATTTACTTTCTTGGTGACTGAATAAACGAAATAAATTCTTTCTGTTAATCTCAACAACCCCGAAAAGAGTAGCACTGCTTCTTTATGATCACGATAAGCGCAAATGTAATCCTAGTTGAAAGCAGTTTTGCGACTGGCACGCGAGCCAAATAAATTAATAACTTCATATAACTTATTGAATAACTTGGTATTCCCCAAATAAGGAGTTCCGATCGGGCAGTCGTCGGGTGCAGACGCATTCTAGTTCGCTCCGCGTTTGTTTTTTTTTTCATCGTCGTGCAACGTGTTCAAACGTGTTTCGGTTTCATCCACCGTGTGAAAATGTGTCAAATGTCGGAGTATCTTCGAAAAGTATTTGCTCAGAAAGACTAAAAGTGCTTTTTTTCGTTTTTTCGCCAATTTGCTAATTCGTCGAACCGGCTTAGACTTGTTCGCGTATCTTCTCCCCATCAGTTTTAGTGCAAAGTGTTTGTGTGTGTATATGTCGTAGTGCGTTTATCACCGCGGGAGAATCAACAGGCGTTATGCCACATCGTGAGCTAAGTGCTTCTATTCATTCTTTCAAACATTTTTTTTCCTTAAAGATTTGGATGCGGTATAAGATGCAAGTCCCTTTAGTGGGGAGGTTGGCCTACAATTGCTGCGTACAGTGAGACCTCTATTTTTGTGTTTTGAATTCCCCTTTTTCCCTTTATAATGGATTCGCCCAATCATTATAGTGATATCCAGAATGCATGTTTTATGTGGACGGAAAAGTTTTTTTTTATTATCGCCCCACTTTTTATTATCGTTATTCAATTCCTTTCTGTAGAATGGTGATTCTGAAAATAGTGGAGGATTTGACAACGGCTTTCTCATGCAAGCCGCGAGTTTCGGGAAGTATTCTTCATGCCCTGTACCATGAACCGACATGTTTTTTCACTTTATTAGATTTAGCGGATTTTCAGATACGCTTTTTTTTCATTTGATTAGATGGTGTCAGCGTTTTAGTTGCTGTCTTCACTTGTCCTTGGTGTTTGTGCAAGTTTTCTTTTTTCTATCTTTCGAGTTCATCGCTGTTATTTTTTCTTTTCAATGTATGTTTTTGTTCTTTTGTTAAGGGATGTTTCAATCCATCGTTGTTTATCTGACGTATTGTGCGGATAATAGGGGGCCTGATAGCGAGCTTCACTTTTCGTTGGGGACGAGATGATTGGTATGCAAGGGTAAATACACTTCGTCTCGTTTTCACCGTGGGGTGGCGTTCGTAATCAGGCTCATGATTTAATTATGTTAGGAATTTATAATTTCAGAATTTCATAATTTGAGTCAGAAGACTCTTATTTTAGTTTTCATTTCAAGCAATTGGTTAGTTGATTATATTAGATACATTTATATTAGTTTTTGGTTCCTGATTTTTCAATTCCAGCCACTAAATTGAGTATATAAACTCAGACTATAGGTTCTTCATCCGTTTAGTTCTCTTGATTAGCTTCTCAGATTTCCGAAACATAACTCCCGCCATCGATATTAGAGTTCGATACAGAGTACGCGGAATGAATAACGAAATATATCGCCCGTCTTATTGGTTCCATAGGAATTCTCTCGGTTACTTTTTCAGGTTTCCTAAAGAGACTCTTCGCCATCGCGATTGAATTTAGATTCGTACGTACGATGAAATAACAAAATATACAGCCAGTCCAATCATACTAACAGGTTTTCCTTTTTAGAATACCTAAAGATAATCTCTGCTGCGTGTTATGACTTAGAAGATTTTCAGAATTTTGTTCCGTCGAGTGGTCGATAGTTCACCTATACATAATCACATCACTTACCACAGTGAATCCTGATTCTTACCTCTCCCTACTAACAACTATCCCTTCCATGATAAACGCTAGGGAACCACGCTATAGAGGCGACCCTTCTGGCCTTCGGGCGGCGAATATCATACTAACATTCCTTCCCTTCCCCTGGTGACTGTAAGGACGTGGCCGGCGTCGTTATTGACCATTTAAAGCTCGAATCACCGAAAATTGCACAACGAGAATGATTTGCTAGTCCCAAGTGTCATTCTGTGTGTTCTTTGTGTAATTTGGTTGGTTCAGGTCAATCACGGAGAGCAACTACGAATTGTACAGTCTACCCAAGCTCAAGCTCAAGCTCAACTTGGTATTCCCCAAATAATTTTTTGGTGCACAACCTTAACACCTGCTTCACCATATCGTCAGTTCAATGCATTGATGACAGAAAACAATCAATGTTAACTGCTTGGAAAAAGGCTGAATATTTGCCTCAGTAGAGATTCATTACCAATACCCTAGCGTAGATATTTCCCTCCCGCTATCTTCCGTCCTTGTTTATATTTATCATTACGACTGCATAATTTGCAACACCACACAATCGTCAATCATAGCATAAAAAAATTAGGCGATTGTTAATATTGTCAGACTAGATTAGCTTAGCTGTCATCCTTTGTGGAGAGAGTTTTCCCACCGTCATGCGAAACCAAATCACTGACAAAATTCCAGAACATTTATTTTCTTGGTGGGCTGACAATAGACTAGCTTGATAATCCCCCACACAATTGTGTAGCTCAGAACCTTAATACAATGGCGTCAGTTTGATGCAATAATTGCAAGACATCATGACATATGAAGACATATGATGACGCAAACGAGGAAGAATTTTGCTTTAAATACAGAACGATACTGAAAGTTTGCTTTCCTTCCTTGCTTGAGACTTTAAACTCCTTCAGTTCATTCGTCTCTAACCTTCAAAAAGGCCCTTGGAAAACTCTACTTTATTCATAATATTACAACTCCTCCTAATATTACTCCTCCACTCCGGCTCGCCCAGCAACGATGTTGTTCAGTCGATTTCCTCACGAAGAATGAAAGTTTGCCTCAGCGAGATGCATTGTTTATACTCTAAGCAAATATTCCCCTTCGTTCTTCTTCTTTTCCTTTGTTCACAGAGACTTTACATCTTACGATTTCCCCTTCGTTGCTCGTCGATAAGTTGCTCGTTATTGACGGCTCTGTTCGGGAAAGCACACAAATGGACCGAACAAATGTATGAGGAGATGGGAAATAGGCTTCCAATTTTCATCAATTCAAATCATATACAAACTATGGGATTGTAATGTCTAGCATATAAAACAAATCTTAGGCAATTTCCGATTCGTTTGGTATGTAAATCGCCAAAATCCGTTCGCGGCAAAAATAGTTATTAACGTTTACTTTATTTCATAAAAACGTGACCAGTTTTCTGATTTGGCATCCTTGATGAAAGACGTTGTTCTACGTCAAAAAATATCGAGGAACACGTTTAAATCATACTGGAAGGTAATGTGATTACCGGAAAACACAATCTTAACTAAATTGTACCGTAACTCCACCATGTTCTGCGCAGTTAAGGCTTTTCAAAGTTTAAACAAAAAAAATGTACCAAAATATTCTCTGAAAACTAAAAAAAATCGAGTAGCTTTAACGTTATGGCACGTGATGTATTTATTAGGTTTAAGGAACGACAATTGAAAACTAATGCTTACATTGACTTCCTTTTTTAATTGATTTTCGCATTTTAATTATTACTTTACGCGGTTTTACTATCCTTCGCTCCCTATGATGGCACAATGCATTATGATTATTTAATAAGTTAATTTATGGGATAGAAAATGAAACTCCAACTCTCTCACTTCTAGTTCCTACGGATTTTTTTTTTTGTGGTGACCGAATGATAAAAGCTTATAAATAAAGCATTTTGGCGTAAGCGCCAGAGCGAAGAATTTTCAGTACAAGGCTTTTATTGAAATTGCATATGTAATTAGCATATTCGTATACTACAAAAAAAACAGATTTGTACAAAATGTGCGCAATTGAGGGTAAAACATTGCCATTGTTTTTTTTTTTGAAAAAATGCACTATGCTACCAACGCCGAGAATCTGTGTCCAATTGAGAGCTTAGAATGCAAGGAATGTAAGTGACTTGATCGATTTCTCTTCATCAACTTTTTCTTTAGTTAATAACTCAACTGCAAAATCGTTCCAATATGAGTTTGCTATACCATCCGATAGATGAGGTTCTGACCTTTCTTCAAGATTGTCAAATACAGCTGGGAATGAATTTGCAGCTAAGTTATGACCAAAAGAGAGAGTCGAGGTAGAGAAGTCGATCAAATCAATTACACCCCTTTCATTCTAAGCCCCTCAATTATTTTCTCCATCATACCGTCGTTGAGCGAAGCATGAGGAAGCATCAGGGAGAAGAGTTTTACACATTTTCCGACTTTGTAGCTTGCGTCGAGCAGGCCACTGACGTAGTTGGGATTCCGATTATAATAATTATGGACAGTACCGATTTTGTTCCAATCCAAAATGCAATTGATACCACCCGTGTTAAATAAGATAATACCGTCCGAAATTATCCGATGTAAAACAGATACAGTTTACGGGAGTTTACAGGAGTTTACGGGGTTACGGGAGAGAGAATTTGGAAGATTGCAGCAGTTCACCATATCCGACATGTAACACTCAGTAATATATAAGAACAGTAATACACTTCAAACTAGTATAAATTATTCCTGTAAGCTGAGTATGGTTTTTTGAATTTTCATATTTATTAAGTTTAAACGAAACGAGAGGAGGCGCATAACTCGAGAACCAATCAAGCAAATGGAGTCAAACTTGGCATGTGGAGGTTCTAGGGGCAAGACATGTTTTTATAATGATTCGACATTCCTCCCCCTCCCTTAAGTGGGACTGCCACACAAATGAAACACAATTTTCTGCATAACTTGTGAACTAATCAAGCTAATGAGGCCAAATTTTGCATGTGGAGGTTTTAGGGGACAAGAAATTGTGGTTCGACACTTCTCTCCTCTCTCTCAGGAATCTTTTTGGAAAGCTCTGAAGGTAAATGGGAAAATTCGAAAATAACATATGTTCTGCAATTACATCGTGACAAGCGACAAATGGAGTAACATTTAATGTTTCTTAGTGCCCTGAGTGAATCCGATAGATGAGCCCTGGCAGAATGAATGTTTATACAGGACCAGACCGCATACTCGATGTCATGACCAACGCGAATATTACTATCAACGATCCCAATGCGATACAGATAATAGGGGAGATTGTAAGTATGCTACAGTGCATCTAACAAGTAATGATTAGACATGAGGCGGGACATCACGCGAATGAAGTCCCGACCTACAATCAATCCCTTGAACCATGCGTTTGTTATCTTGGGAATAATTGTATGTAACCAGCGACCCATATTATCTACACTCCAATTGTGTTGCCAATTGGAGAGTACATAACTATGAGGAGTACAAAAAAAAGTTGACGGGTCTGAGCCTAGGGGCACGGACGGGATCTTGACATAGGACTCTGATTGTGTGTAGTAATTGCATTAAAATTTGAATTTTTCATTGTTCAAAATCCGTATTTTTTTTCTCTTTTGATACATCAAATGGATGCCCTGGAAAAACCGTTTCCTGTATGTACTTGTATCCTTTAAACGGGTTAGATGACATAACGTGGTAGAATTCGGTACCGCATGCTGTTCAAAAATGTACACAAAAATATTATACCATTAAACTCATTACTATCCTTTTTAGAAGAAGACAAAGAGTCATCATGTATCATTTTTAAACACAAGTCTAAATAGTTAAGACCTACATAAATATAAGCCTGAGTCAAATCTATGACTACAAAAATATATTATAGTTAAAAATAGCATTATCTCCTTCATTACCACGTTGTCCGGAACATTGTTTGTAATAACTTTGTAGCCCTGTAAGATCGCGACTACTCAAACTATTATAATCTGATTTACGTGGGTATACCCTTTCGATCTTCTAAATCAGCAGCCATTTAAATTCATTTATTGTATTTTCACATAACCAAACAACAAACTCGATATAATGACATCCTGGACCACAATTACACAAATTGTTAGTAGTGAGACCTACACGATAAAAACATAAATTGAGCACAAATTGAGCACAACATACAATATAATATGAAATTAATGCTTATTATCGGTAAATGAAGAATAATCCATTTTACGCATCAACTCACATCATGAGCTAACGCCCGAATTTAGGCAAAAAGATTGCTCGTTGCGTCGGGGAGGAAGCGAGTGGATAGTGCAATCGAAAGAAAACATACCCAATTAAATCGTCAAATTGTAAACTTTTTATACTATATTCACTGTTCTTGTTTGAAGCAAAAAAAAAAATCTGGATAAATTTCCTGTCTAATGATATATAACACAACATATGTCGCAATAACCATTTTGAGTAATATGCGTTTGAAAACTCTTAATAAATCGTTACATTTTTCGTGGAGTGACCCCCCATACAGAAATCAAAGACATAGTCCTATGTCAAAAAAATTCATGATAGGTTTTTGCGTCAATCGATTTCGGCACTCCCTAACAATTTTTTATATTGAAGAAAATAATATATGTCATGAAACTATCTATCGAATAATTGAAAATTTTCAACACCTATCCTAACGGAAATACCCACTTCTGATTGGTCGAAATTGACGACACATGCGGCGGGTCCCTAACAGAGACATCAAAACCAAGCTTCCTGGGGGAACTCGACATTGCAAATACATGAAAGTAGGGGGAGCTTTTGCGTTCCCTAACAGAAACATTAAAACCAAGCTGCCTGGGGGAAATCGACATTGCAAGTATATGCAAGTCGGGGGCATTTTTATATTGCAAGTAAGGTGAGTGATACGATTAATTCTAGCAAATAAAATTTAAATTTGGAACCTTAATGTTGGTTGCTTTGTGAAATTTCACATCAATGACCGATCGTGTATTGTGAAAAATTTAGCACAAGTGTAAGTGTTAAATTGTAAATGGTAGTAATTCTGTTGAAAATGAATTGATATATATTATTTTTTATTAATTCGTTTATTTTTACAGGCTCAATTACATAAGTTTAAAGGAGCCGAATTCTTAACTAAACATATTAACTATATCTATACATCTATGAACAATTTTCCTTAATTCTTTTGTTAATAAGGTAGAAAACCGATTACTCGCGGTAGACTCGAGTTTAGAAGGGTGACATATTTTTATTTATTTATTTATTTATTTATTCATTTCGTCAAACAAATGTAGACTACACACTTATACACTAATGTTACAATGTTTTCTTAGGTTAAATATTATTTTTGCGGTACATGTTTCTTTTTAACTGTTTTTTATTCATTGTTGTGTCAATTATTTCGCAGTGCTGATTGTATATACGCATCATGCGATTGATAGGGGCGTTATTTGCATAATTTGTTCTGGATGTTTTGGTTAGAAACAAATTTCGCGTTCTTAGTTGACGCCCAGGTACATAGAAATTCAGTTTTTCTAGTAATTCAGCTGACTGTACTCGTTGCGAAATTAGGTCATTAACAAAAGAAAGCATTGCAAATTCACGGCGTTCTTTTAGTGTTTGGATGTTTATGAGCATGCAACGTGCTTCATATGAAGGAAGTGGAAATGAGGTCCAGTTGAGTTTACGAAGTGCAAATAGAAGAAACTGTTTCTGGACTGACTCAATGCGTTCTTCATGTACGACCATATACGGGTTCCAAACGATGTTACAGTATTCCAGAATAGGCCTTACATATGTAATATATAAAAGCTTTATTGTGTATGGGTCCTGGAAGTTATGTGAGAAGCGTTTGACAAAACTTAACACACTATTCGCCTTATTTATTACAGAGTTGTAGTGTTCTATGAATGTGAGTTTACAGTCTAGGACGACGCCTAGATCTCTAACTATTTCACATTTTTCTACATTTTGATTTCCAAGACATATTACAATATTTGGTACATGTTTTTTTCTGCTAAATGTTATAGAGTTGCACTTTTTCACATTCAGTGTTAGTAGATTTTTATCACACCAAGTATGGAATACATGTATTTCGTTTCGAAATGCTTCGATGTCGTTTTCATTTCCAATTTCCGCGAAAAGCTTCATGTCGTCGGCATACACAAGTACATTGATACGCTGGAGAACGAAGGAGATGTCATTAACGTACAGAATGAAAAGAAGAGGACCAAGATGAGAGCCTTGTGGGACTCCCGAAGTGACTTTTACTGGATTTGAAAGAGAATTTTGAAAATGAACAATTTGTTCACGGTTTGTTAGATAAGAATTGAGCCAGTTTAAGAGTCTTTGTTCCATTCCTATTTTCTGCAATTTGAAGAGTAGTAATGGAATGTCGATGCGGTCAAATGCTTTACTGAAGTCAGTGTAAAGAGTTTCTACGTGTGTCCATTGCATTCAAAATAAAAGTCACAAAAGCCAACAGATTAGTTGCAGTTGAACGGCCTTTGAAGAAGCCATGTTGCATACACGTAATTCTATTCTTTACTTGTTGGAAGACTTTTTCGTTGAATATTGCTTCGAATAGTTTAGGAATGCAAGAGATAATGGCAATTCCACGATAATTACGTACGTCAGATTTAGCGCCTGATTTAAAGATAGGTACCAAAAAAGATTGTTTCCATTTTTCTGGGAATATTCCAGTTTGTAGTGACATATTGAAAATGCAATGTAAGGGAAGGGTGAGTTCCTCAGCCAGGTTCTTTAGGAATATAGGTGCTATTCCGTCAGGTCCTGGTCCTTTTGTTCCGTCTAATTTTTTTAGTGCATGGCATATTTCCTGTTGTGAAAGATAGTTCACCGATATGTCATTTGGATAATCCGGTAAAAATGAAAAGTAGTTCCGATCGCGATTTTCTTCGGAAAATGTGGTATATACTTCCTGAAAGAAATTGGCAAAGAGATTACAAATTTCGTTCGAAGAATTCCTCACATCCTCATCGAGATGCATCTGCGATGGGAAGTTATTGCTTTTGAGCTTAGACTTTACGTAATTAAAGAATTTCTTCGGGCATGATTTGACTTCAGTTTCGACCTTTCTATTGTACTCTTCGTGTGCACTTTTAATTGCAAAATTTAATTCTTGGGAAATATTTTGATATTCAAGCAAATTCTGATGACTTTTGTCTATTTTGTATTTTTTATTTGCTTTTTGTTTTTTATTCTTTAGATTTCTTATTTGAACGTTAAACCAAATAGGATATTTGCTGGTTGAATTTCTTCGTCTTCTTTTCTTCGGCAATAATTCTGATATTATGTTATTCAGAATTTCGTGAAGAATATGTACAGTTAAGTTGACATCTCGTTCGCTGTTTAATAAAGTTTGCCATTCTATGGCTTGTAGGCTACATTTGATTGCTTCAAAGTTCGTCTTGTTATATTCCGGTACTTCTTCATACTCCCAGTCGATGGGCAATTGTCTATTATGTATAAAGATTGAGTATTCAATTGCTGTGTGAAATTTTTCATTTTTCCAAAGAGGAGTCATGGACTCATTCACACAAAAGTCGTCGGTGATGTTAGTGAATAATAGGTCTAGATAATATTTTTGGAAATTTTTTACATGATTTATTTGGTTAAGACCGAGATGTGCAATTTCGTCAAATATATATGGGTTTTATTATATATATATTGTAGGGTTTTATCAGGAATAGGATGGGATATAAGGATATGTTGACAATGTTCACACTCACACTCTCACTCACACTCATCACACTCAACTCATAAGCCTATCTTATAACTACTATGTATTTACATTTCAACTTATTCTATTGTTAGTAAGAAGAGAACCGATTGCTCGCGAAGAAAGAAAAGGAGGGTATAAGGATAATCACCCACGATGATCGATAGCTTTAAGGAAAACATATATTTGGGACATGTAATCAAGGTCTAACCGAACCAACACATCTCTCACCGGCACATTGGGCTGTCTTCCTCGTGCCCGAAGGGAGTTTCCTAAATTCGATCTGGCGACAAGATACAACTCGCACGACCAAACAACGTGTTCAATGTCGTGGAGTTGATATATGAAACGATTTATTTCAATTTTCATAAATAAAAACCAAGGTGTGTTCCCGCTCGAGAATGGGTCGTTTGGTTTAAGCTATCTGTTTTGTTGTGTTCTTTTTCATCCAAGGAAAGTTTATACGGTGAGAAAAATTGGAAAGTGAAGAAATATTAGAAAAAGTGATTTCCCATATGCTCTACATATAATGTTGTTAGTCCGATTAAAATTCGCATTGGGTTGAATAAACACTCAGAATATAAAAATAAAAAGTCTCTGACACAACCCTCCTGTGACTTTTTTCAACAGTTTACTATGGAAAATAGAAATTTATAATATTTGATGGTTCCCGATTCTTTCTACCACTATTACTCTTTACTTATTACACTATTACTTCAGTTCAAATAACGGTTTTTCTAGGACCACCATTTGGAGTTTTAATGAGTTAAATTCACAATTTCTGAACAGTCTAAAAAACAATCAAGACATGTTATTTGAAATTTCCATCGCACCTTCTTTCTTTCATCTTTGTTTTAGAAAAAGGTGCATTCTGTAACCGGTTTTTACAGCCACCCAAAACTCATGAATGTAACTCAATTCACAATTGTAACCGAGCGCCAACGCTTGAGACCTACGCATTATGCACCATGCGTCGTTGCAATAAACTATTCATAAACCACGTATCCCACCGCCGTTTGATGATATGGGAAATCGACGACAAAATCAATTTCCTCTCCCAAACCCGCAACCACGTGAAATGTTTCAATCATGCCATGCAGCCAGCAACCCGGTCACACTCTAGTTGCCGCTCCGTCGCGCTAATTTCACACCTCTCGGAAGCGTGACAGCAAAGCCTTCCACAATGCACTCAGTAGTCTAGTTTGTCCGCCCACCCCCGCACTGTGCCTTTGAGTGGTGCATCATTTTACTAATCGAATCGCATTAAATATCGATCGAACAGCGGTGCGAAAACATATGTTCAAGCCAATTGCAGCGGAATTATAGTATTCAATTTGTCAGCACTGACTGAGTTCTCGAGTGTGGGAAGAGGTAATATTGAAGGTGGGGTGGGTGTTCTTCGCGCCAAGCACAGGATATTTATGGTAACTGCGCTGGTTAGCGGATGATTTACGCGACGGATTTTCACAGCAGCAGCTGTCGCTTTTCGTGGTTATCGATGCGATGGTACCTACTAGTATGTACTTGCATTTGGTTCAGTTAGATACAATGTTTGTTTTTCGAACGCATTTCAGATAAAGCGTCTCAACGAGGATCCCAATTTTCACGGCATCATCGTCCAGATGCCCCTGGAATCGGACAATCCAATCGATTCCCATCTGATAACGGATGCTGTCTGTCCGACCAAGGATGTTGACGGGTAACAAACAAACTAATCTCAATTATACTCGCTCTATTAACAATACTGGTGTTTTTGTTGCATTTTTCCTGTAAGTCTCAACACCTTGAACGAGGGACGCATCGCCGTGGGCGATCTGAGCGGTTTCCTACCGTGTACCCCGAACGGCTGCATGGAGCTGATCAAACGCAGCGGAATTCCCATCGCCGGCTCGCACGCGGTCATAATCGGCCGGAGCAAAATCGTGGGGACACCGATGGCGGAATTGCTCAAGTGGCATGACGCCACAGTCACGGTTTGCCACTCGAAGACGAAAAATCTGAACATGACGGTGAGTGTGGTGTGAACTGGGAAGCGCTTAATCATCGAGGCCCCTTTGGATTACAGATTAAGAAAGCGGACATCCTCGTAGTCGCGGTCGGTAAGCCGGAGATGGTGAGAGGCGCGTGGATCAAACCGAGCGCCGTTGTCATCGATTGCGGCATAAATTCTATTCCAGGTGAGTGTTGTTGATTTGTTTTCTCTTGAGATGAAGTTTTGCTCGGTTGCTAATGGACAGAGAGCATATGATGTTTGCGAAATTGTGGAGGTCATAAAGTTATCGGTATGCCGTCTGGGGAGCAGCAAAACCAATGCCTGTTTATTTTGCGTCGTCTCCGGGAAAAGCGATAACAAAATCACACGTAGTCAATCGAATGTTTATTTTGATTCTGATTTGGAAGAACCGTGCATGAAAATGAAGCAAAAAAAGGATTAAATGCCTGAAGCATGGTTCTGCCATTTTTCGTCTTGTTATTAATCCGCTGCGTAATAAAACTGTAATAAAATCTGCATAACAATCATCAATGTTCTCTTATGCAACAGTTATTTGGTTAATCTTGAATTTAAAACGCTCTTGTGATTGAGAGTAATGTGTAATTCACGCACTTCAAACCATTTTGAGCGGTCGGGTGACTTTTATGAAGCCATAGAATAAGTCAGTGCGATTTAAAATAGCGTCTGTCGAATAAAAAAATGTACACGAGCTTCTAAAATCATCCGATGAATCCATCAATGAAATTATGTGAAAGATTCAGTTCAAGCTCGTCTTCATTATCGTTCTCGTGAAATGTTTGCATTTCAGGTAACACTTTCCATGTCAGGTAGAGAGGGGAAAAGGCAAACATTAATCAAATCTGGAAAATTTGAAATACTTCTTCTACTAACAACATTTCAACGATTTGTGTCTTTTTTCGGTAGTAGACACACAATCTAAAAGAATGCCAGCCTTCTGCAATGAAGATAGAGTAGTGTAGAATTATCGCTGCACTCGCGAACCTTAAGAAGCCAATAGCTATAATAACCCGCGTGCAAGTAAATGTCAATTTGATGAGATAACAATACACTTATTATTATCTCCCGGCTTTTGTGAACCGATTTATTGGAACTTTCTTCTATACATTCATTCTACGCTGCATTGAATAGAGTTGAACTGCAACAGGAAAACAATTCAGAATTTTGTAGTTTCTGATGATCGTTTTTTTATTAATAGGGATTCCGTTCAAACAAATCCCTAGTTGTGTGCAGAAAGGTGTGCGACCCTATTGCCAGACCACGCGGTTATCAAGAGCCCCGCACTAATGGAGCTGTTCTTCTCTCTCCCTCTCTTTCTATCCTCTCCTTCCACGAATCTACCTCTGATGAAACCAGATCCTACCAAGAAGAGCGGCCAGCGGTTGGTGGGGGATGTTAAGTATGAAGAAGCCCTCGTGGTGGCATCGTATGTTACCCCGGTGCCGGGTGGCGTCGGGCCGATGACGGTGGCGATGCTAATGCAGAACACCGTTCAGTCTGCCCAGAGAGTCGCTAAGAGATTGATCGAAATGGAGTTCCGCTGGCCGTTGAAGACACTGCCGCTGAAGATAGTCGAACAGGTACCGAGGTGAGTACTGAGGGGTTATATTTAGTGTGTGTGAAAAGGAATTATTACCGGTTGAGTGGCAAAAACGAGTTTTTGTTTGTAATGGAATGATTTGATCTATATATGGTCGGGGTTCTGTCAAAACGAATCAAGCGCCCAAAACATTATTTTGAGATAGTTCAATTTAAAGTTTGGGTTCTCACTAATTGACCGTGGCTGATCAAATATAATATTTTATCGCTCATGTGTTACAAACAGGATGTCTTCAAAGCACTGAGGTTATGAATATCTGTAAAATAACACATAAACATAGAAAAAAAATTACTTTAAACTTTGGTACGCATGCACTCAGTTCATTTTGGCAGAATTATGGTTTTCAGTTCAGTGAGGTGACGTAATTTTAGCCTGAATTAATATAATAATATTATTAAAATCGTTGAGAAAACCTTATCATTCTTCGTGGCTGATCAGATTGTAATCAATATCAACAATTTTTTAATCATCGGGAACCGGCCTCATGAAGAATTCATGGTTCACAGGGGGTACATTAGGGTGCCAATGAAAATGGCCATCTCTAATTTTAAAAAAGTTACCTCATAAAAAATGTTCACCACCTCGAAAAAACACCCTATGCAAAATATCAGCTCAATCGGACTCAAGGGAGGGTGGCGCGAAGCGGTCAAAGTTTGAGTCACCTAAGGGGAAGTGAAGGAAATCGGGGTTTTCGAAAAAAAATTTGATGCCAAATGTCTTAAAATAGCATGAAACGTCGAGATCTAGTGTCATCTCGAAACTTTTTTTTATGAAAAATCGATACTCTGGGACTTCGGAGTACTAGACGAAACATATGGTTTTAAGTGCCAATAAATATAGTTATCTCGATTTTTCATCCGGAACTTGCTGCGAAATGTTGTTTTGCACGATAATATACCCTTTGCAAAATATTAACTCATTCGAACTTCATTTATTAGTGTCACAGACGTAAAAATTTGAGTTTTTTTTAAAAACGAAAGATCGGGGTTTTGAAAAAAAATTGTTGGTGCCCAATGTCTTAAAATTGCATTACTCGCGCCTGCTAAATCAGGAAACAGGTCACGTTTTTATGAAATAAAGTTAACGTTAATAACTATTTTCACTGTGAACGAATTCTCATGATTTGCATATCAACCGAATCGGAAATTCTCTAAAATTTGTTTGATATGCTATACATTACAATTCGCTTATCTCAAACCGGTTGAAATTCATGAAAACTGGAAGAACTTCCTTTTCTCCCATACATTTGTTCTGCCGATTTGTGAGCTAACCCTACCCGTATTTCGAATGCTTATAACTCGAACATTTCCTAACAGATCGGAAAGATGTTTGCATCAATTGATAGGAAATATTAGGCTGTCAAAAAAGTCCTGCGGTATTTCCGCGAGGTGTCGTTGTAAGCGCGTAGTTCTAGTTGTATTCATTGTATCGAGTCATACTATAGCTTGTTGGAAAGGTATTTTTGCGCGCTATAATATAGTCCTTGACAGTGTTTTGTTTGGTTAAGTTGTACGTGAGTTATAGTGTCGCAAATATGGAGCAAAATAAAGAGAAAATCCGACATATTTTACAGTACTACTATGACAAAGGCAAAAATGCATCTCAAGCTGCCAATAAAATTTGTGCAGTTTATGGACCCGATACAGTTTCCATTTCCACCGCACAACGATGGTTTCAACGTTTTCGTTCTGGTGTAGAGGTCGTCGAAGATGCGCCACGCTCTGGAAGGCCTGTCGTCGAAAATTGCGACAAAATCGCTGAATTAGCCGAGAAAGACCGGCATAGTAGCAGCCGTAGCATCGGCCAAGAGCTGGGGATAAGTCATCAAACCGTTATTAACCATTTGAAGAAGCTTGGATTCACAAAGAAGCTCGATGTATGGGTGCCACACACGTTGACGCAAAAACATCTTTGACCGTATCGACGCATGTGAATCGCTGCTGAATCGCAACAAAATCGACCCGTTTCTGAAGCGGATGGTGACTGGCGATGAAAAGTGGGTCACTTACGAAGCGCAAACGGTCGTGGTCGAAGCCCGCTGAAGCGGATCAGACGGTGGCCAAGCCCTCATTAACGGCCAGGAAGGTTCTGCTGTGTGTTTGGTGGGATTGTCAAGGAATAATCTATTATGAGCTGCTTCCCTATGGCCAAACGCTCAATTCGGACCTGTACTGCCAACAACTGGACCGCTTGAAGGTAGCTCTCATGAAGAAGAGGCCATCTTTGATAAACAGAGGCCGCATTGTCTTCCATCAGGACAACGCCAGGCCACACACTTCTTTGGTGACGCGCCAGAAGCTCCGGGAGCTCGGATGGGAGGTTCTTTTGCATCCGCCGTATAGTCCGGACCTTGCACCAAGTGACTACCACCTGTTTTTGTCCATGTCGAACGAGCTAGGTAGTCAGAAGTAAGCCACAAAAGAGGCCTGTGAAAATTGGCTATCCGAGTTTTTTGCCAATAAGGAAGCGAACTTCTATAACAGGGGTATTATGAAGTTGGCATCTCGTTGGGAACAAGTCATCGAACAAAACGGCGCATATTTGACTTAAAACAGATGATTGTAACTAATTTTATGAACAAATGAAAATTCAAAAAAAAAATACCGCAGAACTTTTTTGACAGCCTAATATAAATTGTTTGCCCATGATGCTGTTTGAAGTCTGTTTTGCCGTAGGTTGCAAATGTTTGCGACATTTCGGTAAATGTCAATGTCACATCCACACATCTACAAATTTATGAGTTTCAGGTATTCAAATGTTTGATTAAAACTGATTAAAAATGATTGAGAGAAATGTGTTAAGTTAAGGTCGTCCTAATTTTGAAAGTAACACATTTTAATTGCTTTTCGTCAAAGTTCAATTCAGTCGCACACAGAAAAAAAAAACAATCAGAACCACTTTTCAACAGCGTCTACTAACCTTCGGGCAATCAATCTCTCGCCTTAGTGACATCGAAATCGCTCGTTCCCAAACGCCCAAGGATATCTCGCTTTTAGCGTCGGAAATCGGATTGATTCCATCCGAAGTTTCCCTATACGGCGACAAGAAAGCGAAAATCGCTCTGAAAGTTTTGGGCCGCCTGAAGAACGAAGATGATGGCAAATACGTTGTTGTCGCCGGGTGAGTAGTAAGAACAATCTGATAGAAAAGATCATCATTTTAAACCATCTTCTTCCAGAATCACACCGACTCCACTGGGCGAAGGCAAGAGTACCACTCTGGTGGGACTGGTTCAGGCACTGACCGCCCACAAGCAGTGCAACTCGATCGCGTGCCTCCGCCAACCCTCGCAGGGCCCAACGTTCGGTATTAAAGGGGGCGCTGCTGGTGGTGGCTACTCCCAGGTCATCCCAATGGAGGACTTCAATTTGCATCTGACCGGAGACATCCACGCCGTAACGGCGGCCAACAACCTGCTGGCGGCTCAGTTAGACGCCAGGATTTTCCACGAGGCTACCCAAACGGATCAGGCACTGTACGAGCGATTGGTGCCCGCCATGAAGGGCTCGCGGAAGTTTTCCGCCATTCAGCTGAGGAGGCTGAAACGGTTGGGCATCGAGAAAACCGATCCGTACACGTTGACACCGGAGGACATCAGACGGTTCTCTCGGCTGAACATCGATCCGCACAATGTGGTGTGGACCAGAGGTGAGTTCTTGAAAAAGTATTAAAATGATATTTGACACGTTCAATTTCAGTTCTGGATGTCAACGACCGCTATCTGCGTAAGATTACCATTGGTTTAGCTCCCACGGAGAAGAATCTGACCAGGGATACAAGCTTCTCGATTTCGGTTTCAAGTGAAATTATGGCGATCCTTGCGTTGGCCACCGGTTTGGAGGATATGAAGCAACGGTTGTCTAAAATGGTAGTCGCTTTCGATCGTACCGGAGCACCAGTTACGGCGGATGATTTGGGAGTTACCGGAGCGATGATGGTTCTGCTGAAGGATGCCATCGAGCCGACGTTGATGCAGACACTCGAGGGAACGCCCGTTATGGTACACGCTGGTCCGTTCGCCAACATTGCCCACGGTTGTTCGTCGATCATCGCGGACGATATTGCCTTGAAGTTGGTTAAGAAGCCAGGTTATGTTGTCACCGAGGCTGGCTTTGGATCGGACATTGGAATGGAGAAATTCTTCAATATAAAATGTCGTGCCTCGGGCAAAATACCAAACGCAGTTGTGCTGGTGATGACGATTCGTGCCTTGAAGATGCACGGCGGAGGTCCACCGGTTTCCTCCGGTGCACCTTTGCGCAGAGAGTACACGACGGAGAATTTAGATCTGGTCGAGCGGGGCTTGCCGAATTTATTGAAACACATTGAGAATGGATTGAAGTATGGAATGCCGGTAGTGGTGGCCATCAATGCCCATTCCAGCGATACCAAAGCGGAACATGACTTGGTTAGAAAGGCTAGCAAACAGGCGGGTGCTTTCGCTTGCATTGTATCAAATCATTGGGCCCAGGGAGGAGCCGGTGCCATGGATTTGGCACAGGCGGTAATTGACGCGTGCAAGGAGGAATCCAAATTTAAACTACTGTACGAGCTGAACATGACGATTGAGGAGAAGATCTTCAAGATTGCCAAAGAAATGTACGGCGCCGGAACGATTGAGCTATCGCCGAAGGTTAAGGATGCGGTTCGACTCTATACCGATAAGGTGAGTGAAAATTGGGTACACGATGTAGACCAAATTTTCATCTTGTTTTCATCATTATCCTCAGGGCTTCGGTAATTTGCCAATCTGCATGGCGAAGACAGCTATGTCACTGACGGGAGATCCAAGTGCCAAGAATGCCCCGAAGGATTTCAAACTGGTCATCAACGATATCTGCCTGTCGGCAGGCGCGGGATTTATCGTTCCAATGTGTGGTGAGATTACTAAAATGCCTGGTCTTCCGACGAGACCTTCGATCTTTGACATTGATCTAAACACTGAAACGGGAGAGATCGAAGGTTTATTTTAAGCGTATACTGTATTCTTTAGCTCTTCGGTTTTTCATGAAAAAGATGAATCTATTTTGCAACTAATCGCGCCATTCGAAGCTTTTATAGGAACCTGTTTAGAACGTTTGTATATTTGCCTAATACGGATATGACACTCTACTTACATTACGGATTTAGGCCGTAAGAAATTGTTACGAGTCGTTTGAATTTATGCCGAAATTATCCTTTGTTGGCTTTCGAATTGTGCGGAAAGGGAAGTACACACCATTAATTCTCATCGTTTTATTTTACATTCGCTACCTCACGCGGATAGCTGCTCTCAACTTCGCGGAACGACTTCTAGGATTCTCCTCCACCTCATCGAAGCTAGGGACCACTACTTGTTTCGTCAGCTGACGCCAATCGGACGTCATAACGGCCTCCATTACATCCCGTCCGTGGCTAATCGTGTGGCTGGAGTACTTCAGCGGTAACTCATTGACAACTCCGTCCAACACGTTCCCCATGAGGTGTCTCTTCACAATCGTGTCCTCCAGTGAGTGGAATGTGATGGCAATCATCCTTCCACCAATCTTCAGATACAGCTGCGACAGAACCATACCGTAGTTGATTTCGTTCAGTTCATTATTCACAAATATTCTTAACGCTTGGAAGGTTTTGGTTGCCGGATGACTCGGACGCTGTAACTTATCCAATCGAAAAGTGTCGCCACCCACACTGGCCTTTACCAACTCGGCAAGCTGTTTGGTGGTTGCTAATCGTGTCATCGAAAACCGTGCCTCTATAATCGATCGAGCAATCTTTTTGGCGTACTTTTCTTCCCCATATACCTTCAAAATACGCGCCAGGTCTGCTTCGTCGATTTTGGCAAGAATTTCCGCCGCGGTGAGCGCATCCGGGTCGCGATCCTTGTCCATTCGCATATCCAACGGACCATCTTTACTTATCGCAAATCCCCGCTCCCCTTCATCGAATTGCATCGACGAACAGCCGAAATCAAAGATTATTCCATCGATGGAACGCTGATGACTATCCAACTCTTTCAATTTTTGCGGCAGTTCGGAGAATCTGCCGAGAATCGGGTAAATTTGATTGGGATACTTTTCGGCTAATGACACTGCCATCTCGTGTGCCACTGGATCTCGATCGAGAGCAACGATTTTTGCGTTCGGCGCGACCTTCAGTATCTCCCGCGTGTGTCCTCCCGCCCCGAAAGTCATATCGATGTACAGTTCGCCATCCTGTGGTTTCAAATGTTTAATTGTCTCGGCTGCCATAACCGGCACATGAGGAGCGGCAGCAGCACTGCACCATCTTAGTCCTATCTTAAACAAACCTAATCTAGAGCTTATCCTACCGATGATCACCATCGCTACCCTACTTCACGGAGTCGCTTTTATTCAAACACTCCAGAAACTTAGAGGACACCACCTCCCGGCACTGCTCTCCTGTCAGCCCAGTAGCGGTTGAATTGAGCGATCGTGGGTACGCCTTGAGATGCACGTCGTTAACGATATTCTCCAGCGAACGGTGCTGCTGTGCGAGCCGATCGTCATTCACGGCGATAATGTTCGAACCACCCAGAACGGCTTTCAACTGATCACGCAGATACTGTCCGAGATCCCGTCCTACCTTGCTCTGATCCAACGGCCAACGTTCGAGTAGCTTCAGGAAGCGGTTATAGTGCTGGGACATGGTCCACTCCTAGGAATAAGTAAGTGAAGTTCTTGTATTACTCATGCAGCTTCCCAAATATGATAGTAGATTTCATGTAAGGTAGGGTGAGATTGTAAGATGAATGAAAAACATTTTTCACCTGTCTTTTTTTATCGAAATAGTTATGGGTTACTTTTTCGAAGTATCTGATCGAAAGGATATAATTTCAATACAGCTCGTTAGAGGGGAATGAACTGCAAAGCATAAAACCTCTCAAAAACTATGAATGCAAGCGCGAGAGCGCTATCCTCCGAATTTGTTCTTAAAAAAACATCCGGGAAAATCAAGAGATAAGCAACTAAACTGGTTCGGTTATCAGTCCAACAGACAACAGTTTTAAGGGCACATAATATTGAATAAAGAAATAGGAACGAAATGACAGAGAAAGGAAAATCCTCTGTCGGTCCGATGAGACTGGCATGACAAAGGGAAATTCAGTGTCATTACTCAGGGACCGACTCGGAGATCAACGTTGTTCTAAATCCTTGGATGGTTTCGTTGGTTAATTTCGATTTAAGGGGTTTTACATTGGTATCGAGGCACTGCACCAGTATTTATGCACTTACATAAGAGTTAAGAAATTGGAAGGAATCCAACTATTATTATTCAAACGTTTATGATTATACTTACGTAGAATTATGTAATAATCACGATTTTATTACGATTATTACTCTATTGGTAATAATGGAAGATTTAATGTGTCCTGTATCAGCACTCACATTTTCCTCTACCAAAAAAATCAGACGAATCTCATTTGTTTTGTTTCGTTAATCGGCTCGATACTCGGCACTAGTGATCCCCGATAATCGTTCGATTAATCGATTAATCGAATACTTCCTACAGAAATCGATTATAAATCGAACGAATACTGCGCAACCAATAATCGAGGCGAACGAATAATTTACGTCGATTAATCGATACAAACCCAGAGAAAAAAAAACGTTATCTTTGACGCTCCCCTAAACTGGTAAATGAAGCCCAATGCCGTCAACGCGAATTGAGCTTTGTTTACAAGTTTAGGTAAGAGTAAGAGATAATACAGTAGAACCTCGATTTTCCGCGAGCGGATGATCCGCGACTACGAGTTCCTTAGTAAATCTATAAACCTTCCCGAAATTTGTCAGTGAGTGGTAGACTCATGCTCTTTTGTTTTGGTCATGGCTTTCACATTATCTGATCACTGATGTACACGACCATACAGATGGATAGTTCAATATTTTCTGTATTGATAAAACATGGTTTTCATGCTAAAAATATCTTTTTTCAATGCTTGCACCTCACGTTTAGCCCTTTATTGCGTTATCCGCGATTTTTCCGCGGATAATCGACTATTCCGCGGATAATCGGGGTTCTACTGTAATTGATTTTCAGGCAGAATGAACACTTTTTTGATTCCAGAATGCTTTCTCGCAAATGAGAAAATCAGTCTAACAAATTATTTCTCTCAGTGTGACGATTAATCGATTAATCGATTATTTGAGGCGAATAATCGTATCGAATAACAAACTGATGAAAAGTATTCGATTAGCTGATGAACGATTAATTTCAAAAATCGGGGATCACTACTCGGCACCATTTGACAGATCCTGGTCGTATTCAGCTGAGTGTACACATTACTCACATTTTATATTTCACACGTGCGCAGAATGAGTGAGAGAATGCGACCTTTGAGTGACTGAGAGGTGTTTGGGCGGTTGAAAAAGAGTGCAAATTGTAAGCACGTGGTTGGTTTCAAGTTCAGATTTCAAGATCTCAGGCTTCAAACATCGCGGAGAGTGAATCACTCAGAATAGTGATGTCTGTTTTTTTTCAATTGTCAAGTTTTTTTCAGCTGATTCGTATTCGATACGTTTAATCGTCTCTGTTGTGTTTCTTCGTGGGAGTGAAACGCATAACTCACAAACAACAAATTAGAAGAAGTCTATGAAACATTGATAACGAATAAAACTATGTGTAACTCGTGATTCCCATTGCGGCGAAGACATTGTCTTGCCGCCGACCCATCCGTCGTAGCATCTGTCAAACCTAAGTACTGTGAGTTGACCTTAGGAGGTGACGATCCGTTGTGGTGTAATCGTTCGGGGACTACCCAACAACCTCGCAAAAATCGAATAATCCCTTAAGGAGGGACCCTGAAATGTTTTTTCAGTATGTTCAAATGAATTATCCAAAGCGTTTCATAGCCGTTATCTCATTTCGATTTACGAAATACATGAAATACATATGTGAATACATCAAACTTTGATGAATTATTGAACAGGAACTGTTTGTACTACAGCTAAGTATTATGTAGTAGTAGTAGTAGTAGTAGTAGTAGTAGTAGTAGTGAAAATATGTCTCCTACTAAACGGTTCACAGCTCTCAAAAATATTCGCAATATTTGTTGGTAATATACCAATACACTCGGTCCAACTTTTATAAGACCACCCTGATAATATTTCGTTGCAACACAAACAGTTAGTAATTTAAACGTTGAAACCATCAGGACCATTCAAATTGAACTTTTTTTGTCACTGAGAATAACCTAGCAAAGTTAAAAGTGACAACTGAGGGCCCGTGCGAACAATAAAATTGCTATCTATTGAATTTTGACTCCGGTGACGCTAGTACGTAAGTACCCGCAAAAGCTAATCATGGATATGGACGAGATTTTTCCGTAATCATTTTGCAGGTGACAATTAGCTTCACCTCAGCTGAATTTATGCGTTTAATGCGAAATTTTTCAGAAACATTTTCATACCAACTGTATTTTCCTGAACTTATTTTTTGAACGCCCTAACTTGGACCGCCCTAATTAAACTTTCATAAAAACACCCAAGATTATGTGTATATATCGAGTTTTTCAATAAGAGTGCTACAAAAGTTTTCGATTTCTTTTGCATGGCCACCACGGGTACGATTGCAGAAGTCCAGATGCTGTACCCAATTTTCGACAGTTTTCAAGCATAAATCGGCCGATACTGCTGAAAATTTCACGTTCGATATTCGTACGAAGTTCATTAATCGTCGCTGGCTTGTTGGCATAGACCATAGACTTGACGTAGCCCCACAGGAAATACTCTTATGGCGTCAAATCACACGATCGAGACTGGGCCATTTCGCTCACCAAACATGGTTTTCAATAAGTCGATTATTAAATTCGCTGTGTGGCTTGAGGTGCCTTCTTGTTGAAACCACATATTGTCCAAGTCCATATCATACAATTCGGGCGAAAAATATTCGGTTGTCGTTGAGCGGTAGCGCTTCCCATTCACAGTAACGTGCCGGTCTTGATCATCACGAAAGAGGTACGGCCCAATGACGCCGCCGGACCATAAACCACACCAAACCGTATTTTTTTCGGAATGCAATGGTGACTCATGGAGTACGTGTGGATTGCTGCCTGACCAATAAAACACATTTTGCTTATTGACGAAGCCATTCCGCCAGAAATGAACCTCATCGCTGAAGATGATTTTTCGATGAAAATCCGGATCATATTCAGGTTGTTGCTCAGCCCAATTCACGAACATGCGACGCTTCTGGTGGTGAAGCGGCTTCAGTTCTTGCGTCAATTTGATCTTGTAAGGATGTAGGCCAAGATCTTTTCGCAAAATAGGCCACAACGACGTCATAGAGATGCCCAACTCTTGATAACGACATGTGAGAGACTGATTTGGGTCTTCCTCAATTGATGCGCTAGCGGCAGCAATATTTTCGACACTACGGGCACTTTTTTGTCTCACTGGCACGGGAACATTTTTTACTGTGCCTGTGTATTCATTTTCTTCCACTAGATGTTCAATTGTTGATCTGGTAGGAAGATTATGTCGACCGTAAATTGGACTTATCGCCAGTTGAGGCCATTGACTCCGAATTTCGGTAGTAAATTTTAATAATCTCGACTCGTTGTTGGATCATATATCTTTCCATCATGAAATGGCAAACCTTACTGGAGAGAAATGTCATTTGTTATCCCTATCGGTCTACTTTTGTAGCGTCCCTATTGAAATACCCGTTATAAAGGCGGAATTCCATTCGTTCAACTTCATACATACTACAAGTCAACTACAACAATGGATATGGTACTTTTATTGACGTAGGACTACGTCTAACCGGAAGATATAGGGGGTGAAATGGAAATCTAGGCACTGAACAAGTAGGAAAAAATGCAAGATTTGGAACGCTTATAACTCGAGCATTTCTCAATAGATCGCAAAGATTTTTGCATTAATTGATAGAAAATATATCTACGCATCTATCATAACGAATAACATTTCATTTTTCTTGAGATAAATAATTGAATAATTGTGAAATATCAAGCATTGTCAAAATGCACTATGTGCCCATTTTTGATTGGTCCATTTTGTGCTCCTCAAATCGTACCGACCAAAACGGGCAACCAGAGCAGCAGCGAAATAGAATGAAGCACGATTGGAAAGGAAAAAGAAAAAAAACGAAACATTGGTCGCAGTCTCACACATGCGTAATTCTCGAGCCAGCCAGTCAGCTTAAAAATCCCCGCTCCGCTGCCGTAACGATCATTCTCATTCAAACCGTACATCACATCGGTTCGCATCACAACACATCAACAAACCAACCCAAGCAGCCATGTCTGAACATGGTAAAGGAGGAAAAGTGAAGGGAAAGGCAAAATCCCGCTCGAACCGTGTTGATCTGGAGTTCCCCGCAAGGGTAGCTAGGCCGAGCGCGTTAGTACCAGTGCACCAGTCCACCTAGCCGGCGTTATATAGTTTCGGCCGCCGAAGTGATCGAGTTAGCTGGCAAAGCTGCTCGCGACGATAAGAAAACCCGCATTAGGAACAGAACACATTCGGTTCGGTGGACATCAAGACAACAGGCAGTTGCAGCGAGTGGCGAGTGGCAAACGCAATCGCAAAACGGCATCAGGTAGCAGAAGAAAAAAGTTTGTTCTTTATACAAACTGCTTTGGTGGCAAATCCAGAACAAGGCGACATCAAGGGCGTTCGAAATGGTTTTTTTTCAAAACCACGAGTACTAAGTTTTCTAAATTGGAACCATTCCATAAAACAAGGCGCTTTTCAGGGCCATTAAACCTTCCAAAAAAGAGTTTAGGAAATAAAGTTCAATGCTTTCTAAAACATTATCCAAAATAATAATAAAACACAAATTGATTTTTTCATAATTTGTTTGCCAGGATCTGATGAGTATGTGAATTTGGCAGTTGTTTGGAGCTTATTGATAGTTGGGGACTTTCCTGATTATTGAAAGTACAGTAATTTACTATTAGTTCGACAGTTAGCTAATTGGACGGACATGTAATGCGACTTATTTAGTTGGACATTTTTGTAAACATAGAGATCCAAATTATGACCCCACATTGAAAGTCGACACTGTACCACTGTCATCGCAAATGTCCAATTACAGGTTAAAATCGCCTCCAATGCGACACTGAGTGGCGCTTCGGCACGTCGCATTGAATGTAATTTACTGTACAACATGTCACAAAGCTGGATGGGAAGAAATTTTCCAACTGTGAAAGCTGTGGCGAGTGGCAAATGCAATCGCTAAACAGAAAGGTTTAGCCAAACAAGATGGGGATATCGAGTGATAACAAAACAATAAACTCTTTAGATTGAAGATAGATTTGTGATCCTGAAAAGGACCCTTTTTAGCTTGCATCTGAATCCAACGAGCGAACAAATCGTAATGAATGTATTTTTTTGCCATCGCTCCCTTTTAACGCTCATTCGTTCGTCTCGTTGGACTCGCCCCTCTGGCTGAGTCTGCCGATTTGTCTCTATCCTGTGAGTGTGTACCGCTAGAGTATAAAACACGCGGACCCCAAAAAAATATCTTATTTTCTTTCAAACCGTAAACCCGTGTGGTTGTAAGGCATCGGCATCGTGGACGTAACAAAGGAGGACAAATTAAGGGAAAGGCAAAGTCCCACTCGAACCGTGCAGGTGTGCAGTTCTTCGTAGGTGTATCCGCCAATTGCTTAGCAAGGGTAGCTAGGCCAAGCGCGTTAGTATCAGTGCACCAGCCGGCGTTATATAGTTTCGGCCGTCGAAGTGATCGAGTTGGCTGGTAAAGCTGCTCGCGACGATAAGAAAAACCGCATTCAGAACAGAACACATTCGGTTCGGTGGACATCAAGACAACAGGCAGTTGCAGCGAGTGGCGAGTGGCAAACGCAATCGCAAAACGGCATCAAGTAGCAGAAAAAAAAGTTTGTTCTTTATACAAACTGCTTTGGTGGCAAATCCAGAACAAGGCGGCATCGAGGGCGTTCGAAATGGGTTTTTTCAAAACCACGAGTACTAAGATTTCTAAATTGGAACCATTCCATAAAACAAGGCGCTTTTCAGGGCCATTAAACCTTCCAAAAAAGAGTTTAGGAAATAAAGTTCAATGCTTTCTAAAACATTATCCAAAATAATAATAAAACACAAATTGATTTTTTCATAATTTGTTCGCCAGGATATGATGGGTATGTGAATTTGGCAGTTGTTCTGAGCTTATTGATTTTCACCAATTCTTAAATTGCTTCTAGATTGAAAGTACAGTAAATTACACTTATCTCGACATTTAGCTAATTGGACGGACCTGTAATGCGACATATTTAGTTGGACATTTTTGTAAACATAGAGTTCGGGGTCCAAATTATGACCCCACATTGAAAGTCGACACTGTACCACTGTCATCACAAATGTTCAATTACAGGTTAAAATTACCTCCAATCCGACACTGAGTGGTGGTAATGCGACGTGCCATTGAATGTAATTTACTGTACAATATGTCACAAGCTGGATGGGAAGAAATTTTCCAACTGTGAAAGCTGTGGCGAGTGGCAAACGCAATAGCTAAACAGGAAGGTTTAACCGAACAAGATAGGAATATCGAGTGATAACAAAAACACAACACCAAAGGTTCTTTTCAGAACCATCAACATGTTCATAAAGAGTAAACAGTAAACTAATCCATTTTTCAGGTAGATAGGTAGGTATTCACGTAGGAGAAGAAAATAAAACAATAAATTTAAAATATATATTTAACAAAAGCTGTCCCCTTTGTATAGTTCTACGTCACTCCGGTTATGTCCCCGACATCACCCACCCGTCTTTTTTATTTTTCTACTCAGTCAATGAAACAGTAGAATGCAATCACGCGCTGCTCCAACATCTGTTCTTATGTTATTGTCGTCAATAATTTTGTTGTTCCATTATTGCCGTGCCTGTTGTGCTACACACGCCGTACCACTCCGCTAGCTGTCGGATAAGGCCAACATTACTCGACCAATTTGGTCGAAAAATGATGCATTCCAATAAGCAACAACCAGTGACTTGTAGTATGTATCAAGTCGAAAAGATGAAATTCCGTCTCAATCACGCAATCAATATGCCGCATACGGTACAAATCAGGAGCGCCCTGGGACTCAAGGGAGTTCCGGAAGGACTATTCAATCTAGTTTCAACGCAGAACGAGGCCTTTGCGTGTAGAGTCTAACAACGGAGTCTTGCAAGGCTGTTTAGTTTCACCACTACTATTACTCATCGTCATCGACGAGATCGGCCTATTCTACTACTATCCTATCCTACTATTCTACCACGGTACTATCGGCCGTGAACCGAACCATGGGCTCCTTTGGAAGCCCCTCAACGACTTCGCTTTTGCTGATAACATTGCACTGTTATCGACGCGGCGCTCTGATATGCTGTAAGCTGGACGACCTGTCCGCATGCTCTTCCGCGGCTGGCTTGAAAATTATTGTCAGCAAGACGAGAGCTTTAGATGTCAACACGGTCACACCTTCCAGGTTTACAGTAGCTGAGCAAGCAGTGTGGAGGCCCGAGAGTTTCCAATATCCTGGTAGCCAGATTGCGTCAGATGGCGTGCGAATCAAGAAGGTAAGGGTTGCCTTTGCGAGTCTAAGGAAGACATGGAGGTCAAATCAGATCAGTCACCACCAGGGATGCCAACCAAATATTTTAAAAAGCTGGAAAAAATTGAAAAAAAACTGGAAGAAGCTGTAAAAAATTAAAAAAAACTGGAAAAAAGCTGGAAGAATGTATTTGTTCAGTTTTCTCTATTTTTATATCAACAACACAAATTAGGCTATACAGTGACAGTTTCAGTATGTAGCATTGGTATTTACGTATTACCGCCACTGGAGTGTTATTTTTATTATGAATGAATTGTCTCGTAATGAAATTAATTGTGAGGCCAATGTAATGGTAGCGAAATTATCATCTAACAATTGGTGGAAACAGGTTTGCTTGCGAGAGTCCGCCGCTTCTGACAGCGGATCAGCAGCCAACTAGCATTGCGTCACCTCGGCGGATTGGGACCACCTTGGTT
Organism: Toxorhynchites rutilus septentrionalis; assembly: GCF_029784135.1. NCBI lineage: Eukaryota > Metazoa > Arthropoda > Insecta > Diptera > Culicidae > Toxorhynchites > Toxorhynchites rutilus. Next base: position 14,932,392 of record NC_073744.1, on the reverse strand, counting down.
CCTTATCCTCGTTAGATGAGGACTTCGCCCCCTCCCTATTACATTACCCTCAGAATATATTTTATAGCAAAAAAGCAAACTCATTAAAAAATTGCGCGTCGTTGGCGTTAATAAAGGGTGTGTCACATCAAATTGCATCACGGAAAAAACGCTGTAGAAATTTAATTTTTAGGAATTATATCTTCAGCTTTCGCTTATAATCAGATAAGAGTGTATAGATCACGTTGGCCATGTTTCACTGTCAATTTTTCGTAAATTTGGAAAAATGTCGTCGAACGAAAAAGAGCGTCGTGAATTAATCCTGTGCACTCATTTCGAGAATCCGGAGTTGTCACATCGGGACATCGGTAAGATGCTGGGAATCGTCCAATCCACGGTCAGCAGAGTACTAAAACGATACTTCGAGAACCTAACCATCGACCGGAAGGTGAAGATCGGCAAAAATGGATGCTCCGTCAGTGAAAAAGATCACAAGCGCGTAGTTAAGCAGTTTAGACGTGATCCGAGAAGTTCGGTCCGGGATGTCGCCAATAAGCTGAATTTGTCAAGTTCATTCGTCCAGCGGACCAAGCAGCGGGAGGGCCTGCGTACATACAAGGTTCAGAAGGCTCCTAACCGCGACGAAAGGCAAAACATGGTGGGGAAGACGCGAGCCCGGAAGCTGTACACCGAAATGCTGACGAAACCGCATTGCCTGGTAATGGACGACGAAACCAACGTCAAAGCGGACTTTCGTCAGCTGCCGGGCCTGTTGTTCTTCTCCGCAGAGGACAAATTCAGCGTTCCGGAGGAGATTCGCAAGCAGAAACTATCCAAGTTTGCCAAAAAGTACATGGTGTGGCAAGCGATCTGCTCTTGCGGAAAGCGGAGCGCCCCCTTCGTGATGACCGGCACGGTAAACGGGCAGGTTTACCTTAAGGAGTGCCTACAGAAGCGCTTACTACCACTATTGAAGCAGCACGAGGGCCCAACCATCTTCTGGCCGGATCTCGCTTCGTGCCACTATTCAAAGGACGTGTTGGAGTGGTACGAAGCCAACGGGGTCACCTTCGTGCCAAAGGAAATGAACCCACCCACCGCGCCGGAGCTTCGCCCAATAGAGAAATATTGGGCGATTATGAAGCAGGCCCTCCGGAAGAACCCAAAAGTTATCAAATCGGAGGCGGACTTCAAGAGAAAATGGATTTCTGTTAAAAAAAAAACTACAACCTGACGTTGTACAGAACCTTATGGACGGGGTAAAGAGGAAGGTGCGAGCATACGGGCTTGGGCTCGAATTATGAATAAAAAGAAAATGCCAAAAGTTGTTTAATAGTTTTTATTTTACTGTCTAAAATTTTCAAAAGGATCGGTCTGCTGGGCGAATTTCTACAGCGTTTTTTCCGTGATGCAATTTGATGTGACACACCCTTTACGTAAGTACCGTAGCATTTTCAATTTTCCTCAATCTGTTTGTAGTTGTTGGTGAGCGAAATTAACAATCGAGACACCCCTCAACTTAATGTATCATTATCATCGCGTAGTAGCAATGATACATCGATTGCTACAAACCAAAACCTATATATACTGGTCGTTTTCTATTGTCATCCAGGATAAACTTTTGTGGGATCGTTCAGAACAATTTACTGTGAAATTAAATGAATTAAATAAAATTATTAAGTAGAAATTAATGTAAGAAATAAAGTTATTAGTGGATTATTAAAAACCGTGCTTCATATCGTGAAAAGAAGTTTCACAATCCAACGGAATTGGCAGGACTGCACCGGCGATCAACCTTCATACTTTGGCGGGACATTCAACATCATCCAATCGGAATCCAATCGGCAACCCAATCGAGCTGTCGAAAAACTGATCCTTCGAACCGGATCCTCGAAGCGATCCAACGGAGGCTATTCCAAGAAAATACACCTGGTGCCATCGCAGTGAACACCCAATATAGGATACAATATCTTTCGATATTGTGGAAAATTCGCCATCTTCAATTTCACTACAATAATCCAAGGATCAATAAAGGAATTGATAATACCATACAAGGCATTGTTCTAACGAACAAATAGGTGAGTGCGGTTCCATTACTTTACAAGAAAAATCCCATTTCTGCTCGCGGTCCTTTTTTGTGGAATCAGGTTACGTTCCCAACGATAACAATAGTCATTGCTTCTGACTGTTATCATTTCATCTGGAGGAGGAATAAATCCAAGGAAAAGGTCAAAACATCAAATCCGTTCATCTCGTCGTTATCCTCCATTCATCGTTATACCAATCGGAGGTCCATCCAGTGGAACTATTCGAAATAGGTTCCTATTTTTCGAAATTGTACGAGGAGCATCTTTATAGAAAAATAAGGCTCGATTCTAGAGCTAATAAACGGTGTGTCACATCAAATTACATCACGGAAAAAACGCTGTAGAAATTCGCCCAGTAGACCGATCCTTTTGAAAATTTTAGACAGTAAAATAAAAACTATTAAACAACTTTTGGCATTTTCTTTTTATTCATACTTCGAGCCCAAGCCCGTATGCTCGCACCTTCCTCTTTACCCCGTCCATAAGGTTCTGTACAACGTCAGGTTGTAGTTTTTTTGAGCAGAAATCCATTTTCTCTTGAAGTCCGCCTCCGATTTGACAATTTTTGGGTTCTTCCGGAGGGCCTGCTTCATAATCGCCCAATATTTCTCTATTGGGCGAAGCTCCGGCGCGGTGGGTGGGTTCATTTCCTTTGGCACGAAGGTGACCCCGTTGGCTTCGTACCACTCCAACACGTCCTTTGAATAGTGGCACGAAGCGAGATCCGGCCAGAAGATGGTCGGGCCCTCGTGCTGCTTCAATAGTGGTAGTAAGCGCTTCTGTAGGCACTCCTTAAGGTAAACCTGCCCGTTTACCGTGCCGGTCATCACGAAGGGGGCGCTCCGCTTTCCGCAAGAGCAGATCGCTTGCCACACCATGTACTTTTTGGCAAACTTGGATAGTTTCTGCTTGCGAATCTCCTCCGGAACGCTGAATTTGTCCTCTGCGGAGAAGAACAACAGGCCCGGCACCTGACGAAAGTCCGCTTTGACGTAGGTTTCGTCGTCCATTACCAGGCAATGCGGCTTTGTCAGCATTTCGGTGTACAGCTTCCGGGCTCGCGTCTTCCCCACCATGTTTTGCCTTTCGTCACGGTTAGGAGCCTTCTGAACCTTGTATGCACGCAGGCCCTCCCGCTGCTTGGTCCGCTGGACGAATGAACTTGACAAATTCAGCTTATTGGCGACATCCCGGACCGAACTTCTCGGATCACGTCTAAACTGCTTAACTACGCGCTAGTGATCTTTTTCACTGACGGAGCATCCATTTTTGCCGTTCTTCACCTTCCGGTCGATGGTTAGGTTCTCGAAGTATCGTTTTAGTACTCTGCTGACCGAGGATTGGACGATTCCCAGCATCTTACCGATGTCCCGATTTGACAACTCCGTATTCTCGAAATGAGTGCACAGGACTAATTCACGACGCTCTTTTTCGTTCGACGACATTTTTCCATATTTACGAAAAATTGACAGTGAAGCCAACGTGATCTATACACTCTTATCTGATTATAAGCGAAAGCTGAAGATATAATTCCTAAAAATTAAATTTCTACAGCGTTTTTTCCGTGATGCAATTTGATGTGACACACCCTTTTAATTTTAAGGTAATTAGCTTTCCAAACACCTTACATCTTTAAGCTTTGTTACTTTGGTCTCATTTTTCGAGGGAACACTACATGCCATCTACATCGAGAGCAAAGTCTAATGCTCTAAGGGCACTACAGACGAAGCTGAAAGGACTTCAATCATCGTTAAACAATATGTACAGCTTCATGGAACAATACACCGAAGACACTAGACACTCCGAAGTTGCAGTTCGACTGGATAGGCTGGACAGTCTCTGCGTCGAAATGACCGAAGCTATTGACGACGTAGAATCTCACGAAGACATGACCGACGAGGAAGAACTATTCGTTAAAGAACGAGTTGATTTCGAAAACCGCTATTTCAAGTTGAAATCGTTTCTCATGGAAAAGACGAAGCAGGACTCAGACGTAAATACGCTCAACCAAACGACTCGCTCTCTCGACAATACTCTCCCTGGACCAAATCCGCATGTTCGTTTACCGCAGATCATTCTCCCAAAATTTAACGGCCAGCTAGACGAATGGCTTTCGTTCCGTGATCTGTATATCTCGTTGATACACGATCAAACAGATCTTCCCGACGTGGAGAAATTCCACTACCTTCCAAGTCAACTTGAAGGTGAAGCTTTGGCGGTTATTGACTCACTTCCTCTTACCAAGGCGAATTATGCCGTAGCACGGGAACTTGATGCACCCGTGACCGAGTGGTTAGCGTCTCACATTATCATGCCGGATGTTCGGGTTCGATTCCCGGTTTGGCCGGGGGATTTTTCGTCAGAGAAATTTCCTCGACTTGCACTGTGGTCACGCGTATTCTAGAGCTTGCCCCTCGGAATACATTCAAGGCGTGTTATTTGGCTTAAGAAATCTCAACTATGTATTTATAAATGACGCTAGTTAATGCATACGATGAGACGGCAAAAGTTCCACAGGGGACGTTAACGCCATTCAAGAAGAAGAAGATGGGAACTCCTTACGAAGCGTTATTCGAGTTCAAAGCTCCAACGAAAACAACAAGTCAAGAAGGAATCTGCAAACGATTTGCATTCGCTTCTCGACTCATTCGACAAAATAGTCAAAACGCTAGATCAAGTAACACCACAAACAATTGATTACAAGGACCTATTGTTGCTCCACATTTTGAGCTCACGGTTGGATAGTACTACTAGACAAAGTTGGGAAGAATTCTCTTCTAATAAAGAAGTAGACACTCTAAAAGATTTGGATTAAAATTCTCGAATCCCTACCTGGCAGATTCAGTGAACCAAAGGCTGATCACGTTATACCGAAGTACCCGAGGAAGGTTATACCAATGAAAGCTTGCAATACTATGGTGCACCCATCGAGCCAACTAAAATGCGTAGTGTGCTCGAATAATCATCTACTGTACCAATGCCTTCAATTTCTGAAAATGAGTATATCGGAGAGGGATAGCATTCTGAAATCCAATGCATTGTGCCGAAATTGTTTTCGGCGTGGACATCACGCGAAGGAATGTAATTCCAGATATATGTGCAAGCAGTGTAAAACAAAACATCACACCCTCGTGTGCTTCAAAGGGAAAGCCGAAGAGAAACCAATTTATTATACCGAAGGAGAATCAGCACCGATGAACCCGAGTGACGTTAACGAAAATCCAGTCAATACAAAGGTTATCAACCTAGCGTCCACAACCAAATTAACTTGCGATGTGGCTACAGGTTCACCAACAGGAGTATTTCTACTCACAGCAATAGTAGTTTTAGAGGACGACAAAGGTCATGAGCTGAAGGCGAGGGCTCTTTTAGACGCAGCGCAGCGGAATGCAATCTAATCAGCAAAAGATTGATGAAAAACCTGATAGTTCGAGAAGAACGCAGCATGGTTGAAGTTGTTGGCATCCAAGGTTTATCAACCAAAGTTCAAGGAAAACTCGTTATTAAGGTGAAATCACGAGTTTCAGATTTCGTTCAAACGATGGATATGTACGTTTTACCCAAAATTTCGGCTCAAATATCCAAGGCACCCATCGCTACCAATAAATGGAATATTCCCAAGGGCATAGAATTGGCTGACCCAATGTTCTTCAAATCAGAACAAATCGATTTAGTACTAGGAGCGGAGTACTTCTTCGAATTTTTCCCTACTGCTCGTCGTGTTTCGTTGGGCGATCATTCGCCTTTATTGATCGGTTCTGTATTCGGGAGGATAATTACCGGAAAATATCCCATAAATAGCCCGATTCATTCTGCTGTATGCAACGTTGCACGTTCCAATCAATTAGAAGATATGCTAGAAATGTTTTGGGAGTGTGAAGAAGTTGGCTTGGATAAAAGCTACTCACCAGATGAAGCCAAATGCGAAGAGATATTCGTGAAAACAACCCAAAGAGATCACGTGGGTCGATATACTGCAACCTTACCAAAATCAGAGCTAGTTGGCAAGCTAGGTGACTCAAATCAAATCGCCGAGAGGAGACTAATACAATTAGAAAGAAGATTAAACCGAGATGCAAGTCTGAAAAGGGAATATAGTGCATTCTATGAAGAATACGCAGCATTGGGTCACATGCAGTTAGTTTCAGTTGATGATGGAGAACGTGTTTACCTTCCCCACCACCCAGTTGTGATAGAGAGCAGCACCACAAAGAAGGTGCGGGTGATGTTTGATGCATCTTCGAAAAAAGCATCGGGTCTATTCCTGAAAGATTGTTTGTTGGCTGGCCCGACAATACAAGATGATCTCCGTTTCATTATTTTGCGCTGTCGAACACATCAGGTTATGCTCGTTGCGGAGATCGAGAAAATGTTCCGGCAAGTGAACGTTTGCCAAGATGATCGACGGCTCCAATCTATATTATGGCGTACTTCTCCAGATCAATCATTAAAAATCTACGAACTGACTACTATCACCTACGGAACCAAGCCTGCGCCGTTTTTAGCAACGAGAGCTCTGGTGCAGCTCGCTCTAGATGAAGCTGAAGTCTATCCATTAGCATCAAAGGCCGTGTTGGAAGATTTTTATTTAGATGATACCATCACGGGAGCAGATGATCCTGATACTGCCAAAAGTTTACGGATACAGTTACAGCAAATGGAAGGTTGGAACCCCTGGTCACCACACCAAAATTCGTATCTTTAATTCCAAAATCTGTGCTGCTTTACGCGTGTGAGAGGTGGAGCGCATCAGCAGAAACCACGTGGAAGCTTCAGGTCTTCGTGATCCGATGCCTGAGGCCTGGTGGTCAGACAACTGGATCTCAAATGACGAGCTCCATCGTCGTTGCCAGCAGATGCCGATTTCAACAGAGATTCAGGAGCGTAAGTGGCGGTGGGTCGATCACTCATTACGGAAAAGTGATACTGAAATTTGCAGACAAGCACTAGATTGGAACCCGCAAGGACATCGCAGTAGAGGCAGACCTAGAGGTTCCTGGCGACGGAGCTCCACAAACGCTCCACAAGATGAGAGGAAACGACCCAAATTCGACATGGACACGGGTCGAGGCGAGAGCTGCGGATCACCCAGGATGGAAGCTTCTAACGAAGGCACTATGCTCCCAGTGTGGAGTGCAGACAGGGACCTTTCGGAAACAGAACCAACATCACCGCTCGGTACACCCTCAATTGTGTGGTAATTTCACATAAAATTTTACATATATTTTAAATATTTTTACCTTTTTTTGTCCGATTTTCGTTAATTTTAAATGACTTCTAATCAACTTCCGTTCGTTTCTCTGCTGTGTGTCTATCATCCTTGCGCGCTCAGTATTGGCTCAACCACTATGCTGTAGTTTACCTCTTCTTCCACGTTGCGTACACGTGTGTTAGACCGCTCATTTAAATTTTCATAGTTGCCTACTTAATAGAGTTTTATTTCTGTTCAATGTGTTGTGTTCAATGTTCCACTCGCGGACTTCGTTCCGGACTTTCGTCCACAAACCTTCTCTCTCCCATCATGTTTGGGGTTACTTGGGTGTCTCTATCGCTTCCAGTCCCTCTCACGGAAGCCACTGCTCCGCGGCGTACGGAATAATCGTTATAATAATTATCATTTGTAATCGTAAAAAAAAACTATAGTACTAAAAAATGAGAATATCTCATAAGATTTATAAATTCTTCTTTATAATATAATTCTTCGCTTCTTGTTGTTTGTTCTAATAATGGATAGATTTTAACTAGTTTTGTTTTGCTTTGAACATTACTCTCTCGAAGTTACGACAAATTTTGCTCCTGCCAGTGGGATATTTGTCGCGCTTTCGTCCAATTTTTCGTTTTCTATGTGAATCGTAAGTATATAGGCTGTTAGGAGGAGGAGAAGTAGTAGATTCACTAGGATGGATGTGTTCGAGTCCAGAGTGTGCGTTGCTTAACGCCAATGTTCAACGTAATATTATCTCAACTACCCAAAAATAATTGTTAAAAATTAGGAATTTTTACGTTTCTTCATAATCGTAAAATAATTGAGGTTATGCTCGGTATGAACAAACTGAGATCGATCGATTTTTTCTTCCTTTTTTTTTGTTGGTTTGCAGTGATTTAATTCTGATTTCAATACTAGCATTTCGATTTAGTTATAATGTCTTGGCCGCAAGGCGCCAAGAGACATCAAGATTGATGATGATGCGATTAAATGGAATAGGTATGGCCCGGTGCGTGTCTCTATCTAACGAATGTGTGTGTGTGTGTGTTTGAGTGCGATTACTAGTGGTTTAGCTCATTCTAGTTTTGTTTGTTTCTATTCGAAATGAATCCTTTAAAATGCTGTGTAGACTAACCGCTCACAATCCGTTCGTTATGAGGGGAACAAAATGAGTGATGTTTTGGTGATCGATTTGGCACTGACTTGCGGCGGATGCAGAGAAGCTAATCGCACATTTTTACTGCTTTGCCTAGTTGGGTTAACTCGCGTGTGTTTTCCCCTTTTAGTTGTTATTGTTTTGCTTTGCATTTTCTGTCCACACAGTTTAGTAGTAATACAAAAACCAGTCTTTATTCTTCGCTCTCCCGGCCAGCAGTCGGGAAAAGTCCCATGCTTGTTGGTCGAGTGATTCGATTCAGCCAAATATGGTGGTAGCAAACTACTTGCTTTACACGTTTTGTATTGACCGGCATTTTTCTGCTTCAATCCGGATGCTCTATCTCGCGCCCTCATATGGCTACTTCTTCGTTTGTTTATTCTTAGTACGATAATCTCTCTCTCTCTCTCGGATCATTTGGGGGAAACGATTCCGCAGTGAGGAAGCAGAATCTAACCAATTCAGACCTATTCAGGTGATAATGTAATATGTGTGTGTGTGTACAAAAATAATTGCCTTAAATCACTGGAATCACATGCGAAATACTTAATATGTACAGAAATGAGAATGAACCTATATTTTATGAACGAATTACGTCTTCCGTCGGATTATATTTCCTTCTTGATTTCGAGTATTACTGCGTTTGCAACGCGGGTAAAATTTTGAGGACATTACGGAAAATTGTGCGCATGATTGTGTTTACTTGTTTTTTTTTTTTAATTTTTCGACTAGAGCTTTGGGAGCGCTTTTTCTTGATACTGATAAACGCCACTGCTGTCACGACGGTTAGCATAGTGGTGCGACTCCAGTTGAAGGAAGACTCCCAGTAATGATTAGCAAAATTCATGCATGCTAATCAATGTTGGTCTGAAGGATGTGACCAAAAATTGCATATTCGAAGGTTCTAATAATATGAGTCGTAAATTCTTAACAACCAATGTCTCTTATACAGTATGGTAAAAAGGCTTATCCACTCCGACTAGCAATTAACAATTTTTTTGTCTTCTGGTAAGAATCAGGTTAATTTGATGAGTGTTCCTCCCTGAATTATCAATTTATGTTTATTTATTACATTGCCATTGAAAATACGACGTTTATATCTTTTCTTGAGATTTTATATGATGAATTATGAAAAAGAGTAAAATAAAATGGATGGGTTATACGAGGGTCACTATTTATATTTCGGGAATTGGCAACACTGATGTCATGTGAGTCCATCTGACGGTTCCATCGTAAAGTTTGACATTTTTGACGATATACGTACTCAGAACATTTTGTCATACGGACGCTATTCGTTTATTTTATATTTAGTTGAAAGTTTGGTCTCGGCAAAAAAATGGAACTGAATCGTGAACATTTTCGTGCGATGATTTTTTACGACTTTCGACGTGGATTATTACAACAAGAGTGCGTTAATCAACTTAATTTGACTTCTGGCGATGAAGCTCCACCAAAAACCACTGTGTATCGCTGGTATCGTGAATTCAATCGTGGTCGTAGTTCGCTGTCCGACGAGTTTCGTGAAGGTCGTCCAAAATCGACTGTAGTGCCAGAAAACATCGATGCTGTGCACGAAATGATTAAGCAAGATCGTCATGTAACCTATTGTGAGATTGAGGCATCCCTAAGCATTAGTTCCACCAGCATATATGCGATTTTACATGAACACTTAGTTGTGCGAAAATTATGTTCACGTTGGATCCCACATAATTTGACAATCGCTCAAAAAAAAAAAAGGCTCGTGTCGATTGGAATAAATGCTTTGAAAATTGGTTTAAGCGCATGCAAAAGTGTATCGATCATCGTGGCGAGTACTTTGAAAAACAATAAAAATATATTCGCAGCTTAACTATTTGTTTTTGTTCCTATTCCCGAAATATAAATAGTGACCCTCGTATCTATGATATAACCGCAAGGTTGACGTGGGACTACCGTTGTCTTAGCAAGCATTTGTAGTGTATTGATAAAATTATCGATTGAATGAAACAATTTTCAAATTCAGTTGAGTTCAACATAATGGATTGGGGAAAAAGAAATGTCGTATATTGTCAATATATGGCAACACTTAAACATATCTTGTGTTGTACTTATCGCATCGGGTCATACTATACGGCTATTTAACACTGGAACTACCGAAACCGTCAATTTGACGGATTTCAAATTTCATGGTCACAAATTTTATATAATTTTTATGTATTGTTCTAAAATTTTATGATGACTTTTCATGAGATGTAAGGATAGTTTTTGATTCGTATTCAATTTCTGTTTATCGGCTTTAACTTCCATAATCAGCACCACCTATACCTATTTCTACCGTGACCCGTCAAATTGACGGATCTGGCAATTTCAAAGTTTATAACAATCTCTGTATCATCCATGGAATGGTGGACATCAATACGTATTTGCATTCAATTAGACGCTTGTATTGTTATAAAAGAGTAAATAAGGCTTCTCCACAGGATGATATTGAATAGGAGTCTAACTGAGAGTAAAAGACAGACTCTTTTCTCTTTGAGTTTGCAAAACCAAGAGATTAAAAAAATGAGAATTTTATTCCATTGTTATAACGTGTATTTTTGTGTCCAAAAAATGGGGACCTTCTTTTTTTCACGAAACGATGTGCAGAAATCGATTTTCAGAAATCATGAGATTCATTCGTTCCGACAAAAAAGCGAACGGAATGCTCGAACACAAACTGATATATTTGGATTAGTTTCTGAAACGTGGAAATCATTCATTGAGAACAGTCAAGCTTGTTACAAACCTGATCATAATAAAACAATAGACGAGCAACTGCTTCCTACAAAAGCAAGATGCAGATTTCTGCAGTATATGCCAAATAAATCGGACAAGTTCGGAATCAAATTTTGGTTAGCTTTAGACGTGAATAGTTAATACCTTATCAATGGCTTCCCCTACTTAGGTAAAGATGAACTTGTGGTATTGAATCTACCAAGCAATTATGTGAGCTGTGGAAGAAATATACAAATATGGAACTCGCAAAAAAAAAAACAAGTCTTGATGGAACTGTGCGATCAAATAGAATAGAATTGCCAGGAACAGCTAAATCGGTGAAAAATAGCATGGGTCTTCACTCTACAAAACTCTACAAATCATATAATAATAATAATATAATTCTGACAATTTATAAAAGTAAACCTCGCAAAAAAGTACTGCTTCTAAGTAGTTGTAGTTGACCAGATGGTACGCTAATAAAGCGTGTAAGCAGGGTCTCGTAGATGGCCATTGCAAGTGTTCTACAATATTTTGGATTTGGCAGCAATCAATTCGTGGATTTTATACAAAGAGACTTGTGATAGGAACATAACCAGGAATCAATTCTTATTTCAATTGGCAGTAGAACTTTCCAATGAATATAAGTGCTGCAGAGAACAAGCTTCCTTCAAAAAACAACCAAACAAAGCAATGGATTGTACTACAGTGTTCGCGACCGACATCGCGAAAGAGGAACAAGAATCGAAAAAAGCAACATTCCTTTCCCATCCTTATCCTTTTCCCATCCAAATCACTCCCTCCCATTCTGAATGCAGTGTGTGGTGCATTACACAAACACAAACAGCAGCAAAAACCCGAAGTATAGCATAAAATGCAACGAACACCAACGAACAAATATGTGCATACAGCTAATCCGTACCAACATCATTTTCATTCCATTTCCAACGTTCAAAAGTGTCCCGCCGCGAATAAACCATCCGTGTTTTAGAAAGTATCCAAGTGTTTTTCCATTCTCCAAACAAACCATATCCAAACGGTTGGTCTTCCATAAGACCAAAGTGCCAAAGTGTCCAAATTCCTGAGCTATCATCCAGGCCTCCTTCAGCAGAAGGATCCGCCAATTCCTCAATGGTGTGATCCACCGTACAGAAAACTTAACTATAAGACCTCAAGAACGAAAATCTTACCAAATACAATTGTGCAACAAAAACCGACCGATGCATACTTGCAATACATGCTACAAATACGTTTGTGGCAAGGGTTCATCCAGAATAACATGTTCTTGTAGACATATAAATGTAAATATAAATCGTTTTTGTTTATTTTTTTTATATGTTTATATATAAAGTGTTATATTAAATGTTGTTTTCGTCAAATCACATTCTTTTACTAACATAAACTAAGTCAAAAGATACAACAATAGCGCTTATCAGAAATCCGTCAATTTGACGGGTGCGGTAGAAATAGGTATACATCAAACGTCGGTAGTTCTATTGTTAAAGACGACAATCTGTGCTACAAGTGTCGTTTAGACAGTGTTGTGATTGTCCTTTTCAGTCTCAAGTTATAGCGCGTCAAAGATGGAGTCGGGGGGTCTTCGTAGCCACTTGGCTACGCGTTCGCTTATCAAGCGATCGATCGTGAGTTCAAACTCAGGGCCCTCAATTGACAATCTTTGTGTTGTTGTAGAATAACTACGTCCACGCAACCATCATCAGCGAAGGAAATCGATCCACGGTCGAAATAAGATCGATTCATCCATACAACTGCTCTGCTCTGCAAGAAACATCGGGCTGCTGTTCTATAAATAACTCAACAATGATCAATATCAACTGTCTCCGCTGTCCGGTCTGCTGAACAATGGATGAACAGAAAGAATACCCTTACGCCTAAATGGCTACTACTGTGTAATTTACCATAATGTAATGGAACAGAAAAAAATGGGTGGATTATATCTATGATATAACCGCAAGGTTGACGTGGGACTACCTTAGCTTAGCAATCATTCGTTTGATTGATTGAATTTTTAATTGAATGAAACAATTTCCGAATTCAATTGACTTCAATACATTTGCTTTGTGAGTAAAAAGATTGTATAATGCCATGTAAGGTCAATTCATGCATTGTGATATATTATGTTCTTCGTTACAAGTAAATTTAATGACAGTCTTTTTACGTTCGGTATGATGCCTAAGACAAAATATGTGAACGGAAGAATTATGAAACGATTATTTTATTTTACGTTTTCTTCTGAAGTTTGCATCTCTCAAGTGTATGTACTTCTCGAACAGTGAATTTGCTCGACTTGATAAACTTCAGGTACTCAGTTTCGATTTTGACATGTACATCGAACGCATATTGTTTAATCAATAGGCGTTATCGCAGCAAATGGTTATCAACATTTTGCCTAATCATCAAATGATATGCGAAGAAATTCAGTGAGCAGAAGATTTGAAGGCATATGCGATCTTGCAATTTTGAATAACCGAGCCAAAGCGTTGTGTTCGTACTCGCTTTTAGGAAAACACTCTTTGGAGTGCTAAAAAGTACCCCCGACTTGCATGAATCAACAACTTCAACTTCTTTTTATATACTATAGAGGATTTAAACTTGAAAGTTCATTCGCCTCTAGTGTCTGCACGATTTTCCCAGGTTCCTAAGTTTAGGAGACCGTGTTAAGGAAACATTTTCTAGTTTGCACAAAGGCAAGCGAGCACAAAAGTACTCACAATTTGCATTCGTTTGCAAAGCCGATTTCCCCAGACATCTTGGTTCTGAAGTCTGTGTTGGGGAAACATATTTCAGTTGGAACAAAATTGTCCCCGACCTGCATGTATTTGCAATGCCATTTTCTTTACGCTCCATACATTTGAAGTCTGTGTTAGGGAAACACACTCAGCGGGAACAAAATTACCCCCAACTTTCATGTGTTTGCAATGCCGATATCTCCAATGCTGCTTGGTTTTGATGGCTGTGTTGGGGAAACCGTAAATCGGGCCAAATAAAACTTGGCAGTTAGGGCGTTTAGATAACGCTTAACATTTTACAATTATTCAATTGTTTATCTAATGAGAAATAACATTTTATTAATTGCGATAGAAGCGAAGAAATATTGCCTATCAATTGATGCAAACATCTTTCCGATCCAGTATGAAATGTTCGAGTTATAAGCATTCGGAATCTTTCTTTTTTTCCTGCATGATCTGTGTTTAAGTTTTCATTTTACCCCCCATATACTCCGGTTAGACGTAGTCCCACGTCAAAAACTAAACGCCTAAATGGCTACTACTAACGACTGTGTAATTTACAATTTATAGAAACATAAACATATGTACATGTACACGATTAAAACCCGGCTCTGTTACAGCTAAAATGCTAATGAGCCTAATAAATAAATAAATGAGATAAAAAAAAAGATGGAGTCCACCAAGCAAGAAATTCGCCATATTTTACGTTTTCACTACCTGCGAGGTAAAGCTGCAACGAAGGCGGCCGAAAAAAATCGTGTACTTTATGGACCCGATACTGTAACGATTCACACAGCACAGCGTTGGTTTGATCGATTTCGTTCTGGTGTAGTGGCTGTCGAAGACACACCCCGTACTGATAGGCCAATCGTCGTGGAAACCGATAAAATCGTTGAAATCATCCAAGTAGACCGGCTTGTGAGCACTCGCTCTATTGGCCAGGAACTGGGTATAGACCATAAAACCGTTTGGAACCATTTGCAGAAGATTGGATTCCAAAAAAAGCTGGATGGATGGGTGCCACACGAGTTGACGCAAAAAAATCTTTTAGACCGAATCAACGCCTGCGATGCACTGATGAAACGGAACGAACCCGACCCATTTTTGAAGAAGATGGTAACTGGTGATGAAAAGTGGATCACGTACGACAACCTAAAGCGAAAAAAATCGTGGTCGAAGCGCGATGAGCCGGCCCAAACCATCGCCAAGTCCGGATTGACGGCCAAGAAGGTTTTGCTGTGTGTTTGGTGGAATTGGAAGGGAATCATCCACTATGAGTTGCTCAACTATGGCGATTGACCAGAAGCGGCCAGAAATGATCAATAGGAATGGTGTTGTTTTCCACCAGGACACCGCTCGGCCTCACACATCTTTAATGATCCGCCAGAAGCTACGGGAGCTCGGATGGAATGTCCTATGCATCCACCGTATAGTCCGGACCTGGCTCCAAGTGATCATCATCTCTTCCGGTCCATGCAAAACGCTCTTGGTAATACTAAGTTGGCCTCAAAAGAGACTGGCTGTCTGAGTTAAGGAGGGGTAGTTTTATAAGGGGGGCTGCAAATAAGGACTGGGGGATATATGATGAAGTTGCCTTCTAAATGGCAACAAGATTGCAAACAAAACGGCGCATATTTGACTTAAATTGCATAATTTTAAGTATGTTAAATAAAGCGTCAAATTTCGATCACAAATACGACATTTCTTTTTCCCCAAACCTATATTTGCTCTCTAAAGTAAAAAGTTTGAACAGTTGCCATGTAAGATCAATTCATGCATTGTAATATATTATATACTTCGTTACAGGTAAATTTGATATGATGCCTAGGACTACCAAAATACACGAACGAAAGAATTGTCAAACGATCATTGTATTTTATGTTTCCCTCTGAAATTATTGCATCTCTCATGTTTACACAGCTCTCGAACCGCGATAGTTTATTCATCTTTAGTATCTAGAATGACAATTTTCCTTGACTTCTCGGTTTAGAAGTACGTTTTAGGGAAACATATGTCGGTCTTCAGAAAGGCAAGCGAGTACAAAAGTAATCGTAAAAGCTTGCATATATTTGCCAACTTGCATCTATATTTGCAAGGCGGATTCCCACAGGAACATCGATTTTGAAGTCTGTGTTGGGGAAACCGTAAATCAAGCCAATCAAACCTTTGCATTTAGGGTGTTAAGATAACGCTTGACATTTTATAGTTATTCAATTGTTTATCTAATGAAAAATAACATTTTATTAATTGTGATAGACGCGTAGAAATATTTCCTATCAATTGATTCAAACATCTTTCCGATCTATTAAGAAATTTTCGAGTTATAAGCATTCGAAATCTTTCCTTTTTTTCCTGCATGTTCTGTGTTTAGGTTTTCATTTTACCCCACATATATTCCGGTTAGACGTAGTCCAACTTCAAAAAAAACAAAATTTATGGAGCACACGAAACAGCTACTCACAGTACGTATCAACTTTAGCGAATGAAAATATAAGCCAAAATAAACAATTGGAGCGCTCCTCGCTCAACTTTGACACCTGTCAATACCCCCCAATCAGCGAATGATATTCGTTAGTTTAGGGTGCAGCCGTCTCCCAATTAGCGAACATGCACTGTAATAATAAACTGAACAACAATTAACCGTGTTTTAATTTCTTAGTAGGTTTTTTTCGGAATAAATCTAATTTTTCACTGGAAGTGGATAAACTTTTTTTGCATACTGTATATCTGCTTCAGACAAACATTGGTCTGCAAACACGAATTATACTCCCTTCTATTAGTATCGAGATAACCTCCAACTTCGATCGAGCGACGAACTCTTGTAAATATCGCACTTCCGCAAAAAATATATATATCCAAAAGCAAATTATATTAAAGTTTTGCTACAGTAAAAACCAAAAATTGGTGCCGTAATTATTGTTCGCGGTTTTCGCTTACTTTTAACTTCGTAATAAATATCTCTTCTACCCTATAGCATCCTCAGAGTCCGAGAAGAATCGGTTACCGTAGTTAAAACAGAAGTAAACTAAAAGACATGACTAAGATGCGCTTCCTCGGTTAACTCGGAGGCGTTACCAACGTGAAAAACAAACCACAAGGAACCTGCTTACGACGACTGATTGTGATCCAGATTCAGATGATTGCTGGTAGCCATCACCACCGACAGCTCGTCATTCTCTTCCCCGTTCATCTTCACAATGACCGTTCCCCCGTTCTGGATCGTAGTCGTTGCTCCCGTCTGTCCGCCGCCCCCACCACCCCCGCCACTTATCCCGTTTCCCGTGGGCGCATCGTTGGCGCCTCCACCACCACCACTATTCAGATGCGTATTAATACTACCGTTGCTACAAATTTTACTGTACAAATCGGGCGTGGCCGTCATGATCGCAGCGTCATCAAACTCCGTCCGCAGTTCGGTGCACTTCAGCAGGCCCAAGTCCTTCGGCATGTACGACAGTATCCGGTAGATCTGCCGGATGTCCTCGTACGAGCTCCAGATGCCGGGCCGCTTGTTGTGGTACAGCTTGGCGTACGTGTACACGTTGGCCGTCTGGTCGTACTCGAGCTGCATCGCGAGCGAACTGATGCAGCAGAATTGGCACGCCTGGAAGCCACCGTACCTGCGAAGTAGAAAAAAGCAACGATAGTTTTGTTATTTTATTAGTTTTATTAGATAGTTCTGGTCAACTACAAGTGTTTTATAGAACATTTAGAACAAAAAAGAAATCCATTCGTAACAGTCTTCCGTGCTGCACATGAAACACTGCATACGAGATGTACATGTTCACGCTTTTTTTTCGCAGTTGATTTTTTCGTACTTGTGTATGAACATGTGACATGTTTGTATTCGTAGTAACGGGTGTTAAATAAAAAAATGAGAATTTTTTCAATCACATATAAAACAATTTTTTTTTTCATCGATTTCAGTATTTTTTATTAATAACATAATGTATTTTCTTCAAAAAAATGTCAGTGAATGTTTAAATAAGGGCCGTGGTCTGCTTTTCGACGCAACTTTGTCGCGATGCTCTCACAAGAACGTTGTACGGCACTTACGTCTATTTTTCGGATACAATTCCGGATTCTTGTAGTCAGTTGCTCCGTGTCCTTGGCCCTCCAATTGTTTTTATACACTAGGGCACTGAGTGAGCCAAAGAAATTCTCTATTGGACGGCACTGGGGCAAGTTTGTTGGGTTACGATCTTTCGGCACGAACGGTATTTTTTTCTCCTCAAGATACGCCAGCGTCTTCTTGGCGTAATGGGAAGACGCCTTGTCCGGCCAGAAGACGTACTTCCCATCCGCGTGATGCTTGTTCAGGCATTCTTCTCGATAGATTTGTTGGTTGATTGCCAGACCGCTCGGCTTAAACCAAGGCTTTGAAATGCCCCGGTCGGAAATGGCGATGTACAACATAACCTTTTTTTCAAACTTGTGCTTGAACTTGTATTTCACTTCAGGCGGTGTGAATGACTTGTCGCTGGAGTAGTAATTATCATTTCCTGGAATATGCGTTTTGAACAGCGGAAAATAGCTTTCGTCGTCCAGAACGAAAGACGTCCCGCGGTATTTTTTGGTCATCCACCGACACTGTGATTTAACCGTCTCAATCTGCTCCTCCGTATACTCCGGCTTTCTCGTCTTCTTCCTGCAGACGATTCCTTCCATCTTGAGGGTCCGATGGATCAATACGTGTTAGCAGCCATATTTCCGACCGGCGTCACGCAGGCTGGTTGCGTCCTTGTTGTCAAACAGCTTCTTTAACGATGTCTTCCTCTGCTTCGTCATTATCGTCACCGGACGACCACTTCCGACCTTCCGCTCTACGTTCAGGGAACCCAGCGGAAATGCGTTTCGTAGAACCGTACAATGCGTTCGCGGAGCACGTGCTGTTTCGACGCCATCTTTGCTTTGACTAAATTAAAACTAGCAAAACCAAACACGCCTACTTTTTCTAGGGAGTCCAAAGACCAATTTTCTTGGAGAAAGAAAATTTTACGCTCTTTATTTGAGTTACTGAAAGGTATTGAAAAAATTCTCATTTTTTATTTAACACCCGTTAGCAGTATTTGCTAGGCTACTAATTCGTCTGACTCAAGATTTGTAGATCGCTTTACCAGCTCCGAAATCAATTCATACAGAGCTTTTTTATAATCACTAGAATTGATTTCACTTGATCCATATAATTTTGATCATGTCGAATTATCAGTCGGGAGAATATAGCAGTTTTATATCCCAAACGTTTTTAAAATATTTCGAATGGAATGTTTACATGATTGTCTATATTATATTAGTCAAATCATTCAGAACGAGCGTACGATTCACGCTTCTTTATCAATGAGCCGGCTCTAAAAATAAACACGGTTCTTTTATGAACCGCAGTTTTTTTTGAACCGTGGTTCATTCAAGAGCCGCACATATAAAAGCCGTTCATTTGAGAACCGCAGCTCATTTTTAAAGAACCATGGATCGTATGCTCTTTCTGACGTACCGGCTCAAATGAGCGGCTCGTGAGCGCTCGCTGCTTTATATTGATTTATTATAACAATTTCCGTTTTAGGAGTAGCATATTTTGAATGATAGAAGAATATTGAATTGAGTTTGACCGAAGCGTGATAATGTAGGCGTGTAATATCGTAAATATGCTTTCCCTCATAAAGATCTTGTTAGAGGCGAATAAACTGAATGTTTCAAGCCTCTTCAAAACAAAGATCGGATCGGATCTCATAAAGATTAGCTACTGATCACACAGCGCACGTAAAACTTAGCACACTCACCTGTCAACGATAACAATCGGCCCGTTGCGATACTCGGCGCATCGCTCGTGCACCCGCACGGCAAAGTCGTATATCGACCGTGGATTGGCCATGTCCGGCCACATAGGATTCTCGAACATCCGCACACTCACTTCGTAATCATCCTGGATCGATTGCATCACAAAGTTCCGCACGATGTAGTTGTTCTCGGTGGCCTGCGAAACCATCCGGATGCGATAGTAATCGCTCTCGATCGGTTCCGTCTCGTTGGGCCAGAATTGGAGGAACGACTACATTGGGAAGATTGATTTTGGAATAAAAGTATTCAGATATCATAGAAGCAGTTTTACCATATTATCAGCGGAAGAGAGTAGCACCACTGTCTGGGCATTGTGATCCCATACCATCTGCCAGAAATCCTTGAAGGTGTCGAGCAGAGGATGCTGAGTAACGATGAAATCGCGTAACCGACGGAATCCGTGCAACCAAGTCGCGTTGATATAATCGCTCCCTTCAACGCCTGGCTTCGGTGTCAAATGAACTCGACTTCCCTCGAGTGGAACCAGTGAGCTTCGGTTCTTAATCGCATTTACCACTTTCAGCGCCGATGTGAGGTTGATCTCCTTCGGTTGGTAACTGGTGATGAGCTGTGAACGGAATCCATATAAATAAATACCATCCGCTTTTGGAAACGATCCCTAATAACAGCTTACCTTATACTGACTATCGATATACTCGATGTGATTTACGATCCCACCGATGGCATCAATTTTAATGTTAGTCTCACCACTGTCGATCGCCTCGACCAGTGCATCGTGAATGAAGATGTACTGTTCCTCCGTTTGGACCAGATAGTTCCGCTGGGCTCGGATGAATCTGAGGAAGCCGAAAACATTCAGCATTCCCTTGGACTCAATCTGCTTCAGCATTGCGTCCAGCACTATATACGTTCCGGTTCGACCAACACCAGCGCTACAGTGCACCACGATGGGTCCCGCATCCGGTGGGTTGGCGGCTGTCGATTTCTTGACAAAGTTAATCACCGGCAGCGGATGATCCGGAGTGCCATGGTCGGGCCAATTAGTGTAGTGATACTGGTAAACAAGCTTCTCCGTTTGGGAAGCCTTCTTTTTCTTGAGCTTCGTGTGCTTGATCTGCAACGTTCGTACCGTGTACGTGGCCATCACGTCCTCCCGCACCAAGCGAACCTGTATCACACCGTACATTTCCGCTCCATCCTTTGGCCAGTACATATCGCACTTTCGCCGACCTCGCTCGACCAGATTCGTGATCATTACAATTATGGCAACCCGTTGCTCCCAGATCATCCTCCAGAAGCAGTCGAACGTTCCCGGCAATGGTCCTTGCGTCCCGATGAAGGCTCTCGACTTTTGATAGCCGTCAATGAAGTTGGCGTTTATGTAATCTAAATGTTTCTTCTGGCCGGGTGTCTGTCGCAGATGAACTCTGCTGTGATCATCTGTGCAAAGAATAGAATTTTTCAGGGTGAAAACATCTGAGTTGAAAACAAACAATTGAAGGGAACCTACATGCTATAACGTTAAGGTAACGATTTTTGCCTTTGTTGTCGGGATGCTGCGAGTGCTCCGATGAGTACTCGTCGTTCAGCGCCTCACCCTGAATCGCTTCGTACTCCTTGCTGAAGCCTATGTCGCCGTCTACGTGCAGAGAAGCGACATGTTTCGCGAACTCTGACACCGCGATCGATCCACGAACCTCGCCGGCCACCTCGCAGGGGGCTTCCCAATCAACGACACCGGCACTGTTGCCTTGACAGGTTGGAGGATCGTCCAGATAGTAGTAAGCTGCGTGGAAGCATTTTCTGAAAGGTAAATAAACGATGATGTTACTGTAAATTGTGTGCTTCGAGCGGACTTCGGAAAAGAATCAACCACAAGTATTCACACCATTGGCTCTGGTTCCTGAAAAGTGTTGCCCCCAAATGACTCGACTCTGTTTGCTTACCTGAACCAGTGTTTCAACATAGTCTCGTCTCAACAGATAAACGCGAAATTTGTGCGTGACTTTCCTCCTCCACCAATGACGACGACTCGACCGTATATTAATTGCTATCAAACAAGCGAGCGCGATAGGTGCGAAATTTCCGCTAAAACTGCGCCACTAAAATATGTACACCACTCTTCAGAACCTTTTTGCGCTGACTGCACATCAAACCGGTTGTTGTCGTGGGGAGCAAAGATGTGCGGCCCAATATCACACACCAGTTGCTGCAGGCGCGGATTCGAGTGTTGGTGGCATCTGCTGAGCAGTCGAAAATAAGCCCAAACTACGAGTGGGACACAAGCAAGAGGAAGCCACCTCTTATCACGTCTTATCACAGGATACAATGGAGAATTGCGCGATACTTTGAAACTGCTGACGAAAACGGCGAAAGAGGAGTGGCATCTGGTTGAGCAGAGCAAATCGATTGACCCAGCGAGCGATGTGCTTAAGTGTGTTTAAGGTTGCCAATGATAATTGCCTACTGGAGGTCAATATCGAAGCAGGAGTTTGCGTTTATGGCGCAACGCCACAGCGAAGCCCAAATATTTTCACAAATCACATTCAAACTTTGAAACAAAGTCGCCTTCCCTTATCTCGGCACACCTTTCCACATACACACACGTTAACGCGAAGATACGAGCAAAACAAAACTAAATTAAAAGAAAAATTTTCGCGCTGTGCAGCAGCAGCAGCAGCGCA
The DNA here is from genome assembly GCF_029784135.1 of Toxorhynchites rutilus septentrionalis. Classification (NCBI taxonomy): domain Eukaryota; kingdom Metazoa; phylum Arthropoda; class Insecta; order Diptera; family Culicidae; genus Toxorhynchites; species Toxorhynchites rutilus. The sequence goes on along the minus strand of NC_073744.1, from coordinate 14,910,001 downwards.
CCTCAGTCAGCTGGATGATGGTGGACCTGACACTGGAGCTTACCTGTGCGCGAGTGCTAACCAACACGCGCCAGAGTTGTGAGATGTACCGTAAAACGGCACGAGTGACCGTGTGTGTTAGTGTAACACACCTATGCTGCTGCTACTGCTGCTACTAGTTGCATATTCTGTGCTTCGGAAGGGTGTGCGATCGATGCTGTATTTCTTGCTCTCAATCTTTTCTTGCGAAATGGAATTAAATCAGCGCTTGTTGCATTCGCGATGATGCAGATGAATGCGCGAGAGAGAAAGACTTTGTGGCACACACGGTGACCGAGGGGTTGTGCGATTTGTGCTAATATTTTGCATAGGGTATTTTATCGTGCAGTTCAATACTTCGAGGGAAGTCCCATATGAAAAATTTTTTTTTTCATGTTTTCAGTTTTAGAATACCCGCATTTTTTCCGAAATTTTCCGTGATAAAAAACTGGACGATGCGTTTCTCTGCAACAAATTTTGGGTTGGATGTAGCGTTCAGGATATACGGACCAAACCTCTACTTACTCAGAATTCAAAAAGTTTCATTTATTAGAATAACTGATCAGAACCTCATTAATCACATCCAAACATATTTCGAGCATGTCTCGGGTACCCTTTTTTGATTAGTTTCTGAGTTAAACCAAAAATCCATAATGCGACTCTTCTTGGCAATCGAAATTCTACAATTAATTCAATGTAAGTCAAATTAAGTAATTAAGTTACTTAGATCAAATCTCTTCCACATGCCTGAACAATCAGAATAAACCAAAATTAAGCATTCATGTTTTGAAAGCTTCAGAGTCATTTTGTGATTCAGTAAGACACCGTCGTTGGGAGTGAGAATGGGTCAAAAAAGGATGTTTTCTCATTTTTGTTGAATAACTCTCGTAAATCAGAGTGGAACACACCTCTGGTTATGTAGATATGTTCTATAATAATGATCATAACGAGTTTTCAAGAAATTTTTGAAAAGTATTAAGTTTTCACTGAACGACGAATTAATGAAAGTTCACCCAATCTCACCCCTTAGAAGGGGTGACAATGGGTCAAAGCAATATATATTGTTTTTTTTAAGAATTATGTTCAGAAATCAATTGGAAGTGTTTTGAATGATTATTTGAGTTACGAAAGCAGTGTCAATCCACCTAGAAGTGCGATAGAAATGATCATATTTGAAAATTTCTCTTAATTCTCCCGTTGACAATGTCTTCTGCTGGTTCCTGGAAGGATATCAAACTTCCGAATCGAATTGAGGAATTCCTCGATTCCTCTGTTATCAATTCTTTTTGGTGTACTTGGAACATGTGAGATGCTCTTTAGTAGCGGCTTCACAGTACATATTCGGATAAATGCTACATTTTTTGAATCCCGAAATCCAGTTGCTCCTTTAATTGTCTTTAAGACTTTCAATTAGCGGCTTCAGCAATTCTGGAAAATGTGGCTTCCGCAAAGTTGTCGCTAAATGAACGTTTTTCTCCTTATGCGTGCGAAAAATTTGCCTCCAATTCCTCTTCATATGTCCGAAAAAAGCCACGTCTAGGGGCGGTGTAATAACGATTGCTACTAATTGTGAGTGCAATGTTCTGGAAAAAAGGTAATGAAGATGGTCGAATTTCGAGCGACATAGCATGCGCTGCCATAACTATTTCGCAAATAGTGACGTCAGTCGTTGTGTTTATCTTTGATTGCCCACCGCATCCATGTGAAAATGCTATTTTCAAAAAGTAAATTATCAATGAAAAACGTACATTTTTGTAGAGCTCCAGTTGAATATGAGACTAATGTGATAGCGTGGAGTGAATATTTGTGAAATCACATCGAATAAGACGGATAAAAGTGATATTTCCATGTGCCATTTTCACTCTCCCACGTTCATGGAAACAAACGAAGTTTCATTATTTTACCGTTATGAAGTTGATGTTTCGCAGGCTCTCAGTGTCGGTGTGTATGTTGTGAGATAATTATCGCCAATTTATCAAAACTTCACCGTAAATGTTACTGCTTTCGAGAACTAAGCATATGACTGCTTTCTGGACCTTTCTACCACATGAATAATCGAAATAAGCCACGACATAATTGTCATCTGTTAAAAAACAACCAGTTGGATGATTTCATGAGAATTTTGGCTCAAATTATCATGCAACCGTGAGTACTTTCAACAATGTTTTGTTTCTTCCATTACATTCCATATAGAATGCAAATAATTTTGCTCGCCAATACAGATACACTTCGCCTACTGCTCCACTTCTATATGTACCTCATTGTTGTGAGTGTATTGGTGTATTTTTGCATGTATATTGCAATGTATTGTATGTGCTCAATTTTATGCTTGACCCATTCTCACCCCCACTCAGCGTAAATAAAAATGTTGAAATTCCCATGTCTAAACATTTTTGATGATATATTTAAGGTTGTATTAGTTCTGTACAATGCTAAGCATGAGATTTTTCTGAGGAGCTATTAGATGGGTATTTACATATCAAGATTAAATGAATTATTAGACAATAACTATTTGTTCTACAGATAAGTATTGACAAATTTCATGCCAACTCGACTGGCCGTTGGCAGCACCTTCTCAGATAGCAGTGAAACGTGTAAAGACATGAGATTTTTAAGCAACTTTGCATACTTAATACATTCGAAAAAGAATTAGACTACTTTTCGAAAAAGGCCAAACAAATTTTCTCGATTTTTTACTAACATTTATAACCCGAAACCTATAATACCTACAAAATTTTGGTCAAAGGATGAAATGTAGGAAATACATTTTCATAAAAAAATACCAATCAATTTTTTTAAAATTTTGCTGAAAAAAATATTATTTTAAAAATTTTAATTTTTCTCAAAAACATATTTTCTTTGAATTCTCAAAAAAAATATCAATAGCCCTCATAATTTCCAACAAGCTGTTCATACATCGGAAGATGGGCACTTTTATAGGGAAATTGTTGTTCTAACAACCATTTTTTCATGTTCTCTTTGATGAAATTACAATTAATTCTAATTTTGTTTAAAGACAATATAGCGATATAGTGTATTCAATAAAGTTCAAATCTTATTAAAATACGAACTTTTGTCGAAGACGTCAACTTTCAATTTTTTATCGTTTCTGGAATATAAGGCATTTTTGTATGAAGACTCCTGAAAAAATAAAGTTTTACTCAGAACATTTTTTGTATGTAAATTCTCGCGTATGACATGTTTTCGACATGTTTCTAAATAGAAAAAACTTAGCAGAGCACGGGAATCGCGATGATTTATACATAAAAATGTAATGAATTAAACATTAATAGTAATTTCTCAAAGAAAAACATGAAAAAGTTGTGGTTAGTAAAACTTTTTCCCTTTAAAAGTGCTCATCGTCCGATGTATGGGTGACCAGATTGTATAAGCGATTCATATCTATTTTTTTCATAATTTTAATAAAATATGTTTTCGAGAAAAATGACTTTTAATTTTCTAAATATTCTTTGAATCTTTGAAGTCAAAATGACTTGCTTGGGCAATCTGTTAAAGTGTTGAAGTGATAACCCGTGCTTAATTATTTCATTAAGGAGGGACCCCTCTCCGGAAGGTCGGAAAATAATGAATTTTCGTGATTTTCTTTCGGATGTTAGGGACAAAGTGAAGTGTTTGGGTATTTTGGTTATTGTTTAAGGTATATTTGAAGATGTATTTTCCATTTATTGAGTGCACGAATAATGATTATGTAACGCTTTAGATAATCCATTTTTACATGTTGTTAAAACATTTCAGCCAAATCGGTTGAGTAGATCCTGACATATCGATACCACCAGTTGACAAAACATGGTTTCGAGAACAACGCTTTCAAGAATTCGTACAGCAATAACTATATCGCTTGAGGTGACCTCATACTTTTGGCTTTAACTTTCCAACGAAATCAAATATCGAAAAATCATTTTGGGACAACATTTCTGAGGGCGTGAGCTTCCTAAAAATGCAAAAAACAAGAGCTCGTTTTCTTAAATTTTCCAGGGAACCCCCTAACTATCGCAAATAAAATTACACAGGGAACCTGTCTTGTTAAAATAACACTGGATAAAGTTGCTTAGCAGGAAGAGACGAGATGAATAAAATAACACGAAGTAGCACTTTTTTAATGACTCTGAATCTGGCTCCTTTTTCTTTTGCTTAAAAAGGCGTCCCATTTTTACTCCAGAGCCTTAATTTATTTAAAGGACTTGTTTCGAACCGTATATTGGATCTACATTTCAATTATCAACTTTTTTGTTCGAAGATATGAATGTTTCTATTGGATGCCATAATAAAGCCATAAGAGATGAGAATATGAATTAATCGTATTATGTTTATGAGGCGTTACTACAAATCCAGTTCAACTTTCAACACTTTTTGAGTATTTTTTTGAGCTTATCCATCAATGCTGAATCTCTCTGGGCGTCAACCAGCATCTTCATTTTTTTTATCCTCAAGTTCATTCACTTCAAATTGGTCGGTGTGAAGTCACAGGGGATCAAGTCGCCAAATAAAAAAAAATCGAGTTATCGATTGCGTCAGAATAAGCATTTCGAAAGCCTCATTTATCAGATTTGGAAAATCATGCATCCAGCAGGAGTAACGGATCGAAATTGTTTTGAATAATCAACGAAAACCCCTCATAGTCTGCAGTCAGAGCGGTGATGGTGAATGTAATAAAGTCACGCATTGTTGAAAACGAGGAGATGGAAGATTACTCTATATAATGTGCAGACAGAGTGAACAGTGTGTCAATCAGTTGTAGGGGAACCGCGGGTAAGACGGACAGTGGGGGTATAATGGACAGGTGGTTGGTTTGTATAGTTGCATTATGAATTTCAAATTTCTGTTGATGGGAACCCCTTCTACATGCTATTCTAGAATATTGAAACCATCCAATGACAATGAATTCTGATCAAAAGTGAAATAGGGAAACAAAAACCGAAAACCAAACATAATTCCGCGTGTGGATGTAATTTTTGCGGCTTCGATATTAAGCATTTTGAGTGGTTTAATTGCAAAATTTAATTCGATGATGGTTATATTTCGGTTTGTATGTTGACAGAGAAGCGATATTAGGTATGTACGGAAAAGTAAATTCATTCGTAAGTGGTACTCTTAAATTATTGAAATAGTTGCACTGATGGGGTTCAAATGGACAGTCACATCCATAATCACATCCAATGCATGATGGAAAGTGAAGGGAAGAATAGTGAACTCTTTTTTATATTGCTCTCTTTGTTCTATTTCAGTACCTGGATACACAAACAATGAGAGAGAGCGAAATTATTTCTCTGGCGAGCGATAAACTTCTACGCTCCGTATATTCTTGACCTGTCCATATTCCTACATGTCCATTATACCCGCACCGATAAAAATGTTCTCCTCTTCGGCTTGTTTTAATTTCCGTTAAAAAACAACACATTTTTATAAAACATTTGGCCAATTATTGTGAAAACCAGTATATTGAACTGTAAGAAACTGCTTTTAAGTTTTGGAAAAAATGAGTTTCCAAAGATACAATTGAAGTTCTTCTTAACATGTCCGTCTTACCCCCATTTCCCCTATATTGAATTTTAACATCTTCCCAGCCTCAAATTCAAACCAACAAAACTTTTTCTTGTAGTTAGCATCTTGTTGAAATGTGCTTGAACCCGTTAGCGTAGAATGTACACATTTTGATTATGTTAAAAAATGAACTTGGTTCACTCTGACTGAACGGATCAGTGAGAAATACTGGTCCTCAGTGTGAGTGATCGCAAAATATGCTATTTCAGAGTGCGGTTTAGACTGTAGCGATGACAATGAATTCGAATTTGACGATTCTATTCAGGAATACTGCCCTGAAATGATTGGAAATGGTAAATATGTGCTTCATAATGTAAGCCGTGCAATAATGTTTGCATTTTGCAAAAAACCCGAGATTTTTAACCCTTTCACTACGGCAGAGTGCTCCGGCGATTCATCAATGCCAAAACTGTTGAATCATCAACGCGCCGCTGTTTTTTTGGTCGACGGTTAGCACACGCGGCACCCATCGCGCGGATAGCTTTTTCATGTCCAGAATGTCGTGCAAAATGATACAGATTCTTTGATCCATCCTTGCAATAGGCAAAAATCGAAGATGAACCAAAACACGTATAAGAAAAGTGCCTAGTGCCATTGTTTTTTTCGCAGCGTCTTTGTTCTCTTTGTGGATGTCGGCGATCGATACACGCCGACCTTACGACGCGAGTTGGGTTGCCGGTCAGTATTCGACGCTCTGCTGAACAGACCGTCCAAGACTTAACCAGAAGTTAGACAATGAAAATCCCGCGTAACGAGAACTCCAATGATAACTTCCATGCAAGGGAGAGGTTTGGTTAGAACCGTCCTGCAGTACAGGCCAATTCTAATTCCAAGTTTGTTTGTAAGTTTCTATGTTCCACTTGCAGCACAAGTGAAACAGAGTAACTCAGGATTTGTAGCGAAGTGAAAGATGCAACTTAGTAAACTTCCTCACGCCGGAGGAAAACCTTTTTCAGATGTAGAGGACCTGAACGTACTACTTGAATATTCTTTGGATACTTTATTGATACTGATTATTTACATGCTTTGTGGGTTCTTAAATACTAAGATAATGGATTGTCAGCAATTTTGATGCCCCTTGCTTCCCAGTGTGAAAGGAGTTACAATTTCATTCAATAATATTTTGCCACCCGGGAAGCAAAGGGCGTTCAAATTCGGTATCCCTTTCGAATCGGGAATATGTGTCCATGCTATACTTTTTATACAGTATGTTCTCTTCCAGTCGCTGGTTAGGTTAAACCGCGACGAAATCTAATTGCTGATCCTAGCACAACTGACCTATATCCATACTCGCGAACGCGTGCGCGTAATGAATCAGCTCTTTGTAATCTGATCCCCCGCTCGGTCAGTGGCACGGCAGCGCGCTCATATTGTCGCTTTACAGCTGGTGGAAGGAAAATTGAACGAACGCTAACAGCTGATTTCAGCTAGCGGCGACAGTGGATTTTGGAAAATTTTCGATTTTTCGTGAAATGGATAATCGGAAAGGAATAATTGTTAAGCATTGTCATTTCTCCACGGCCAACAAAAAAAATAACAGCATTAGCTTTCGTTTGAAAGAAAAAGTCTGCCGGTAATAGGGTAAGACTACATGGAATAAGAAAGTTTATATCTCACCATAAGTGGATTAGTTCAGTTTTATACTTAGAGACTTTCATTCCCCTGAGCTTGGTCGTCCAGGAATGAAAAACTAATGCATTTTTTAATGCCACATATTAGCTAATTGAAGTGACTCTTAGTTCGCAGTATGTTTGTACTTGCAACAAAAAGTGCGGGTTTCGACCAATGTTCGATTTTTCGAACAGTCATTTACCGGAAAATGAGAAATGCGGGAAAATAGTTCTTGAACATTGGGATTTCTTTAGCGTCAATAATCAAAATTACGCCAGTGGCTTCCCAAAAAAAATAATAATAAAAAAAATGGTCGTTAATGGGTTGATTATGTATACAGACAAACCTTTTTTTGTGCGGGGGATAGAGATCGCAACAAAAAAGTCGCATAAAAAAATCGTGCAAAACTTCACCAGCAGCTTTAAAAAATCGTGTTCGGTGCACATTTTGAAAAAAACTTTTTTGTGCGTTAGATAGGGACCGCATAAAAAAAGTTCCCTTCAAGAAAATAACTCAAATCCACGCCATTCACCGTTCAATTTCCTTTTGTTTCCCTGCTTTGCGATGGGACACCTTGCCTTTTCGGTTGCGCGTGGCTGTTTTATGCTTTTAGTTGCATGTCGAAACGTATTGCTGTTAGAAATCATGTCATGCAAAAAATTAGAAAAACTTTTTTCTAAGCATTTGATAAGAGTAGGGGAATGATTGCAGAAGTGGATGATTGAGACGCAAATATGCTTTTTTCGCACTGAAATGCATATAAACCACCGAAAAAAAAACTAAATGGACGATAACTTCGTCAAATATGCTTCTTTTTATACACCGCACAAAAAAAATCGCATAAAAAAACCGCACGAAAACAGGTTTTACTGTATGCTTCTTTTCATACACCGCACAAAAAAAATCGCAGAAAAAAAAACCGCACAAAAACAGGTTTTACTGTATATGTTTCAGGTTTTACTGTATATATTTCCTTCCTAAGTTAATTTTGATATAGATAATTGAATTGAAAGCGAAATTGAATGCAATAGGTTCATTGTCTTAAGTTAACAATGCGGTCGTGTCTTGGATACCACCCTCCTATTTTTTTTCATAAAAAAAATGGAAAATTTGATTTCTCATATGGTTGAGGCGTTTTTCCGAAATTCAGCTTCAAATAAAACTTGACTATTCCGTATTAAATGTGTTTCATGTGATGGAAACACATTTCATGCAAGTGTTTGAGAAAATCCTGAACTAAAAAAATGTCTTTATCTTAAAATATAATATTGATGAATAACAAAGCGGGAAAATATGAGAAAAGATGTTTCTCTTTGCCAGATCGGAAACTTTTCACCCCATCCTTGAAGATCTGTTATGCACAACAATTGATTTTTTGTTATTTGCTTTGGGATTCTTTGCGTTCCGTGAGTGAGAGTTGATAATTTTACTTCAAACTTCTCAATATCTACTGCCTCAACCGTTATTTCTGGCTTCGATTGGTCGACCCCTAGTGCGCGAAACACGCGCATTTTCGCAGCGTAGCCTAAAATGTGCTGCTTTGCACATCAGCTCTACTCATCAACAGTGCACCGCACATCGATTCGAGAAACGCCAGCTAATAGATTTGTGTTGTGGCTGAAAATGGAAACTATCAAATGAAAATCGAACGTTGTATCGCCGCGATTCAGCTACGAAGCTGCGCTTACACACAGCAATTTCCCTATTGCCCTCATAAGGAATCATATTTTCATAACATCACAAAAAAACCATCCCACCAACCCAGCTAATGTTCAATAACTATTTGCTTTTCAAAAGTTACGTTCGACTGAGCAAATCTTGAAATGCATCAAAACGCGCGAATAGTTTGCCTTCCCCCCGACTACCCGCTTATCTCTCTTCGGAGTCTAGATCTAGGCAACGAAAGCGAGATGAAATTCCGTGTGCGTACTGCGGCGTATAATTAGCAATTACGAGTTTAATATCTCCACTATGGGGCGCAAATACGGGCGTGTTTCACTGGCCCTGTGCAAGCCCCCCTTCCAGCAGCTCTAGCAGCCCTACCCAAGTCGGTATGAAGTTGTTTTCGCTCGCGCGTCTCCTAGTGAACGTTTATAATTAGATCCGCTCACAAAACTAGCGCGCGAATTTTTAGAGATTTATGAATTCAGCGACAAGACACTGATTTTTTTATTTTTTTGCTTTCGACTTACTTCCATAGCAGAAACGCCAGCACTACCAGCAGCAGTCCGAAGCAGCTGAACACGATCCCGGCCAGCATGGCGAGATTGTAATCGTCGTACGATTGTCGCTGCGACGGAGGTGGGATTTTCTCACAGTTTGGTTGCAGGGAGATCTGTGGCGATGATTGAGGAAGAGATATTTTTCAAAATACAACCGGGGGAAGCCTGAGTGGGATTTTTTTTACCTTTCTGGGCTCCGAATAGGACCCGAGAATAATCTGCTTCGGATTGATAACGCTGGTGGAAGCCGCGCGCACCTTCACCTCGAATACCATGTTTGTGGTGAGATTCGGAATGATCATCTGCAAACCAAAAAGAAACACAATGAATATAGTTCCAGCCAAATGGTAGCCGTCAAAGTGTGAACCCACGGAAGTTTCTACGATGGAAGCATTCGCGGTGATGCGTATCTCTCGAAAATCAGCATACACCACATTCCGGTAGCTAATGATGTAGTAATCGATGGTGTTGTAAAAAGTTTGGGGTATTCTCCAGCCAAAAAAGAGTGCATCCTGTGAGTGACAGGTGAGGTTTACCACCTTGGGGGCGCTGGGACCGCTGATATCCGTTCGCTGGGATACCTCGGATGGAGCACCGTCGCATTTCTTGGTGAAGGCGGCGACGATGATCTTGTAGTCGGTGTATGGTTCTGTGGATGGAAAAGTGGAACATAAATTTCATCTCTCCTCTAGCAGAATAATCAGTACTCACTCAGGTTCGACAGCGTGTAGGTGTAGACCGAATCGATCCCAGCGCTCGCCTTCAGGATTGGCAGATGCAGCAGAGTCTGATTCTGGTGTACATAATACACCCGATAGCCATGAATCGCCCCGTTTCGTTTTCCCGGCTCCCGCCACGTTATTTTGATTGTGGTTGACGTTACCTCGAGGACGCTCAGATTCAACGGTTTGCTGGGAGCTGTCGAGAATCAAAACAAACGTCGGTAAGTTACGTGACCTGGATTCAAGTTCGTGATCTTATTTGGCACAAGCGCTATACATATCATTCGTAATAACAAATCCAAACTTCAAATTAAGCTCAAATTACCATTGTTATCATCCGCCGAAAACGTTGGAAAGCCGTGGGTGTTAGTCGTCGTTTCACACTTACTCTCCGCATCTTCGGAGGCAACCTTTGGAATGTTGTTACTATCCTGGTTCGATGGAACAGCCGCATCGGCCAGAGGAAGGGCCCGGTAGAGTAGGTTCTCTTCGGAATCACTGCCTACCTCACCAACTAGAGGGGATGGCACCTCTGTGGAAGCTTCCACTGTGACTGGCATAGCTTTGAGCGGCAGAACCCGAGGTTCGTCCAGCTCGTCGTACGGAATTTCCGGCTGCGATGGCCCGAGCGAATCGGAGCCATTGCTGGCAGGGTTTGTGGTCAAATTAACTGTTGGTAGTGCACTCGCGTGGGCACTACGATTTGCGACCACCGCAAGCACCTGCACCAGGGCCAACCACGTGTTCGTGGTCAGCAGGTGAATTTTCATTGTCTCGCGCACCTCACCGGCGGGATGTTGTGTTTGGGTTTTTGTTTTCCGCTCTTATTTCACCCTCCTCCTCTCCCCGGCGGCGACGGCAAATAATTTTCACACTGATTAACACCACACCTTACGGTTAATTAACTTCTTCGTTAAGCAGCTGTTTTCCGTTTTTGTTCACTTCGTTCACATCGTTGAACACATAGTTTTAGTATCTTTTCGAGGAATCATTTTTGCGCTTCCGAACTGTTCCGAGCTATTGTTTCGCTTGTTGGTTTGTGATTCTAATTTGCAGAAATTAACAGTAATGCAGCGTTCAGATATATGCCAGTGAATCATCGAATCAATGGCAATCAATGATCTAGAAGAACAACCCCCAAGTACAAACTTACTTTAAATATTTTACTGTATGAGGTCTACAGTTTTGAGCAACTATTCGAAGAAAAAAAAAGTTCCAATAACGACTCCGAGACATATGAATATTTCTGTCATAAAAATTTACTGTCTTGCAGATGAATTTATTTCCCGTTTTTGTAACAATAACGGTAACAAATTGGGAACAAGATCAATCACCCATTTTCGAACAAACCTGTAATATATAATTTCATCCATACTTTGCTTGAAAGGAATGATCAAATCCATTTTTGTTAGATTTCCGATCCAAGCACTTCCCGAGGTTTCGAAAATCCTTACTCCTAATAATCAGAGAAAGTTGAATCATTTGAAAGCAATAGTTAAACGAAAAGACAGAAAAACAAGACAGGTTTCCTCTGACTTGATTTGAAATCATCTTTTCAGACGGTTTGTTTCAATAAAAGAGGATTTAGGGTAACTCGCCAGATGTTGAACACTTAGGAAAGTATCACACTATGAACACCATAAAATGTATGTGATTAATTAAAAAACAAAAATAATGTTAGCGTCAATTGCAATGTCCCTTGAAAAGCCACGGTTTTGAACCCTTGCAGCCGAAACCATGTTAACTAGTGGGAATTCTACAAGTTGTTCCAGTGGACCGATTTCAACCACTCTTTTTTTACGTAGTCTTAGATATATTTCCGTTCCGGAGGTAGAACTCCCACCAGTTTGCAAAACATGGTTTAGAGAAAAACTGGACCATAAAACCACTTGCATTGTTCAAGAAGACATATTTTTTCAATGGTGTTATGGCATGTTGAACACTTATCCATCTATTCAACCAAATGTTGAACGATCCTCGCTAGATGTTGAACAGTTGAACTGGCCGAGACTGATTTGTCGGCCGATTATTTGGTCGGTTTCTTAATCAGTACGGAGAGGCATGCATGTGCGCACATTACGTCGATTCAGTTGGGTCGGTTTTTGCACCAGAAGGCCGACCCAACCAAACTCTTGGTTGACAGAAAGTCTGTAGTATGCGGGGGCTCTTAGTTTCTCATCTCAACATCATTCGTTCGTGAGACCAAGGCGCTTAGAAGTATATCCTAAGGTGGGCCAAAACGTCAAAACCACTCTGTAGCTATCTTGAAAGCATACAGTGTTTTGTTTGCAAACAAAACATAATGCGCTTGTGCGAAACCTCGCTTTTCTCTTTCACGCTTTAGGTAAATCATTCTCCTTCTGCTTTCTTCTGTTTATATATACCGCTCCCGTAACCAACTTAGTGACAAAACTGCCTCACTTAGTACCATATCGAGATGAAGAATAGAAGGTGGGAAGATTCACTGGTTTTGGTTTGATTGTATTAGTAGCCAGAAAGATTGAATTGAATTGAATGGCGTTAACGTTCCCATGGAACTTTTGCCGTCTCAACGTATGCATTAACTAGCGTCATTTATTTATACTTAGTTGAGATTTCTTAAGCCAAATAACACGCCTTGAATGTATTCCGAGGGGCAAGCTCTAGAATACGCGCGACCACAGTGCAGTCGAAGGAAATTTCTTTGACGAAAAATCCCCCGGCCAGAACGGGAATCGAACCCGAACACCCGGCATGATAATGTGAGACGCTAACCACTCGGCCACGGGTGCACCAGCCAGAAAGATAGGAAGTTCATATACCAGGCATACCAGTCAGTTACTCAAATGGTACAAAATTGAATGTGTAAACGAATAACGTTGAAAAAGGAAATACAGAAACCAATTACATATTTCCAAAAAATAAAAACAGAACATGTCACGAACTAAAATGTTTAATTTTTTTTTCTTTGATTTCTTCTTACATAGGAAAAAGTATTCTAATGTCTACTATGTTTGGATTTTAGAGCAACTTCACGGAAGTTAATCACTTGTCAGCAATTGTAATTACTTTTTTCACAATTAGAACACTTCATTCATCTGAAACTAAGACGCAAGCGGAAAACTTTTCGTCTCAATCTAGATCATACGGAGTTAATTAAATTTATTTTTCAAGTTCATTTTACATGAAAAAATGGGTGGGCTATATCTATGATATAACCGTAAGGTTGACGTGGGACCTTAGCTTAGCAATTATTTGTTTGTATTGATTAAATTCTTGTTTGAATGAAACAATTTCCGAATTCAATTGAATTCAATATATTTACTTTGTGAATAAAAAATTTGAACAAATGCCATGTAAGGGCAATTCATGCATTGTGATAGATTATGTTCTTACAAGTAAATTTAATGACAGTTCTTTTACGTTTGGTATGATGCCTAGGACAAAATTTGTGAACGGAAGAATTATCGAACGATTATTTTATTTTGTGTTTCCCTCTGAAGTTTGCATCTCTCAAGTGTACGTACTTCTCGAACCGAATTTGCTTGAAACTTGAAGGTTCATTCGCATCTAGCGTCTGCACGGTTTTTCCAGGTTCCTAAATTTAGAAGATCTTGTTAGGGAATATATTCTAGTCTACCCGAAGGCAAGTACAAAAGTACTCGCAGTTTGCATTCATTTGCAAAGCCCATTTCTTGAAGTCTGTGCTGGGGAAACATATTTCAGCGGGAACAAAAATTCCCCCGACTTGCATGAATTCGCAATGCCGATTTCCCCATACACCTTGGTTCTGAAGTCTGTGTTGGGGAAACCCATTTCAGTCGGAACAAAAATACCCCCGACTTGCATGAATTTGCAATGCCGATTTCCTCCAGGCACCTTGGTTTAGAAATCTCTGTTAGGGAACACATTCCGGTGGGAACAAATGCTCCCCCTACTTCCATGTATTTGCAATGCCGATTTCCCCGAAGCTGCTTGGTTTTGATGGCTGTGTTGGGGAAACCGTGAATCGGGCCAATCAAAACGAGGCTGTTGGGGCGTTTAGATAACGCTTAACATTTTACAGTTATTCAATAGTTTATCTAATGAAAAACAACATTTTATTAATTGCGATTGAAATATTCCCTATCAATTGATGCAAATATCCTTCCGATCCAGTAAGAAATGTTCGAGTTATAAGTATTCGAAATCTTTCATTTTTTCCTGCATGTTCTATGTTTAGGTTTTCATTCACCCCCCATATATTCCGGTTAGAAGTAGTCCCACGTCAAAAAATTTTCAACTTTTCTCCCATGCACTGCCAAATGTTTCTCCGTCAAAGGAACAAAAGATTCTGTGACTCTGACTTTGCTCATCGAAGTTTTTTGTCGACGTAACGAGAAGAAAAATTTAATTGAAATTAGGTTTAGAACACATCAATAATACTGAAATTTCAGGCTCTGCTAAAATGTCAGTTGGGCCCATATAATTTTGAACGCTAGCATTGAAAAAAAAACTAGTTCGTTCATATCATCTGCTTATTTTAACTTTTAATAACAACACTTTCCCTACGTAAGAAAAGTAACATACATAAACAAATTCTGTGACGTCACAGATTTAAAAATCTTCCCACCATTCATTAATATAATGTAAATAAACAAGGACGAAAGCAGGGATGTGCGTAAAATGAATATCAATTTGCAAGATTTTCCAAGTAATATGTAAGAAGAGAAAAATGAGGTTAGTCGCATATTCAAAATTATAAAAGAGTAAAATTACCATACTCAATTTTACATATATTAAATTGTTTACAAAAGTGGACGGTTCAGTCACATCGGGTTGTTGTCTTCGGTATATATTTTCTTTCGCTCATTTGCACATTAGAAAATAACCAACATTCAATTTCAACGGCAGTTTTATTTACGGTTGCACGTTTTTGAGCAAAAACGTTATATCAGGTTCTTGATAAGTTTCTGGCTCCCCTTCTGATGGAAAAGACGTTTTTAAGGCTATAGGAGTGTTCGACAACTGGAATATGAGATGAAAAAATAGTTTAGACGCTATTATCAGAAGTATTATTCATATACTAATTTAGTGTAACAGGACGCCGGATAATTGAAGAACTGTTAAAACATTTTATCAGGCGTTGTGAAAAAATAGTGGCAGTAAAAAAATCGCTGCTGTTTTTATTATAAAGCTTATTTTGAGATTGCTCTTTCTTAATTTATTTTTTTCTAAATTACAATGATCATCGATTACACAATATTTTTAATCGTATTTTTCAAAAGGAAAGTGTTATGTAAATGTTATCAATTGGCCAACATAACATGTGTAACTTTCAAATTCAGATGTTTTTAAAGATAGTGTTTGGAAAACAACAACCAAAATTAATTTCTAGTTAGAAATCCTCAGTTCAACACTTGGAAAGTGTTCAACAATTAACGAGTTAAAGTTAATCAAGGTAGTATAATTCTATTTAATTGAATCCAACATATTTTGGTTACAGTGCGCCAAACTAAAATACTCAGTTCATGGAATTTCTGCTTCTCAATCCTTTTAATAAAGAACAATAAAGCTATCTGAAACCACTATTTTCTTCAATTTTTCAACCAACCTAATTTACAACTGATATTTTGTGAGGGCGTATTCAAAATCATTGACTTTTTTTGCAAAAAAAAAATCATAACTCTAAACGCAGATGTCTGATTAAAGTATGATGTACATCAAAGTTCTGGATAAATATGAATTATGTATGTGAAATAACATTTCAAATACACCGTTAAAATGTCTTACTTCAAAAATTTAATTTAACATTGAATTTTTTTTATCGCTAACATGTCCCTTTCGATACTTCTAATAAATATTTTTAATAGAAACCCCCTTTAATTCAACAAAGTTTGGCGATATAGTGGTTCTGTGTCGGACCCAACGAAAGAAAGATATGAAATTTTGGAAATTTATGGAAAAAATCAATATTTAGCGGAATTATTACCATTTAAGAAAGCAATATAAAATATGGAATCTACATGCCATTTTACATGAAAAACTATATGTAACATTTTATCCTAACACTAACCATTGTCAAGATATAACCAATTTCATACAATTACATATTACAGACATCTGGATTTCATTTGGCTGTCATTAATCATCCTACGGAATTGTTAAGTTATATGTAATAGCTCGAATGTGCGCTCGTTTGGTCATGGGTAAAATTTTCTACAAATCTTCTCCAGGCCATATTTTAGGAATACATTCAACTCAGTATGAGCTATCACTGACATACGTTCGAATAATTTGGATTGTGAAGATAAAAACATCAATGAATCATTTTAAAATCTGCTAAAAATCCCTTTATCACTGCTTTTCTATTCATGACTAGATTCTTGGATAGCAATTCTTTATACAATTATTCCACATCAAATTTCCCAAATTAAAAATAACAAAGCTTCATTGGAACTCGCATTTTTTTTCGTTGTTGGGTGTGAACCACTGCGTTCATTATTTTGAACTATTGTGGTATTTTGACGTAGGATTACGTCTTTCGGTAAAATTAGAAAATTGAAGGAATATTCGAAACAGTGATTTACCATATGCTCTACATATCGTATTAGTTGCTGTTAGTCTAATTAATATTCGCATTAGGTTGAATAAACACTCAGAAAGTATAAATTATAAAAGAAAATTTCCTTTTTAATTTCAAATATGTTTTCTTTATAATAAAGTAACATGTTTTTACTAATGAGAAAAATTGATAATTGTGTTCGGTATTGATAATTATCTTATGTTACATTGGTGAGTTTATGTTTCTTTATTTCATCCATACATAACACAGGAGGCATCTCGTCCAGGATCACAGAGGGTGGTTTTCATTATATCTCGTTCCACTCCGGTATCCTTTATTTGATACGCACCATCTAACGATTGTTTACCATCCTTCTGCCATCATCACTCGGTAAACACTGGTGGAGTGAACAAACAATACCCAACAACCAAACAAAACGGACCTTTTCAGGGCCACCAAATCATTATCAAAAAGTTGAACGATGAAATTCTTATCAAGATGTTGAAGTCTGCGTCTTGTTAGAGATCCACAATTGCGAAGCAAATGTTCCGAGGTTTCGCTTTCGGCATTAAAAAAGCGACAAATATCATCTTGTACTAAACCTATGTTTTTGAGATGGTATTTACTCGGACAGTGTCCTACTATATTGGATTAAAATATAAAAAATGAAACCCAATATCCTATTTGGTTTAACGTTCAAATAAGAAATTTGAAGAATAGAAAACAAGAAGCACATAACAAATACAAAAAAGACAAAAGTCATCACAATTTGCTGGAATATCAGAATATTTCACAAGAATTAAATTTTACCATCAAATGTGCACACGAAAAGTATAATATAATGGTCGCCTTGCTCAATAAACTCTGTTATAGGAAAGCATTTAATATTTGCATTTGCTAAGACAGCAGTTTTTGGAGAGTCATGCTTGTCATCATAGAATAACTTACATTAACCTGTTTGAATACCAAGTACTCTTCCTGTGTGGTCCCATGACTCTTGAATTAGAGCTAAATTCGTCTTTGATTTCACCGCGAAGAATTTTCTCTTTACCAAAATCCCTGATGACGCCTCTTTGAACTTTATATAGAACCACGAATTTGGAACCACTAGTACCAGAAGACCTCAGATTTTCAAGTCTAGAGATTCCGGGCTTCCGGAACCCGAAAAGTTTTGTTTGTTGGGATTATTCATAAAGGTCGCACGAGTTGCGGGGTAAAGAAAGTACACTGCATCAGAGATCCCCTTAATGCAGTAAGGGCACAAAGTACCGTGGAGGGCGCCCTGTTACTACGCAGGCTTCGTTAGTTGCAAGGTATTTGATTTGATTTGATGATTTCTACGCATCTATCACAGTGAATTCAATGTTATTTTCCATGAGATAAACAATTGAACAGCTGTGAAATATTAAGCGTTATCTAAACGCCCTACCTGCCTCGTTTTGATTGGTTCGATTTACGGTAGTCCCACGTCAACCTTGCAGTTATATCACAGATATAGCCCACTTATTTTTTGTGAAGATTTTTTTAGATCCGGTCTCATGTCACAGGTTGTCTAAAATTATCCTCACATAAAAAAGAACAAATTATTATATATGTAACTTGTTAGAATATTGGATCGATTCTAGTCACAGATGTGTTAGATGATGCGCACAAATCGAAAATCAGAATTCAAAATATAGCTAAGAAAATATTCCGATTAAAGAGACCGACAAAAGTCAGTTCTAATGCCGTCGTACAATTCAATTTGATGACAATTTATTCGTACTTCTCCTTCGGATACGTATACAGTAACATAAATTCGAGGGGTTGTATCCGAGACACGACCGCTTAGAACGTAGGACTACGCAACCTTTTTTTTTTTAATTTGTTGGTTTATCATTTCGGATATTATTTACGAATACGTCGAAATTTCATAAATAACTCTAGTAAAAAGTTCAGGGACACTGAAAAGGTCTAATGGCTTCCGTGGTTTTGTAGAATCATTTCGAGAAGCAACGATTCTTTCTTGTCTTTGCGAGAACAATACACTAATTGGTTATATGTCGCAATTTGTTTCTTTATAACAATGCACGCTTTGCACTGAGTATTTAACGAGAGGCATCTTCCGTGCATCGCCATTCAACAAACATCAAACACGCGTCTATCAGATGCACACAGTTGCAGCGATAAAAATGAAAAATCGAGAGAATGACCGTTTATGAAAAATCGATTCTCGACTCTCAACTCAACTCAACTAGAAGTATCGAAGGTGTGCTATTTCACAAGTACAGGAAATGAACAAGTTCTAAGTTTCGCGCAACGAAAACAAGCAACACACACAAAGCCAAACACTGATGGCTAGAAGCGATCTGTAATTATTTGCACTCTTCTCTTTTTTCGCCTGCTGTGCCATGGCTCGGATGGTTGTGTTAATTGCAATGTCGGATGCACTTCAAGTGAAATATTCGTTAGCGTTCACAGTTCGAGGGAAACCTAAAACACAAAACGAGCAGAATATGCGACCTTTGCTGTGCCGGGCACAGAAAGATTCTGAGAATTTTCCTCAGAGGAGATGCAATACTTATACGCTAGCTTACTTACTATGCAAGGGTGGAGTTTACTTCGCAAATATTCTCTTCGTTGTTTCTATTTTAACGGTTGCATAAATTGCCCGTTATTGACAGGGAAAGCACACAAATGGACAAAATAAATTTATGGGGAAATGGGAATGCTTCCAATTTTCATAAATTTTATCCATATACAGACCATGGGATGGTAATGTATAGCATATCAAACAAATCATAGAAATTTTTTGATTTGATAATATGCAAATCGTTAAAATCCGTTCGTAGCAAAAATAGTTATTAACGTTAACTTTATTTCATAAAAACGTGACCTGTTTTCTGATTTGGCACCCTTAATGTAAGACGTAGTCCTACGCCAAAAAAATTACACGCTATAAAACGTATGACGTAAAGTGACTCCAGAGTTTAACGAGCCTACAGAGAGCACGTTGATGAAAACAAACACCTATTTGTTTCAAGCTAAAGTGACTCACAAAAGCACCAATCCCATAGCGGTGACCCGAGGTGTGATCCCTCTGTTAGTCGGCCCCTCCGCCTTGTTGGTTAGTTCCTCCGTCAACTGACCACAAAGCTAGCGCGGTGTCAATTATCTTTCAAACACGGGCAACAAATTCCAACGCCATAAACCCCCGGCGCAACAAAACGAGAACGAGAGTGTGCTAAATTGATATCAATTGAAGCTGGCAGCAGCAGCAGCATCATACGACGACGACGGGACGCGATGCGCACATTGTCCGTCGTCATTCCCCACGCGTTTGATGAGGATTCGGACTGTGTACCTATATGTGTTTAGACTGACAATATTTCTCGACTGGCGTCACGCTCCACGGAGGAGGGATGCGCCTTACTGCCATTGTTGGTTCTTTTTTGTTATTTACAATTTAAACAAGCGAAATTTAATAGAGTTTTGTGTTTGGGCTTTTTGATACAATGGCAATTATTGGGCTGGCTGGTGTTCCCCTTCAATCATATGATGAATGAGGACAATTATTAGGAAGTTAGTTTTTCAATTTAGCATTTCGGCTGGTACTACACCAATGACCAGTGTGATATTGTCTTTTGATGCATCAATTTTGTTGGGTTATGGGCCCTATTCTAGATGATGAGATAAACAATTCGTCCCGTCTCGTCTCGGTTTCAGCCACTGTTGAGAAGAGCAAAATATTCTATTCCAGTACACGAGTTTCATTGAAATGTTTTATTTGGTCTGGACTGGAAAGACTCCTGTAACTTTTTCTCGGTATGATCAGTGATGTAAGATGTGGAGTAAGTTTTTATTCTGAGACAACAAACATAGAATAAACACTTCTGAATCGATTGATGAATCGAGTCTGATACTTATTGATTATTTGTTGATTATTATTTATGGGCGACATACGGATTCATTATCCAGACGTTTCGGTATTATGGAATTATTCGGGGCAATATTATCTAGGTACGACGAATAAAACACAATAATGTAAAATATATATCAGTAAAAAAAACATTGGTTCATCAAAATTCTCAAAAAGTTGAGTTTTGAATCATTCATTTTTGTTCTATATGATTGTGAAGAAATTTTTCGTACCTTATACGATATTCAAAACAGTCAACTGGAAAATGTCCCTCTGAAAATTTCCAATCACTGAACTGAATTTGAAGGTTACAGTTAAAAACATACATTGCTCATGCAATTCTAGTTTATCCGTGAAACAATTTCAAAAGCGGAACAAAGGATGACGACGACTCGACTGATTCATCAGTGACTGCAGCCGTACGGTCGAGTCAGACGAGCTACTCGCCTGTTTTCAGTCGATCTCGGCTTCTGAAAAATGAAAACAAACGAGACGAGCGCTCGTCTTGTCTTCTGGATGAGAGCCCTATGAGTATAGACGAGATACTTAACCTGACAACACAAAAGGAAGGTGCCAAATCACATGATCTGTCCGGCCCAAAAAGAAAGATTAATTGTTCTCCAGATTCGCCTCTCAATTGCTCCATTGTTTCGTGTGCTGTTTGACAAGTAGGACAATCTTCGTTGAATCTGCCAGATCCAATGTTTGCAAAAAAAATCCAAAGCATCCAACGGGTACGGATCAATTATTCTTTCGGCTCATAAATAGCACTAAATAGTGCATTTCTCTGGATCAGTGCTTGGAAATATCTATCTGACATCAATCTTTTCAGCTGAATGTGCGACCACATTCAATCATTATACCATTGCATTCGGGATACCGAAAATGTACCAACGCCAAACCTCACAATAGCAGCAAGCCACTCACAGTTGATTCATCCAGTTTCGTTCACTCTCTTTTTCGTTCTGCTCTGCGTTCACGGAATGTGAGCAAAAGGAAATATCCGTAGTTTTGTCATTCATTGATATTAATATACCAGTTCATTCAATATCAGCATCATTCTCGACATTAACGAAACGGCGAAATTCGTTGAGAAAGATAAGGAAGTACAGAATACTCATAATAGTGAATTAAATAGAAATTAGTTAAAATGCTTTCATTTTACATAGTGAATATGTAATTCTAATTCCACTTGTCAGAAATGCTTTAAAAGACTCCAATGCCGATGTAAAAAAAAACCATTTTGACTCAAATTCCGAACACACGAACATAAAAGGGTGGTGTCCAAGGCACGACCGCAATGGGAATAATTCGAGCTTCCTTTTGAAAATGGATCAAACTGTGCTATAGGATTGGCGGATGAAATTGCCAACATCCAGCTTTGGCTGACGAAGTTTGCATTCGCTACTCGGATCGATTCTGCAGAATGCTTCCTCGCCGTCCAAGCTTATGCAATCCTTAGCTGTGAATCTGCATGCAGATTTTGTCTTTTGTTGACAGTTCCGCTTGCGCCACCGATTTGCGTTGCCCTTTCGGAGTAACTTCGAAAATAACTGAATAAGCAACGCACTGACTCAATGAGAAAATCACACGCTTATCGGGATATTGAAAATGAACAGTCACAACATTCCTGACAATTCAATGGCGATGAATGAATGCGAATGAATTCTCATGACTCCAATTTTGAGGAAAGCTCAGATAGCACAGAATGAATATGAATAAACACAGTTTTAAATTTGTTTGCCGTCGAATGCATGACAGCAGCATCGATAGGCAGAATAAACGTGTTACACTGATAAGAATATATTTTCAATATTACTTAACATGCTCAATGTTTCCAAGCCCTGTTCTGGATATATTGGCTGCAACAATTTTGTTTTGACGCAGGACTACTTCTTTGATTTCTATATAGGGGGTTCACTTTACGAAATTACAAATGAGGCATGTAACAATTCATTAATTTTATTTGTCTTTATTATAGAGACTTTCAGCCTAAGGGCGATGCCAGAGTGAACGCGACACGCGATGCGATGCGATTCTGTGCGACTTCTGACAAGTCGCACGTAGACTTGTCATAAATCGCGACCAAGCTGCGTTCATTTAGTTCTTGCAAAAAACTGCCGCACATGCCAGAGTAAACGCGATACGATGCGATGCGACAAGCGGATTTGTACGCGACACAAAATCAACCTCGACATGCACAGCTTTTTCGCGCGATGAACGCGCGACAATTGACAAGAATGTCAATTTTATATTTTGTTTACATCTTGCGGAAGAATATGTTTCTGTGGTTGTGGTTGTGTGAGTTATCGGAGTTATATTTACGTTGGTTATATGAGAGAAGTGCACTTTGGAATCAGCGAACTCGAAACTACAGGAAGTTCCGGGTCCTGGTCAATAAGTGTTGGCAAGAAGTTTCGGATCAATTAATCACTGGTAAGCAGTGTTTGGATTTCGATCGAAATCGAATGATACACAATGTGTCATGCAAGTAACCTCTCACGAACATATAACCAAATATGAGAGGATCATTCAGATACTTGTATGAATGACAGTAATCACTTGTGTAACATTACATGAATAAACCAAGAGAGGAACGAAGACTGTTGTTTGCATATTCGAGCTTTGATACAGCTTTGATCGCAAACCATTTTCGAAGCCTGCATACAAGTTTGAACCGCATATATCGTCCCGCTCTACTATAGCGAAACCCACTGCACAGACAAGTGTAAAGCAATAAATGATACAAGAAAAATTACGTCATCATTCGGTCATCATTTGCGGAGAGCAACGAATGGGAAGAGAGGGCGGTGTTGCCAGTAAAACTTTGCGGTCTATATGAACATACACATTTCAAGGGACAGCGGCGTTAAAAATGGAAAATATGATCTGGCTACCCTTCCCTTAGCCTCTATTGATCTAAATAATCATATAGTTTGCACTCTCTGGGACTTAAAAATCAGGATCTGCTATATTAGCTGAATATGAATCATTCGCTTTGCGTAGTCCGCACGATCCTGCTGTTTCATGATGCATGGAGAGATCGATATGCATATGTTAGAGGCAAAGAAGAAAATAAACTTTCTGCACCGAAAGCGTTTATGATGGTTCTGCTTGCGTGTCGGTGTAACATGAAGTGCGAACCGATGCAGAGTTGTCTCGTTCTCTTTTGTGTCGTGATTTGCAGTACGTAACAACAAAAGGATGCCTCTGGGGGAAATGATTCGTGTATGATCATATTTGAACGAACGAAGGCGATTTTTTCAGTGAATGGATCATTTGGCAAACACTGCTGGTAAGTGAAGCAAATGAAAACGATAAAATATAAAATTACGTGACACTTCTGGTCGTGAACTGCGGGAGTTACCGGAGTCGAAGATCTGGGAATATTTATTATGACAGTATTTCCAATAACTGGCCTTACTTCAGCAGTCTATTGTTTTTGAAGCAACAAATTAAGCCCAGGAAGTGCGGTGGCAAACCCATTGATAACCGACAACGAGAGTACGGAATTATACACATACATCGACGCTATGGAAGGTTCGTTCTTTCCACCGAGTCAACTTGAAACGTTCCGAGTAGCCGAAACATCCACCGTACAGTAATCAAGCCATCTGAATTCCGACTGCGGAAAGAATGCTCACGCAGGACGGCTTCTGGAATAAGAGCAGCACTAAATTGATTTTATGTTCCTATGAATATGATAGAGATTATACCGAAGGTTTTTACATGTACGTTTATCGAGCGTAATCATGAAATCATAATTGTAGAGATTTATCTCATCGACAACAAATCTTTCGTTTATCAATAACTTAAATGGCGTTGTTGCATGAAGTGTTAACTGTGTTTATAAAATATTCATAAACTTCGTTTAACAGAGACTTTTTTCTAAGAACGGATTTATTTCGTGTTATTTTTAAGGTGTTCGGTAATCTTCCTTTTCCTCACAGGCTATGTTAACTTAAAAAGAAATATTACTTTTCGTTAGTTCATACTACTCAACATACAAAATTTATTCATACTACTCAACTTATTATTAGTTCATACAATGCATTTTTGTTTCTTCAATAAATGAGTTTCCCGGAATAAAACTGCAATCTGGAAATTAATTTATATTACGATTCCATTGTGCTGCAACAAAATCACGAAACGCATCGCAAACCTGCTTCCCGGTTTTTGTTACACTGCAGATTATGCAATAATCTTTATTCGTTTCATAAGAAATCTTCACTCTCCATCATAACATCTAAATATCCTTCTTTATTGATTGTTTACATCTGACGCGTAAGTCTGTCGAATTCAATCGCGTCTACTCTGGCCACTATGTCGCTTCGAAAATCGCGTTCATTTCGCATCGCATCGCATCGCGTGTCGCGTTCACTATGGCCTCACCCTAAGGCTGGTTTATCTACGATTCGTTAAGGGATCTCAAACGCATATTATGCAAAATCGTTATTGTGATATCTTGTTGTATACCATTATCCATTATCCATTATCCAGCAATTTTTTTGCTTAAAACATGAACAGTGAATATAGTAAAAAAAGCAAACAATTTGACGATTTAAATGGGTATGTTATTTCGATTTTACTAGTCACTCGTTTTCCCCCACAACGCAACGAGCAATTTGTTTGCCTACAACTCGGGCGTTAGTGCATAATGTAAGTCGATGCGTATTATGAATTATTCTCCATTTGCCGATGATAGATAGACTGATCAAACGCACCGTTTTGAACAGACAGTACCGTTTTTTCGACTATGTTTAAGGTGTCTCGTCTTTTTGTCAATTTGTACCGCATGTTGAGTATAAAACTATTTGTAATAAATTCCTGTAGTATACGCGATTTAGTA
Organism: Toxorhynchites rutilus septentrionalis; assembly: GCF_029784135.1. NCBI lineage: Eukaryota > Metazoa > Arthropoda > Insecta > Diptera > Culicidae > Toxorhynchites > Toxorhynchites rutilus. The sequence continues at coordinate 14,884,596 of NC_073744.1, read as the reverse complement.
ACTTCTGTACTATGGTGATTTTTAACCTTCTGGCTAGTTCGTCAATCTTTACATTTATTCCTAAGCAACGGATTCGGGAGTGAGAATTGAACTCGTTACCTTTAGCGTGAGAGGTACGGATGTTAACTACGCCAGATCGCCTCTTACGCGATTTTTTTTAAGCCCTAAACTATGGTTGATTTTACCGGACATTAGTTAGCGATCTTTCAAACATTTATTGGCCCTTCTGAAAAACTATGGATGGGTTATACCTATGATGTAACCGCAAAGTTGACGTAGGACTGCCGTTGGCTTAGTAATCCTTTGTGTTTCTTCAATTAGCAATAATCGCACCTCGGATGTTCCTCACTGGTTACGATATCGTTGCTGCGCAGAGCTATCTTTTGTGTGTATTGATTAAACTAGTGAATGAATGAAACAAATTTACGAATTCAATTGCAAACAAATCCCAATTTAGGTCAATTCATGCATTATGGTAATAGTTATAGCAAATTGTTATCAACATTTTGCCTAATCATCGAACAGTATGCGTAGAAATTCAGTGAGCTGGCGACATGAAGAGACATCTTCTAATGCCGTCTTGAATAACCGAGGCAAAGCGTTGCATTTGTACCCGCTTTGTGTTACCGTGTTAGCAAATTAATTCCGGAATGTAAAAACGCATGGGAGTATAAAAGTGCTATCGACCTGCATGTATCTTCAATGCCGATTTCCCCAACTTCTTGGTTTGGGATCTGTATTGGGAAAAAAACATTCCGGTTTGCAAAAATACAAGCGAGTACAAAAGTACCCGCAACTTGCATCCATTTTGCAATGCCGATTTCCCTAGGCTCCATGGTTTTGAAATCTGTGCTAGGGACACATTCCGATTCGCAGAAACGCAAGCGAGTACAAAAGTACCCGCTACTTGGATCTATTCTACAATGCCGATTGTCCCATGTAGAGACGTCGGTTAATCGTTCGATTAATTCAAATAATCGAATATCTGCAATTATAATCGAGTAATTTGGTATCGAATAATGAAAAATCAAAATATGAATACATCGAATAGTTATCACAGTAATCGCGATTAATGAAAACAGGAACCATTTTCAAGGTTAATACATTTTTAGGTCAAGTTAGGCTATGGATTTTTTTTAATCCGACAGCAACCGTCTGACATCGGCAACCCGATAGACAACGTGATACAAAAAAATCATGAAATGGTAAATTTATCAATATACTGAAATATCATTTCATTCAAAAACCATGATTCTACTCCATGTTTTTTTTACAATTATATTTAATGTAACTTGTAAAATTATAATATCATAATCTTTTTTATTATGCAATGCTTATTCATTATTATTACAAGAAAAAAATATTCGCTCGATTAATCGAATACTGAAAGACAATTATTCGAATGAATCGAATATTTAAAAATGATCCAACGATTAATCGATAATCGAATAATCGAAAAACTTAGACATCTCTAGTCCCACGCTCTATGGTTTTGATGTTTGTGCTAGGGAAACATCCATTCATTTCAGCGATCGTACCTCAATCGTTTCGCAATCACAACTGAGTGGATTTCTGAGCGGCGCTCGCTTATATACCGATTGGTGATTTCAATAGTCTGTTGTGAAAGCAATTTTAAGGCTATTGAAACAAGTTTTCGGATCAAAAAGTGACAAGTATATAACGTGTAGACATTTTATCTTTCGAATGAAGTGTTTATCATACTATTTTGTTCAGTTGTTTAGGAGCTATTAGCGCTCAAAATCTCGATCTCTGGCGTAACGCTTCCGTTTTCGAAACTTTGATTTCACACCCCTGTATAGAAATGAAAGACGTAGTTCTACGTCAAAGGACGTCGTATCCGCCACTTAAATTGCTGTCAATTTGAATGATTTCAATAGAATTCTTCAAGTGTATTGAATAGTGAAGAGCAAAATGTTCCTGAAGGTCTAGTTCATTCAGGAGAAATACTGGACGATAACTGTTTTAAAGATGTGGAAATTTTTAACGATAGTACTTTGAAAAATTAAAGGCTAGTTAAGGTAGTTCAGCACAACAATATAAATAAATTGTATTTAAGTCCTGAATTCCTGAATGGCCAGAGATTCAAGGAAGCATTATTAGAAAAAACCTGTTCAGATAGATGAAAACATTTTATTTTATGGGTGGACAATGCTTTAAAGATTTACGTTTAATAAATTAAAAAGAATGAAAAAAACATTTCACCAACTGGCAAGAAACGAATTTCTAGAATGCACGAAATTCATGAAGCTTACTGGTTATATTTTTTTTTTGGACTGAAAAATCTGGACCCAATGTAGGAATTTTTTATGAGCTATAAATATTGTCAAACAGCACTTTCATTTCTTTTGACGTAGAGCTACGTCTTTCAGGAAGGGTGCCAAATCAGAAAATAGGTCACGTTTTTATGAAATAAAGTAAACGTTGATAACTATTTTTGCCGCGATTTACATACCAAACGAATCGGAAATTCCCTAAGATTTGTTTGATATGCTATACATTACAATCCCATAGTCTGTATATGGTTTAAATTGATGAAAATTGGAAGCATTCCCATTTTCTCATACATTTGTTCTGTCCATTTGTGTGCTTTCCCGAACAGATCTGTCAATAACGAGCAACGAAGGGGAAATCGTAAGATGTAAAGTCTCCGTGAACGAAGGATAGAACGGAGGGGAATATTTGCCTAAAGTATAAACAGTGGATCTCGCTGAGGCGAACTTTCATTCTTCGTGAAGAAATAGACTGAACAACATCGTTGCTGGGCGAGCTGGGTGGCGAGGGATCGAATGCCTTTCTCAAGGCAATGGGGGTGGAGGAGTAATATGATGGATAAAGTAAAGTGAACTGAAGAAGTTTGAAGTCTCAAGCAAGGAAGGAAGGCAAACTTTCAGTATCGTTCTGTGTTCAAACCAATGAATATCGCTTGTTCTTCCTTGTTTTGTGTCATCACATGTCTTCGTATCGGATTGAGCTGTGGATGCCGCCAAATTTCTCACTCGCTGATGTCTCTGACATTGCAATCATTACATCAAACTGACGCCATTCCATTAAGGTTCAGAACTCCATAACTGAGTGGGGAATCAATAAACTAGGCTATCATCGGCTCACCAAGAAAATAATTGTTCTAGAATTTTGTGTGTCATTTGGTTTCGCATGACAGTAGCAAAACTATCTCCACCAAGGATGAAGGCTAAGCTAATCGAGACCGGAAATATCAATAGAAAGGGCTTCTATTGAGAAGAGCGCAAAGCGGAGATAAATGTGTGTATTTTTAGTTGCTTCAAGCCATCGATATATGGATATTTGTGTGCGTACGTGCGCCCTGTCGCGATGCAACAATCGCCTATTTCATTTATGCTATGATTGACGATTGGTTGCCGTTGCAATTTATGCAGTCTTAATGATACATATAAACAAGGAGGGGAGAAAGCGGGAGAGAAATATTTACGCTAGCGTATTAGTAATGAAACTCTGCTGAGGAAAATATTCAGCCATTTTCCAAGTAGTTAACATTGTTTGTTTCCTGTCTTCAATGCATTGAACTGACGCTATGGTCTAGCAATTGTCAAGGTTGTGCACCAGATTTTTTACGTAGGACTACGTCTAACCGGAAGATATAGGGGGTGAAATGGAAATCTAGGCACTGAACAAGTAGGAAAAAATGCAAGAGCATTTCTCAATAGATCGCAAAGGTTTTTGCATCAATTGATAGGAAATATATCTACGCATCTATCATAACGAATAACATTTCATTTTTCTTGAGATAAATAATTGAATAATTGTGAAATATCAAGCATTGTCAAAATGCACTATGTGCCCATTTTTTATTGGTCCATTTTGTGCTCCTCAAATCGTACCGACAAAAACGGGCAACCAGAGCAGCAGCGAAATAGAATGAACCACGATTGGAAAGGAAAAAGAAAAAAATGAACGAAACATTGGTCGCAGTCTCACACATGCGTAATTCTCGAGCCAGCCAGTCAGCTTAAAAATCCCCGCTCCGCTGCCGTAACGATCATTCTCATTCAAACCGTACACCACATCGGTTCGCATCACAACACATCAACAAACAAACCCCAAGCAGCCATGTCTGGACATGGTAAAGGAGGAAAAGTGAAGGGAAAGGCAAAATCCCGCTCGAACCGTGTTGATCTGGAGGTTCCCCGCTAGGCCGAGCGCGTTAGTACCAGTGCACCAGTCCACCTAGCCGGCGTTATATAGTTTCGGCCGCCGAAGTGATCGAGTTCGCTGGTAAAGCTGCTCGCGACGATAAGAAAATCCGCATTCGGAACAGAACACATTCGGTTCGGTGGACATCAAGACAACAGGCAGTTGCAGCGAGTGGCGAGTGGCAAACGCAATCGCAAAACGGCATCAGGTAGCAGAAGAAAAATGTTTGTTCTTTATACAAACTGCTTTGGTGGCAAATCCAGAACAAGGCGGCATCGAGGGCGTTCGAAATGGTTTTTTTTCAAAACCACGAGTACTAAGTTTTCTAAATTGGAACCATTCCATGAAACAAGGCGCTTTTCAGGGCCATTAAACCTTCCAAAAAAGAGTTTAGGAAATACAGTTCAATGCTTTCTAAAACATTATCCAAAATAATAATAAAACACAAATTGATTTTTTCATAATTTGTTTGCCAGGATCTGATGAGTATGTGAATTTGGCAGTTGTTCTGAGCTTATTGATTTTCACCAATTCTTAAATTGCTTCTAGATTGAAAGTACAGTAATTTACACTTATCTCGACATTTAGCTAATTGGACGGACCTGTAATGCGACATATTTAGTTGGACATTTTTGTAAACATAGAGTTCGGGGTCCAAATTATGACCCCACATTGAAAGTCGACACTGTACCACTGTCATCGCAAATGTTCAATTACAGGTTAAAATTACCTCCAATCCGACACTGAGTGGTGCTAATGCGACGTGCCATTGAATGTAATTTACTGTACAATATGTCACGAGCTGGATGGGAAGAAATTTTCCAACTGTGAAAACTGTGGCGAGTGGCAAATGCAATCGCTAAACAGAAAGGTTTAGCCGAACAAGATGGGGATATCGAGTGATAACAAAACAATAAACTCTTTAGAATGAAGATAATTTTGTGATCCTTAAAAGGATCTTTTTTAGCCTGCATGTAAATCCAACGAGCGAACAAATCGTAATGAATGTATTTTTTTGCCATCGCTTCCTTTTAACGCTCATTCGTTCGTCTCGTTGGACTCGCCCCTCTGGCTGAGTCTGCAGATTTGTCTCTATCCTGTGAGTGTGTACCGCTAGAGTATAAAACACGCGGACCCCAAAAAAATATCTTATTTTCTTTCAAACCGTAAACCCGTGTGGTTGTACGGCATCGGCATCGTGGACGTAACAAAGGAGGACAAGTTAAGGGAAAAGCAAAGTCTCACTCGAACCGTGCAGGTCTTCAGTTCCCTGTTGGTCGCATTCACTGATTGCTCCGCAAGGGTAACTAGGCCGAACGGATTCGTGCCGGAGCACCAGTATACCTAACAGCGATTATAGAGTTTCGTCCGTCGTAGTGCTCGAGTTGGCTTGCAAAGCTGCTCACGACAATCAGAAAACCCGCATCAAGAACAGAGCAGCTTCGTTTCGGCGCTCATCAAGGCAACAATTAGTTTCAGTGAGTGGCAAAGTGTTTCTCCGGCACGTCGCATTAAATGTAATTTACTGAACAACATGTCACAAGCTGGATAGGAAGAAATTTTCCAACTGTGAAAGCTGTGGTGAGTGGTAAACGCAACAGCTAAACAGGAGTGTTTAACCGAACAAGATGGGAATATCGAGTGATAACAAAAACACAACACCAAAGGTTCTTTTCAGAACCATCAACATATTCATAAAGAGTAAACAGTAAACTAATCCATTTTTCAGGTAGATAGGTAGGTATTCACGAAGGAGAAGAAAATAAAACAATATATTTAAAATATATATTTAACAAAAGCTGTCCCCTTTGTATAGTCCTACGTCACTCCGGTTATGTCCTCGACATTACCCACCCGTCTTTTTTTTTGGGGAATACCAAGTTGTTCAATAAGTTATATTAAGTTATTAATTTATTTGGGCTCGCGTGTCGGTCGCAAAACTGTTTTCAACTAGGGTTGTAATCTAATCTAGATCATTATGAAGCAGTGTTACTATTTTCGAGGTTATGGAGATTAACAGATAGATTTTATTTCGTTTATTTAGTCACCATGAAAGTAAATGTCGTTCTGAAATTTTGTATGTGATTTGGTTTTGCTTGTCAGTATCAAAACTTTCTCCACTAAGGATGACAGCTGCGCTTACCTCGAGCATGTATTGTTCTGCGAGCAAACAATTATCGTCAAATGATTCCACAACAAAAAACAACAGGACGACCAAACTGGTTGAATGGTTATTTCAAAATTTTCGTAGCATTAAAAATATCCGCAGTTATAAACAAGCGACTTGAATTAAACTACAGCGTAGTTCTACGTCAACAATGCGGTCGTGTCTTGAACACAACCTCCTATTTTTTCTTTTAATTTGACACATGTCATGGATCACGCCTAGTGATCCCCGATTTTAGAAATTAATCGTTCATCAGCTAATCGAATAGTTTTCAGCAGTTTGTTATTCGATACGATTAATCGACCCAAATAATCGATTAATCGTCACACTGACAGAAATAATAAGTTAGACTTATATTTCTCATTTGTTAGAAAGCCATATGAGGGGATTAGAATGAAAAGGGTGTAAGTGATTTGATCGATTTCTCTACATCGACTCTCTCTTTTGGTCATAACTTAGCTGCAAATACATTCCTAGCTGTACTTGACAATGTGGACGATAGATCTGAACCTCATCTATCGGATTATATAGCAAACTTAAATTGGAATGTTTTTGCAGTTGAGTTATTGACTGAACAAAAAGTTGATGAAGAGAAATCGATCAAGTCACTTACACCCCTTGCATTCTAAGCCCCTCATATGGAATCAAAAGTGTTCATTCCACCTGAAAATCAATTATTATCTTTTACGCTCCCCTAAAGTCGTAAACGAAGCTTAATTCGAGTTGACGCCATTGAGCATCGTTTACGAACTTAGGGGAGCAACAAAGATAATGATTGATTTTCAGGATAAAACAGCAGCGGCCGCGCGTTTTTTTTCTCTCTTGGTTTTGGATCGATTAATCGACGTAAATTATTCGTTCGCTTCGATTATTTGTTGTGCAGTGTTCGTTCGATTAATAATCGATTTCTGTAGGAAGTATTCGATTAATCGATTAATCGAACGATTATTGGGGATCACTAATCACGCCTGAGAATCTGATCGCTGACGATTCCTTTCGAAGCTTGGTTTATGTCAGAAAGAAGATTACGTGAATTCAGTATCGTTTAAAATCGAATATGCCTTCCGGATAGGGGAGTTAACTCACATTGAAAGTGATATTACAAATTCAGGTCCCGTACTCCGTCCAATGCAATGCTAATCCACATAACTGCAGACAAACGCGCTATGATGACTCACATACTCTAATGACAGGAAGTGGCAAATAGCTTCTCGTGCTAGAATTGATAATGTGCTTCTCTAATATTCTATGCTGCTCATCGCTGCAGCAAGTGCAAGGTGAAACCGTACCGAACCAAACAGCAATTCATCCAAACAAGAAGCAAAATACAGCATGATTGCATATTCGCCGCTCCGTTCACCATGTTAATAGTATTATTCTTTTATTAACAGTACTGTTTTGACAGAAATTTGCAATGTAAATAAAAACTGTCTCACAAAAGGTTGTGTTGTTGCGTCGAGGGTGCGAATGTGTGCGTTTGTATAGGATCGCATCCCTCGCGCGATGCAGGATGTAAACACACGCTGCTCTCTATGCAATGTATACACGCTGCGGCGCTGCTGGTCTAGCTTCCAACACGCACACACACACTTCGGCACGAAAGTTCAAAAATGAATGAATGACTATTTTGTACACAAAATAAGCGTGAGCGGGCACACCAACACACACGTGCACGTGGTTAACAAAGCTGCTGCTGCTCCAGCTGCCAATTTTCTTCAGCACGCACTCACACATACACACGTGCGCGATCATAACACATTTTGGAAGGGCAGTAGAACACACATATACGCACACAGCTGCAGGGCACGGATTTATCGATTTTCGTTCTACCGTTTTTGACACTTTTTTGTGCAATGATCCTCGGAATAGGTTGAAATCTGGCACTCGGTTTATGACTTAAATGTGCACTTTTAGCATTTGAATCAGAGTCGGAACTGCTCCGTTCCTTTTCTTGTCACTACACAAAGCACTGTTCACTTCCAGCAGGCGGCATTGATCCCTTGTTTTAGGCAGACCGCTACTGCTACTGCAACATCACTCGGTTTGGAAAAGAAGAGCAGGAAGCCATCATTTTGGGGCATTGTGTCTGCAAACACAGCATCGCACCGCAATCAAACTTGATTCTCGAAAACCGCACAAAACCCCAGCGGACACTGCCTTTTAAACACTCAATACCTTAATAACCGATTAAACTGCCTATTATTTGTCCGCAGCCCGGATTCGAACGATTCCTCGAGACACAGGGAGACGACTCGGATGTCACTCGGATGCGCGAACTATCCAACAGCAGCAGCCAGCAGCAGCAAAATCATCCAGCCGACGACAGACCTTCTCTTGGGAAGGTGGGGCTTTTCTCTTCACTTTTCACCCTCAACACAAACGAGCGATTATTTCATTGAACTCTCACACTCTTTCATTCTCTCTCTTTCCGTGTATCGCTCTTTTGCACATCTTGTTTCGGCGCTGGAACGGGGCTTTCTCGGATCTGTGTGCGTGTGTGTGTGTGTGTGTGTGTAGATTTTAACTGTTTTCTTAGCAAATTGCACATCTTGTTTCGTTCTAAGTGGCTTTTATGAAAGACATCGCTTCCAATCCCGAATCAATATATAAAATTATTCTCCAACGATAACACATACTGCTATTATTGGAATGATACTTCAAAGAAAAACTATGTTAGGCATAGAGCATACGTCAAGAACCGTTCCCTCTTTGGTAAACACAACACACGACTTACGGTTTCTGTGTTGAATGGAGCCATTCAACATCGGTGGCATAGTAATTTACCAACACATGCTCGAATGACAGCATATTCTGTGAATTGCTGTGAAACGCGACTCGATTCCATACACATGCTGTGAGGTGCAGTGTTGTCAGTAAAGCGACACATTGTGCGATTGTTCGCTCTCTGATTTGTGATTTGAAATGTAGGTGGCTGATAAGAAGGAAGGCTATGTTTTAAAACGCATAGAATTATTGGCAAATTTACGTTAGATTTATAACCAGATGCCGCAGTGAGTAAAATGATGATGTTTTGTTTTTTTTGGTATGAAATTCGTTTAAAATTGTTGGAAAATCCGCCTTAGTTCTGACAACTGGATTCTTACTCTTCTTTTTTTGACCAAGTGCCGGGGATCCCAGGTCTGAAGACATGTCTCATTTTGAATACATTTGACCTACTGTGAAGACATTTTGAAGACAACATGAAATATGTGAATACATTTCAGTATGATAGCGTATGTGGGTTATTGGGTGATATTATTTCCAGGAAATTCTAACTATATGCCGAAATTATCGTTAAAAGAAGTAAGGCTTTTGTCTTTTGTTCGCTTTTTTATCATTGTTACTTGTTCACTTTTGTTCTTAGTAATCAACGGAGACTTTTGTCTCGAGGTTATTAACTTGCTTTTTTCAAACTTTTTCAAGCAGAAAATCCACATGCATGAAAAACAACAAAGCGACTTTTACTTCAAATTCTAGAGAACTTCTAGCAGTCTGAATGCATATTGCCCCTAGAAACATTAGTTCATTTTTCGAAGGTTGTCCGGTTAAATACCGTTTCAATAATTAGTTTATGGATATGGTTTGAGTTGAGGGGCTTAGAATGAAAGGGGTGTAAGTGATTTGATCGATTTCTCTACATCGACTCTCTCTTTTGGTCATAGCTTAGCCTCAAATACATTCCCAGCTGTATCTGACAATCTGGAAGATAGGTCAGAACCTCACGTATCAGATTCTATAGCAAACTTAAATTGGAACGTTTTTGCAATTGAGTTATTAACTAAAGAAAAAGTTGATGAAGAGAAATCGATCAAGTCACTTACACCCCTTGCATTCTAATCTCCTCAGTTACAACCAAAACTTCAAAGCTAAAATAAACAAATTGAGTTATCACAGTTTCGTTTTTGTGGAAGAACTGGGTCTATATTACCTCAATCAACGGTTTATCAAGCCAATTATCATTTCTAAACTCATAAAATTTAGTTGGAAGTTGTGCAATATGAATACATTTGAAGACATTTTTCCGTACCATGTGAAGACATTTCAAAAGATCACCTGGCATCCCTGCTAAGTGCAAACAACAGGGATGCCGAACCACGTGAGATGTCAGATTTCCAAATAATGTAAGGTTTTTGAAGATTATTTTTCCAAGTCCGTAACATATGTTTTTCGTATCATATATTCTATGTGAAGTTACATTTTTTTCTCCAAATATTTATATGAATTTTCCAAAAATTTATATGAACAACTTAAAAAAAAGTTTATAAAAAAAAATTAAAAATCAAAATCCTTTTATTTGAAAAATATTTTTTTCAAAATTCTAAATGAATTATACATGAATAGCCCATAAAGTTTCCAACAAGTTATCTATACAACGGAAGATGAGCATTTCTACAGGGAATAAGGTTTCTTGACACGAACTTTTCATGTTTTTTTTTAAATATTATTAATGTTCAGCTCGTGACATTTTAATCTATAAATTATCGTGAATGACATATTCTACATTTTTTTCTATTTAGTAAACATGTCAAGAAGAATTCACACACAAAAATATTACGAGAAATGTTCCTGAAGAGTCTCCATACAAGAATGCCATATAAAAGTTCATCGAAAACTTTGTCAAATAGACTATATTGCTATCTTGACTTTAAACGAATATTTGAATTAGTTGTAATTTTTTCAAAGAAAACATGAAAAAGTTGTTTGAAAAACTTTTTCCCTGTAAAAGTGCCCATCTTCCGATGTATGGATGACTTGTTGGAAATAATAAGAACAAGTGATGAATAGAATTCATATATCTTTTTTAAGAACTTACAAAAACAATTTTTTTGAGTAAAATGAATTTAAATTCTCAATTTTTTTTTCAGTGTGATTTCAAATAATTTTTTAGTATTTTGGAAATATAAACAATTTCCTAAAATTTATTCTTCGACCACAATTTTGTAGGTGTTAGAGCCCCCGCAGACTGCGGACTGATTTGTCGGCCGATAGTTTGGTCGGCTTCTTAATCAGTACGGAGAGGTATGCCTGTGCGCACATTACGCCGATTCAGTTGGGTCGGTTTTTGCACCAGAAGGCCGACCCGACCAAACTGTTGGTTGACAGAAAGTCTGTAGTATGCGGGGGCTCTTATAGTTTCTGAGTGATGATTTGTGAAAGTTGCTTAAATGTCCAATGTCGTTACACCCACAACTTTGCACTGCCATTTGAAATGGTGCTGCCAACTCGTAAGACGAGTATAACACTACAAACATACTAAGACATTCGTCGCCCAACGCGACGTTTCTGAGTTCCTTGCGGGACCCAACCTGCGAATAAATTATTACATGAAGATCAAACTTAGTTTGTAGATAACTTTTATGTACTCTAGGAATCTTTTCTTTAATTTGAAGACGAGTTAACAACAATAACATAAACCAAATTCATGTTGTATGGGTTTCGTAAAAAAACTGCAGTACAAACCATCCGTACTACAAATTAATAAAAAATATAGTATAAATATTATAATCATATACTTATAATTTTATTACTTGTCTACAAAATTGAAATTTAAGAGTGCAATAAATGTTTCTATGGTGGTTAAGCTCTCCACTGCCCTCTCTAAGGGTGGGGGGGGGGGGGAGGCTGCCATCCAAATGAAACATAAATTTCTGCATAACTCGAGAATTAATCAAGCAAATGAAACCAAATTTGGCATGTGAAGGTTTTAGGGTACAATAAATAGTTTTACGGCGGTAAGACACTCCACCCTCCTCTCTAAGGGGAACCTGCTATATAAATGAAAGACAAATTTCTGCATAATTCGAAAACTAATCAAGCAAATGGAGCCAAATTTGTCATGCGAATGTTTTTGGGACACGAAACGTTTCCATGGTGAATAGACAATCCTCCCCTCTCTCTGAGGGGGAGGGGCTGCCATACAAATGAAGCATACATTTCTGCATAATTCAAGAACTAATCAAGCAAATGGATCCAAGTTAAGCATATGGAGGTTTTAGGGTGCAATAAATGTTTCTATGATGGTTAGACTCTCCACCCCCCTCTCTAAGGGGGGGGGGGCTGCCATACAAATGAAACACAAATTTCTGCATTACTCGAGAATTAGTCAAGCAAATGAAACCAAATTTGGCATGTGGAGGTTTTAGGATGCAATAAATATTTCTATGGTGGTTAGACACTCCTCCCGCTCTCTAAGGGTGGGCTCGAAATCTAATCAAGCAAATGGAGCCACATTTGGCATGTGAAGGTTTTACGGTACACGAAACGTTTCTATGGTGAATACACTCCTCCCCCCACTCTAAGGGGGGCTGCCGAACAAACGAAACACAAACATCTGCATATTTCGAGAACTAATCAAGCACGATTTCGGATGTGAGGGGTTTTGGGTATGAGAGATGTTTCTATAATGGTATGACATTCCTCCCTCCTCTGGAATGGAGAGGGGGTCCCATAAAAATATTACACATATTTCAACCACAAATATTCCAACCAAACATGACAATTGAAAATTTTCGGAAAACTCTAATGGAAAAAGGGAAAATTCGGAAAATTAATTTCCAATATATTCTACAATTACATAGTGTCAAGTGCTGTTAGTCCATTTGACGTTTGCGCTAGCGAAATTGATCTTTGTTCGAAACTGGAAATGGATTTTAATGTGATGAAACGCACTCCTGTATCTTCTTCTATCTACACCAATAAAAAAGTATCGCCGAATGTGTTGATAAGAGCAGAACTCGAGGAAGAAATCCGAATTAAGGCTGTCTTTATTCTATCTATATTTTCTGTATAAAACATTCATTCCATGTAACGGAGAAACATGTTATTTGCCAGCGGTTGAAAAATCTTGAACGAGAATTGTGTCTGAAAATAATCTGATATTATAATGATGAGTTTTGTTAGAAATACTAGTAATTTTATAGTAAAAGGTAAATTCAACGGGGTCAATGAACAATTATGCGATTGGACTCATGAACTTGCGCTTAGTAAGAAAACGTGAATGTTTGAAGGTATTGATAACAAAATACAAATTTTGGGCGGAACGAAGTTTGCCGGGTCAGCTAGTTTACTATAAATAAGGCGATAAGTTATAATTTTTTCTCGAGAATGGCTGCATTTAGAAGGAAATTGGTAAAGAGCATCAGGATTCATAATTTGTGGTTAAAATTGGTTGTTAACATATAAAAGTTTCGAAAATTCATGAAAAAATCAATGTTCCACAAAGTTTGTCAAAAATAGTTTTACCATCTTGGACTCACTTTTTTATTTTTCTACATGACTTCTATTTTGTATGAAAAAAAAAATAAAAATATGTATTTTAGATATTGTAAATTAAAGATTGTTTTTCGCACTAACTTTTTTTTCCTCAGTGTATATTTTTTCACCTCAAATTTATTTTTTTTTTACCTTCAATCATCAATCAATAACTCTTTCTAAAGACGCGTCCACATTACTCCAATCGGCCTTGGCCGCCCGGTAAAGCCGAATAAATGTGGACGTACCGCCCGGGCTTGCCGACGTGCCGAAAACCGACTCGAATCAAACCCGAAACAAGTGGGTCCGGTTCGAGAAAATCGAACCAAAACAAAACGAAGTAAATTAGCGTTGACGACATTGTGCTTCGTGTGTTCGTGACGGCTTCGTGCATCCGATGGGCCTTCGGCTTCGTGCACCCGATGGAGCGTCCACATTGCATAACGAACCGAATATGCCGCCTGGTACAGGGCGATTGGTATCATTCGGCATAATGTGGACGCACCTTAAGACACTATTCCGGTATGACTCATAGTTTTTGAGAGGTAAATTATCAAAGATTTCTCTTACTAAAATCGTTACGCCCTATTGAGAAGTTACGCTTGAGTTAAACAATTCCCAATTGCTGTGAAAACTCATATTTCCTCCAACCCAAACGGAACACAAACATTCATTCGAATCAAAAATACATGTTTTTAAAATCTGCATTTTTAGGACGATTTCATTCGGAATTGCACAGTGATCGATGATCGCGCAACTAGGTGTCGATCGTGATCATTGAAGAGAAGCAGAGATGCCAGTATTGTTTGTATAAATCCGTATGCTTCAACAAATCAACATATTTAGGGGAAATTAGGGTAAACTCGACACTTCCAGATTTTTTGAGTTATAAGCATTTTTTTTTCAAAAGTTTCCGATGTCCTTTGTATACAGTTGTCATTTCTTACGTTTCGAGTCATCACATGCTGTTGAAACAAAAGCTTAATTCATCTTAGATCATTGTTCAGTGTATTTTGTGAGACGGTAGGTGGTAGGTGCTGGATAATCTGGATAATCGATAAGACTCCTGATTTGTGTTTCACTGACAGGAGAAATGCATTCTTACTTTTTGTAGATAATTGGTGTTTATATTTGGAAGACTAAACGGCAGACGAATAAAACTGAAATGTGAGATATTTGGTGGTTTGGTGGTATGAAATAAGGTCACGCGTGATGTTAAATAGAGAATCCAAATTTCTTCTAGTTTGGGTTTTACGAATATTTGGTCTGGCTCCTTCTTTCTGGAGCCAATGTTTCCAATGTTAACCAGGGAACCTATTTCTCAGGATTTTTTTTTTACTTTTCGAAAGTCTTGCTCTCTGGCTTTCCTTATGGGCCTTAAGCCTCTAGGTTCCAGCAATTCCCAACTAGGGTAGCCACTAACTCTTCGTGATCCGACGGCTCCGGAACGGTTTGTCTGATGCGAATCAAATGGTCTTCTTTTCGGTTTGGGATTTGGCTTTGTCATTCTCCTTCCCTGTTAGGAGTTATACTCCTTCCCTGTTAGGAATTCTGGCGTTGCGAATGCTGGTCTCGGCTGACTCGATTCTGATGGTTAACTTGATTTAGAGAAATGAATACGTACTGGTTTGCTTCCGAAATTGAACTGTTTGTTTTCTTGCTATCTGGATTGAACCTTTCGGTTTGTCTTACTAAATTGAGCTAACTTACTGTGCAAGAATCCTGATTACATATACATGAAATTCTTATCCATGTCTAAATCTATAAGGGAGAGAAAAGATCTCCCTTTTCAACTCAGATAACCGAAATCACATCGGTTATCTGCCTGCCTATCTGTCAGTCGTGGATTTTTCCCATCCGTGTTTTTCCTCTTTTCTTATCTTCCACTGCACCACCCGTGAAGGGTTCCAAATAAACATTTGCATGTTTATGCGACTGTTCCTATCTATGGCTTTCCTTCGTTTAGCGTGCTATCTCTATCATGTGCGCTTGCGCAAGTTTTTTGCCCTGATCATAATTTTTTGCGTCATAAATTATGCGCCGCTTCTGGCTTAAACACATGTGTTTTGCGTCCTATTCCAATTGCCCAGTTCTCGTTTGGGTCTTGTTCATTCGAATCATAAGATCTAGCGCGATTATCTTGGAAAGCTATAAAAAACAAAAAAATGAAGAAAAGGGAAAAAACACGTGGTTCCCTCCTGCTGACATTGATTTGTTATCATTGGTTTATGCTTTTAATTTGCGGCCGTTGCGCTTAAATTTTCAATGTATTATTTACATTTCCGGCCCTGCTATCTGTGCTGGGTCCGTAACATGTAAAAATGTAAGAAATGTATCCTCCATGCATCTTTACAATATGTTCAAGATTAGGGGCGCTTCATTCCCTCTTACTTACTGAGTTTGAGTTCTGTTTTATTGTGTATTTATTTTACTACGATATATTTATTATTATTATCATTATCCTTAGGGTCACTTCACAGGTAAGATAGAGCTCCTTCCGTAGAGATGGAAGTACGCTCATCCGAGAACTGAAAAGTATAAAGTCTGTGCTGAGCTAGTTTCTTGCCAGTTCCAGCAAGCTTCACGGCGCACAATTCAAATTGCTTAAGCTATTCATCTTAACAGTAACGATGTTACAACAACATCTTCTTGCCTTGCGTTTGGCACAGATAAGGATTACAACTTGGGTACTATAGGATCGCCAATGCGCGTGAATGATTGTGAATGTTTACCTTCAAGCTCATGTGGTATTTTATACAACGCGTGAATCATGTTTATGTTGATTCATCCTCCTGCTACAGTTTGTTCATGAAAGCGGTGAGTCTTCTTCCATTGAAGTGATTGATGGTAAAGATGGCATATCAGCAAGAGCATCCATAGATCCACCTTTTCACTTGATTTCTACAGAAACACAGATTCGTAGAAAAAAAAATTCTCGGATATATACAGATTTTTTTGAATACATGTTCATCCATATTCCGGAATTCGATCGGATTTGAGTGTTTTTTTTCCAAAATATATTTTTTAATTTATACTCATATGGCATAAGGCCGACGGGGCCGGGAGTTCAATATTACAGTGCCTCCTAGCTTGTACCCCACATCTAGCGTGGAGTTTTGTAAATGTCCTAATATTTTCATTAAAACTTTATCATTACAATCATTATCAGACACAATTTAACCATTTCAATCTCGTTCAAATATTTTCCACAGCTTGCAGAAAATTTGTGACTCTGTTACATAAGAAACATATTTGATGCGGGAAAGTTATTTTCCATCCACAATTTTCTATATGAAGAGTGTTCATTCCATGCAAAAATTCATTCCCAGGCACCTGCTCCAAGATTTTTTCGATAAACATTGTTGTAAGTGATCTATTTCTTCATCCGTCACGAGTTGCTCTCGTGCCATTTGAACCTCTAGTTGATTCAACAAACTGAATGATATTGAGGAACTTATAACTTGTTAAATAATAATAAATAATTGATGAAAAAGAAAAATGTTCCATACTAGTTTATCATTTGCACCAATAATTGATTTAATTCTAGAGAACTTGGCAGATATGACGCAAGGCTACGCTGGAAAATCTAAACTCTGTACCGTGATTGGAAATTTCCAACATCCAATTACGCAACCCCTTTCTCCAACTCTTCTGCCGCAGCCTATCTTGTCTGACCCACGAGGCACCAACGTCAAGCCGTAATATTCCAATCGGGGACGGCTTCACTTCGTCAATTCATTAATCCTTTTCTCGGAACAAGACAAAGGAAAATCCACTGTCGACATCGACATCAACGGTGGCGGGTTGACGACAATACCGTTCCGGGATTAAAACGCTCTGCAGACTGGAGCATCAAATAGATCCAGCTGATAGGAGTTGGCTTCCTGAAAAAAACTCCAATCAAACAAAAGCTCAACTTCTCTCCCTCGTTCATTCTGTGCTCGTGTGGCCGAGGATTTCTTTACGTGTCTCCAAAAGGAAGTGAAAAAGATCAGTCTTATTGAGGTTACGAACTGATTTAGTGAACGAGTTTATTTTTTTTTTACATCAGAACTGTCGAATTATTATTCGACATTTAGTTATGTCGAATTATTATTCGAGAACACATTCAATTCAATCAAAAGCCTAGTAGTTCCTTTGTCTCAACCATATTTCAGAATTTCATAACGAACATCGACTGGGGATGTTACCATGTTCATCCCGAAGCTATTCCCATAATTCCACAGTCTATAAAACACTTCGCTTGAATCGATGAATCGAAAAATATGAAACTTTCGCATGCAGCTTCCTAGTACACTTGTCCATTCCGTTCATGAATAGATGGGATGCCAATTAAAACTTGTTTTAGAGGCAAGATTTTTTTTCCTCACCGGGGAATGGCTCGACCAGAAACAATAGCACTAGCCATTGCACATGTGCGTTCCCAATGGCGAAACCGTGTCCTGACGATGAGCACAAAAAATGCACCCAAATGCCAATGCCGCTATCTGCTGACATTTGCTATGACCCACACTGTCCCAAACCTCAAACCGCGCAGAACGACCCAAACCGAGTCATTTAACCGAACAAATTTAATTTTTATTCGTCATAAATTTAAAATTTATGGAAGCGTGGAAGAAAAATCTGTACAGTCTCCTACCGATCGGCATCGCAGATCTACATCAAGAACACGAACCTTGAGCGTTTTTCCTGGATTCTGTTTTTCGCACTTTTTTTTTCGCCGACACGATGCGGAAGCACGAGGATTAAAAGAACGGAAACTAATTTTCCATCGAGAGAAAGGAATTTAACCTCTTGTCAGGAGCGTGAGCTCCGTACCGTCCGTTGTTTTTATCAGCTTTGAAAACTAGGCTAACATTTGAAGACGAAGCGAACCGGTTCTATTATGGATTCCATCATTTTTTTCCGACACAGATAAAGTCTTTCACCCTTTGGAGGTGATAATGATTTCATTAATCATTGAATCGCTTCGCTTTACATTCAGTACAAGACAAAATAAACCTTCGAAATAGTTTCTGGGTCCTTGAAACTGTTACTGTTTCAAGTGGGTTCGACAACTGCTTTTCTTTAATGGCAAGTCGAGCAGATTACACCATATTCTAAGACGAGAACTACACCAAAAAAAACGTTATACAAGAACCGTTTCAAAATTGGTCAAGTGCAAAGCGTCCTTTTCTTCGTGTATAAAATTCTAATTGAAGAGGCAAAACTTTTATACCTTCTTAAACCGATAAAGTGGATAAAAATAACTTTCTTTTTCGTAAAGAGGCAAAATGAAAAGAGTTCCTTTCCGCATATTATAACAAAAAAAAAACACAAAATTTCAAGAGTCATTCAGGTGGAAGAAAGGAAGCACGCTGCCATCACGGTTGCTGCCGGTCCCCGGCCGTTTGATGTTGCACCCTTCGCCGGCAATGATGCTCGAAAACGCTTCCAATCTTTTGTAGCCGAAACAACGTTTTGTGGGAAAAAAAACTTCCCGCCCTCAACCGCGCCTAGTTTTCGTCGGAGATGCAGTCGGTGCTGCGGTTGTCGGGGCGATGTAAGCGGAAGATATGGTTCCCGTTTTTTCCCTCCTACAACGGCTGCGTAGAGCAATTTTTGGCTTTTGGAGTATTTTTGTTACTACTGCTTATGGAATTTTTTTACATTTACATCAAGATGAAAGTAGTTCCATCTCGTGGAGTTCGCTTTTGAAGTTTTTGGAGGAGTGTTCGGAGCACTAGCGAGAAGTGCTGTTACAGAAGTGGTTCAAAGCGTTCAAAGTTCAGGGGTGATTTTTCTTCCCCGCCTAAGGGATGTTTACTATGTGACAGAAAAAACGCGCGAACGCGTACGATGGCAATAACTCATCGGGTTCGTATTTGTACACCTTTCGATTAATCGATGATACAAACACTTGCATGTGTTGAAGCATTCGGATAAAACCAACAAAGTATTAGCAAAGAAGAGAAGTGGAACTTGAGAGAAAAAAGTGGCAACGGTTTGTGGTAAGAAAATGTAAACAGTGAAAAAATTGACAGATGGTTTACGCTCTAAAAATTGAACAGATTCTTGAGATGTCTCTCAAATGGTGGGAGACATCATACATAAGGTGGGAGGTTCGTATATAATGTTATTAATGTTAGCATTATCATGATAAACACGGCGAATAGAATAGGAATTACCGTTCTGAATCATATTTCGGACAACAACATTCTACCCAGCAAACATTAAATCGTATAATTTTGCACGTGCCAAGTCATACAAGAAATCCGAATAAATCATAATCGCATATAATATCTATCAAAGTATGTATCGTGTATATTTGAAATCGCATAAAATGTAAAACCTCGATTTTATATACCATTATAAAATTAAGTCGCAATTCGGTATAATAAACATCAATTTTATGATGTACATTGTCGTAAAATATATTTAATCCGCATCATATGCGTATATTACGCTGATGCAGTTTGTGTGTCGTATAAGCGTATAATTTAAATCGATTCAGTACTTTAGTAAATCGTGTTGCATGCTGAAGAAAATCATGAAACAGTAAATCATATTAAATCCTAATAAAGAACATATTAAATCATATTGAAACGTCATTGAAATGCTGATGCACTCGAAAGTTTTAACCGCTGTTGATTTCAGATAGCCGCGTGAGATAGCTGGTGGATGATAATCCAGACGACTGGAGTTCGAACCCACATCGGAGCAGTTTTCACCAAACATCAATCTGTGGCATTTTAAACATTCATATTCCACTCTCAACACGAGTCAACTATTATTTCTACGAACATAAATACTCATATATAAAAATGGCAGTTCGTGAGGTTGTAATAAACATTTCACGAAAATATTTTGCGCCATTTGTTTTTATCCATGTCTGTAATAAATCGTATATAAGTATGGCAAAAGTCGTATTTGGTACTTTGACAATTCATGAATATATTCATATTAGATCGCAATTCAATTCCAACATAATCGCTATTATAGCCGGTCAAAGTTGCATATTCATCCAAACAAATTCGGTAAGCATTTGCCATGTATGTATATGGCCTCCACTTTTGCATGCATATGCCAGTTAGGCGCATTATATGCCAACCAAATTTTAGGGTATATATAACGCTTGTTATGTGATTTGATGTTTGCTGGGTAATATCTTGAAATACTTAATGGTATAACTATGAAATTAATATCACAATTGCTTCTTTAGAGTAATCCCTTGGTTTCACTATCAATTCAAATGAGAACTACATTTGAATTATAACATAATCGGCAAAAATCTGATAACACTTACTCATTATCGTTTGTGTTCGACGTTTGATTAGCGTGGGCACGTAGAATTTACCCGTTCATCAATATTTAAATTTCTCCCGTGTTTCATCAGTAAAAATTTCTGAAGATCCCCTGCCTCTGGAAAATATAAAACAGCTAAGTTTTTATTTGGTGTTACTTAATTAATTCTTTTTTTAACTTTTTTTATATACAAATAGAATAGTTTAATTTTCTGTGAGTGTTAGGCATTTTATGCTCTTTCTGCACTCATTTTGTTTACACAATTCTATCTAAATGGAGGGGAACGAACCCGCCGATGCTGAAATGAGCATCGTAGTTTCTCCTAGAAATTGTTTTTCTGAAGTTCGTCCTTCGAAGAAAAATAAAAACCAATCACAGTTAAATTCGACACAACCAACAATTGATTCTGTTTACTCAGCTCGGTTCAAAATCCAATTAATTCTCCTCAACATCCAATCATTGAGAATCCCAAGAATTTTTCTCGAATACGACAATACCAGAACGTTTCGGATTCATCGAAAAATCGTAGGGGGTGTATTCTTCCGTCCCAAAGGGAAACCGTTAAATGTGACCCAAATTTGTAAAGACATGCAGTCTAAGTACTCAAGTGTCTTGGAGATTACAAAAGTGAATAAGGACAAACTTCGTGTTGTTCGTTCTCGGATTGCAAAGACGCTAACGCAGTTGTTAATAATTCTTTGTTCACTGATGAATATCGAGTGTATATTCCGGCACACATTGTTGAAATCGATGGTGTGGTTTCGGAAAAATCTCTCCAACTAGCAGATTGCGAAAAAGCAGAGGGGAATTTTTCATGATGTAAAACTTCCTCATGTGAAAATTTTGGAAGTTCGATCCCCGAATTCATTTATAATTGATGGCAACGAGAAGAAATATTTCCCATCTGGTTCTTTTAGAATCACCTTTGAGGGCACAGCTCTTCCAAATTATGTGCACATTGATAAGCTTCGTCTTTCAGATCGATTATTTACTGCCAAAATAATGTCATGCACTAATTGCAAACAGTTAGGTCACACTAAAACCATCTGTTGCAATAAAATTAAATGTTCTAAGTGTGGAGTCGATCTTGATGAAAGTATTTGCAATAAGGATGCTGATAAATGCATTCTTTGTGGAGGTGTTCCTCACACAGTTAAGGACTGTCCAAAATACAAATCTCGTTCAATTAAACTTAAACAGGTACTTAAGGATCGTTCTAAGCGATCCTTTGCTGATATACTCAAGGCAGGTTCACCTCAGGTATCCGAAATTTCCGAAAATCGTTTCTCTGTTTTATCAGAGAATGATGAATCGGATACTAGGGTAAATGATCTTGGTTTGTCCAGTCGAAAATATGATCATGGTTTGCCCACTTTTTTGAATGCTCTAATTCAGCGCTCCTGTGTCAAATAAGGCCTTCGAATGTTTCGAAACATATAAATGAAATTGCCTTTTACATGATTTATAGTAGTTTGATAGTATATTTTTACGAAATCACAAAAATACACCTTCTATTTGTGTCAATGCATTCGAGCTAACTTTTAATCGATCACCAGTTGATTATTTCGCACGTATTCAGACCTTTTCTGGATTACAACACTTATAAATATTATAAACATCATGCTTGCTCACCATTTGTATCGGATTTACATAGCTAAACCATTAAATTAACGCATTTTGAAGAACTCAATTCTGATCATGAGTTGTCCAATTCAATAATGTTGTTTTGACCACATGATTTCTATGGCAACCGCTTGGCGCGCTGCAGTTTGTTTATGTTTGTTTATGGTGTGCTTCGCGCATAGATGAAGTATGGTTTTTCTGTGTTGATTGTGTTGAGGTGAACACTTCTAAAATGCCCAAGAAAAGGCAATATTCTGAAGAAAGCCTAAATTATGAATGAATCAATATGATGACAGTAAACTCAAGCAATGATAAATGCAACATCTAATTGTGAATTCGAATGTTTTCATTCAAAAATGGAGATTTCTAAAACCGGACAAACCATGATAATTTTTTTGGGCAAACCATGATCATAATTCTTCTTTAAGGAAAATCGTTAAAAAACATAAAAATTTGAATAATTTCAACACCTTATGGTAGTATTAGCAACTAGAGACTTGGGGCTTTTCAACAAACCCAAACTCGTATCGATTATGTGTGATTTTCATGAAGAAAAATCGATTTGCATTTACTAGTTGCGTAAAAACACCCCAAATTGGACAAACCAAGATCATTTACCCTACTTTCGATTCAAAAATCGCGGTAAGAGCCAGGAAGAGAAAAAAATACTTCCTCCTCCAAGCCAGCTAAAAAAAGAGGATTATCCTCTAATCAACCAGAAGCATCTTCTTATTTTTCTGCTCCTTCCAACAGTAACCCTTCTGGTTGGGAATCCTCTAACTATGACGTTCATTTCCCTGAATTGTCAAGTCATTCCAGATTTGCTTCTCGATCGGTTCCTGAACCCCAATCATTTTCAGGAGGTATTTGCTTTTCTTCAATTGTTGGATGGATCGTTGATATTTTCGGAATTTCAGATTCATTGAAATGTCTCATTTCTGCTTGGCTTCCTACTATCAGTCAGTAAGCTAAGCAAATGGTTTCAAAATGGCCTCTCTTCTCCTTCATTAATTTTGATGCCTAATTTATTGGATGAGTCCGAGAAATCTACTATTTTACAGTGGAATTGTAGAAGTCTTCTACCAAAACTTGACTCTTTCAAGCAAATGCTCCATTTTTTGAATTGTGATGTGTTTGCTCTATCTGAAACATGGCTTCGTTCGGACAATGTATTAAACATCCATGATTTCAATATTATTCGTTTAGACCGTGATGATTCTTATGGAGGAGTTCTCATAGGTATTATAAAATGTTATCCATTTTACAGGATTCCCCTGCCTTTGTGCATTGCTTCTATTTATATTCCACCAAGTACAATGCTTAATTATCGAAACCTTGTGAATATAATTGAGCTTCTACCACAACCTCATCTCATTTTGGGAGATTTCAACTCACATGGCATTGGCTGGAGTGAATCTTTTGATGATCGAAGAGCTAATTCTATTTATGATCTATACGATGAATTTAACATGACAATTTTAAATACAGGTGATATAACAATAATTGCTCCTTCATCAGGCCGCGCAAGTCGCTTGGATTTATCCCTTTGTTCTTCCTCTTTATCATTAGATTGTTATTGGAAGGTTATCCAAGATCCACATGGAGGTGATCATTTGCCGATCACCGTTTCTATTTCAAATTATTCTAAATCGTCTGGAACTATAAATGTTCAGCATGATTTATCTAGAAACACTGATTGGATCAGATATTCTTCAATTGTTTCAGAATCAGTGGCACACACAGTCGACACTCCTCCCCCCCTCTTCAAGGGGAGGCTGCCATACAAATGAAACACAAATGTTTGCGATAACGAAATTGATTTTCGTTCGAAAATGGAAATGGATTTTAATGTGATAAAACGCACTCCTTTATGGTCTTCTATCTATATAAATATGAATGGATCGCCGAATGTGTTGATAAGAGTAAAACTCTAGAGAGGAATTGTCTGATTTAGGGGTGTCTCTATCCTATCTTATTTTCGGTATCATACATTTATTCCATGTAACTTTGTTTCTCATTTTATTTGCAAGTGGTTGAAAAATCTTGAACGAGAATTGTGTCTGAAAATAATCTGATATTATAATGACGAGTTTTGATAGAAGTACTAGGAATTTTATAGTAAAGGGTAATTTTAAAGGTAATTTTTTTTCAATCAATGTACAATTCTGCGATTAGACCCATGGACAGCGCTTAGTAAGGAACCATGAATGTGATAACGAAAAATAAATTTTGGGCGGGACGAAATTTGCCGGGTCAGCTAGTTTTAAAATAAAAACATTTGTCAAACAAACTGCAAAACTAAAACATTTTATATTGTGCTTTTATTTTTTGAGTCTTACATTCAAAGACCATTCAACAAAAATGGCATTGAAACAACAGAGTACAAGACATACAATTATGACGAATAATTTCTTTTTGATTGGCGCGTGCTCCACTCAAACTAGCGAATCGCCAATTGAAAAGCACTCCAACCACACAACCACATATAATATTTTTCTATCATTACATTTCCTACAATCGAAAACTATCAAATGAAATCTTATTCTTTTATAAAACAACTTCAATTTGTCACTCAACAACTCAACTCAGAAGTTTAGGACTACAGAAAAACTTTAATTATAAAGCTGAGAAAAATTGCCACTTAATTTTCCACAATTCGTTTTTTCACAACAAATTTCTATCTTGTCGTGATGTTGAACCTCTCAAATTGAACTGTCAATAAGAACATTCAAAGAACGAAAAGCAGCAAAAATTGACAAATAATGGGGAGTAAATGATAAAGCAGAGGTAATCGTAGATTTGTAATAACCATATCAGAAAAATTATTGAAGAAACACACTCCTTTATTGATTACTCTTTCAAATTTTGATAAAATTACACTGAATAGTTAATATAAGCGCAATATTAATATTTGAATAAACTTATGTAATTATAAACATGTTTATATAAACCTTCCCATCTTATCATTCTTCATTAAAGACCTTGCGTCAAGACAGCTAGAACTCGATACACTCTCGAATCAAGTATGCCTGAAAAAAATATATTCTTCATGTATTGAAATTGTGGACACTTTTTAGTCAGTGAATTGTATGGAGCTCCACTGCTGTGGTATTAGGTTGGGGTAGAATGAACCTGTTTGTTTACGTAACCTTTGAGACTAAATAAATAATAACCATCATTAACCTACGAAGGTTTGAGTTGGATGAGTGATTAAATTGAAGGTAATTAAATTCCTATTCAAAGCTGCGAATTGAATGGATACATGATTTTCACCAAATTAAGCGCAAATTGAGCGCATATGTTTATAGCATGTCAAAAATATTTCCAAGCCGGAAAGATAATAATCCGACAGGGAATCGAACCGGATACCTACAGTATGTAAAAAAAGTTTATCCATTCCTGATCAATTTTCAAATCTCCTTCGAATGAAAATAACTTTGACAATATTTGAGACTAAATGAATAAAAAAAACAGTAAAAATTGTGGCAAAAAAGTATGTTATTCCGGATCTGTACATTGACTCATTTAAACGATTCTATGACTAATTCGATTATGCTGTTCCTAAACTTTGTTCTACCGCTCATCGATAACGTCAATTTGCCCTTCTCAGTCAGAATGTTCTCAATTTTGTGAACTTTATAATGAGACAAGATTGTGCAACGACTCGCTGATGCTGACCTTGATGTGAAGAATTTTTTGAGGACTTTCTGAAGAAGCCTGAGGATGTTTGCGTTGGTATCGATGCAGAAGAAGCTGAAAGGGGATTGGATGCAGCTAGGAAGTTGATCTTTAAATTTTTGTCGTTTTGTCGTGACTTCTGGTCGTTTTGTCGTGAACTGGTGAACTGGAACTGGAACATGACTGTGGCCTTGATAAACCCTCGAAATTTCGTCAACCTACTAAACCTTAATGATTTGTTGCGCTATTTTCTTCAATTCGGTTAAGCAGGTAATAGAAAAGGCTTAGATAACGAATTCAGGCTACTCGTGTGACTCGGATATAACTTGGTCCCAGCTGATGATAGTCAAAAGGCGTTATGGGAAATTTTTGTATCCATTGCCATTGTCGTTTGTAAGACATTTTCTGATGACATTCGTAAGCATATGTTGAGCGAATATTTTTGCTTTACAGTACCAAGTCCGGAAATCGGTTGGCTCCCACAATTATGGACAATATTTTGGAAGCTAAGAACTATGTATCGGCTCAAGGATGAGTGTTAAGAATGAAGTTGAAGGAAAATTTAAAGACGAAGCTCAACAAAACCGTGTAAAAACATCATACAATTCAAAAGTGAAACTTTTTCATGATTTGTTTTGTGATACTGACACGACTTTTGAATCCATAAATAAGAAAAATAAGTTCAAAGTGAAAATAAACCATTATATTCATTCTTTCCCTCAACTTTTCGATACAGATTCTTTGGCTAAAATACAGGTATACAGATTTTTTTTCAGAAAAGTTTACATAATGTGGCCACCTTGTTCCGGATATCTACACAATATTTTGAGTGACCACTCTTGGCATGAATGGCAGCTTTACATCAATTTCTTTGCCGTAGTTGTTGAATGCATGAATCTTAGCTTTCAAAAAGACCACAAATGTTTCATTAGAATAAGGTTACCCACTCCAAAACTTTTTTACCGTAATTCTGATACCTGCCTCGAAGTAAAGGGTGTGTCACATCAAATTGCATCACGGAAAAAACTCTGTAGAAATTTAATTCATAGGAATTATATCTTCAGCTTTCGCTTATAATCAGATAAGAGTGTATAGATCACGTTGGCCATGCTTCACTGTCAATTTTTCGTAAATTTGGAAAAATGTCGTCGAACGAAAAAGAGCGTCGTGAATTAATCCTGTGCACTCATTTCGAGAATCCGGAGTTGTCACATCGGGACATCGGTAAGATGCTGGGAATCGTCCAATCCACGGTCAGCAGAGTACTAAAACGATACTTCGAGAACCTAACCATCGACCGGAAGGTGAAGAACGGCAAAAATGGATGCTCCGTCAGTGAAGAAGATCACAAGCGCGTAGTTAAGCAGTTTAGACGTGATCCGAGAAGTTCGGTCCGGGATGTCGCCAATAAGCTGAATTTGTCAAGTTCATTCGTCCAGCGGACCAAGCAGTGGGAGGGCCTGCGTAGATACAAGGTTCAGAAGGCTCCTAACCACGACGAAAGGCAAAACATGGTGGGGAAGACGCGAGCCCGGAAGCTGTACACCGAAATGCTGACGAAGCCGCATTGCCTGGTAATGGACGACGAAACCAACGTCAAAGCGGACTTTCGTCAGCTGCCGGGCCTGTTGTTCTTCTCCGCAGAGGACAAATTCAGCGTTCCGGAGGAGATTCGCAAGCAGAAACTATCCAAGTTTGCCAAAAAGTACATGGTGTGGCAAGCGATCTGCTCTTGCGGAAAGCGGAGCGCCCCCTTCGTGATGACCGGCACGGTAAATGGGCAGGTTTACCTTAAGGAGTGCCTACAGATGCGCTTATTACCACTATTGAAGCAGCACGAGGGCCCAACCATCTTCTGGCCGGATCTCGCTTCGTGCCACTATTCAAAGGACGTGTTGGAGTGGTACGAAGCCAACGGGGTCACCTTCGTGCCAAAGGAAATGAACCCGCCCAACGCGCCGGAGCTTCGCCCAATAGAGAAATATTGGGCGATTATGAAGCAGGCCCTCCGGAAGAACCCAAAAATTGTCAAATCGGAGGCGGACTTCAAGAGAAAATGGATTTCTGTTCAAAAAAAACTACAACCTGACGTTGTACAGAACCTTATGGAAGGGGTAAAGAGGAAGGTGCGAGCATACGGGCTTGGGCTCGAAGTATGAATAAAAAGAAAATGCCAAAAGTTGTTTAATAGTTTTTATTTTACTGTCTAAAATTTTCAAAAGGATCGGTCTACTGGGCGAATTTCTACAGCGTTTTTTCCGTGATGCAATTTGATGCGACACACCCTTTATTCTCTGGATTCCCTAGGGACCGACATGGGGCTCGACGTGTCAATGTGATCTTGTGTCCACTTCAGGCATTTTCAAAGTTTTTCTCTGTTTCTAAAGTGCCACTCGACCCTTCAAGCATTGTTTATCAAGTCGATTTCGCTTTGTTTGAAGTTGATGAAAAACTCACTCTCTAATTGTTTGTTGTGCTCCTGTGGCCGAGTGGTTAGCATCTAACCTAACATGCAGGGGTTCGGGTTCGATTCCCGTTCTGGTCGGGGGAATTTTCCGTCAAAGAAATTTTATCTTACTTGCATTGTGGTCACGCGTATTCTAGAGCTTGCCACTCAGAATGCATCCAAGGCGTGTTATTCGGCATAGAAATCTCATCTAATTACTAATAAAATGATGCAAGTAATACTACGTTGAGACGGCGAAGTTCTTCTAGGAACCTCAGTGCCATTTAAGAAGATGAGCGAGCGAAACAAGAGACACATTGCAAAAGAGCACACATTAAAGCTTTTCGCATACTTTGCCATATATTCGGCCCAGACTGAGAAAGCTATATCTTCACGTTTATGCTCTCCTTTTCATCCTTAGAAAACACTTTCCAACTTCATTAGTTATGTGAATAGCGTGGTCGTGTAAAACAGCTTTGTTTTTGGGTACAATCCCAAGCTGATCTTCAGTCTGAGAGAAAGAGATATCTGCTTCCATAAATACAAACATATTTTGCAAACGAAAAAGCATTTTTTTCTGCCGAAGATGAAATGTTTTCTGCCAACGCTAGTTTGGGTGTGCGAATATGTTCAACTAGGTCCATCGATTAATGCACAATGCAAAAAGTACAATATGGGAAAACAGAGTAGACATTGAAAAATTGGCAGAAATGTATTTCACCTTGTCCTGTTCTCCCTTCTCCTTATAGAATCGTCTAACACTTTGATTCTGACGAGAGCAAAACAACTATCCAGAATTATGCGAACGAAATGAAATCTTGCATTCTACAATCTATTTGACTCATATCTGAGCAAGACTCGATCGGAAATCAAACTTATTCCGTAATTAGTGACATTGAACTTCGTGTTACATTACGTTTGTTTGGGAATGCATTTTTGGAACCCTTTTCACACCTAAAATTATGAAAGAAAATTAACTTACCCGCATCAAATAATGTATTCTATGTAATTGAGTAAGTTGCTGATACACTGTTTAGCTGAAGCCAATTATTTGACGAAACGTCGATATTTATAGTTATCTCGAAAAAAAAAGTTCTTCAAAAAAATTCGGGTCGATTTTTACCCATGCATTCATTGGCACCCTACAGTCGGTACATGGGTAGGTTACCCTAAATATTTCAGTCGATTTTTTTTCCAATGTCGATCTTTGACATTGTTTGCCGCTATTGATAATTGAAGAGTAGAAAACAAAATAGTGCTTATACAAATTTCAACTTTATCTTTATTTGTAGTCCGTGTTAGGGCGGTCAGCACAATTTTTTTTTGACAATGATGATAGCTAAGGAGTGTAAAAATCGATTGGTGCAAAAAACTCGTAAATTCATCAATAAATTTCTGAACAATATGCGCTCAAAGTTGGATATTTTTTCGCGATGTGACCAACACTCATATTTTCAATTTGTGCATATAAAAATATAAATAAATATATAAATTCCGTAAACCTACGTCTTCTTTCTTCATTCTTTCTTTGTTTTTAAGAGGCTTTAAACTTTGAAGTTCATTCGCCTCTAGGTCTCCTTTCATTCTTTTCCATCCTTTTGAAAAGAGCTGTAATTTCCATGGTCATAAACGCTGTGAATCCCCATTGTGTCTAGAAAATTCACTTAAATTTAAATGAATATTCGTTCTCAAAGGGGTAGTACACTATGAACATTATAAAAAGTGTGTGATTTTCCGGATTTTTTTGAACGAGAAAATTAATCTGATATCACGGTTTTATAAGGTATATATTACTTAACAATCAAACAAAAATTGTGTCAATTGGATTGTCCCCTGAATAGCCGCAACCGGTTTGTTGAACCCTTGCAGTCAAAACCTTTAAACTGGTGGGAGCATTTAAAAAAAGCATTTATTGGCGCAAAGTATGACTTTTAATTCGATGTACAGTGAGTTACCTCTAATTCGAGATACCCAGGAACCACTTAGTGTCGCATTAGAGGTGATTGGAACCTATAATTGGACATTCGCGATGACAGTTGTACAGTGTCGACGTCTGGTGGCGACTCTTAATTAGGTGCTATAATTTGGGTCTCAAACTCGATAGTGTAATCTCATTCAAATTAGAAGACAAGAAGCCAGTTTTAAAATGCAAATTTTCACATCATGTTATTTAATTACTTGAAACACGTATTCCTGACGCATATTTAACCATTTTTCGATACATTTTCGACATTTTTACTGAAACTTTTCATTATAATATACAGTTGTCTTCAAAAACAATTTGCTTATAAATTTTTTTGACCACCTGTTTTTATTCGATCAGTTAACTGTGATTGACGACTGTGCGCACTTTTTAATGGAGACGCCACAGTTAACCCTTTGCGGTCGTTTGTCTGCTCTCAGCCACCACAGCAAGGAATACTAAATACTTTATTCAACTATGTAATAGTTTATATTAACGAATTTTAATGTGTAGGAAACTTTTTCACTAATGAATATTATTAGCGTGGACCTCTTTCTAGGGAAATTAATTCCGACCGCAAAGGGTTAACTTGTTAAATAGAACACTAATTTGGGGAAATTAATTTAATTTCTAATTTTAATTTTAAAAATAAATCCGCCTGAACATAAATTATTAACTTTGACGCTCTCTTAAACTCGTAAACGAAAAACTCCATGTCGTCAACGCGAGTACTGGCATCTCTGCTTCTCATCTATGATCACGATCGACACCTAGTGGCGCGATCATCGTTCATTGTCGTTTCCTAGTGACAAAAAAGACGCATGAATGAAACAGTCGGATTTGGAGCGCGAGATCGTTCGGTTTGGTATTGTGGTTCGCGCCGCGCTTATCTTTTTGTTTTGTGAATCCGGTGCATAAAATCATGGCGGAGCAATCGGCTGAATTTTCGTGCGTTCGTTATGGACTGCAAGTGGCAGTAAGTGGAAAGTGATATATCTCTGTGTTTCTGTATCTTTGCTCACAATGAGGTGATGTTCGAAATATCAATGATGGCGGATAGTGCCATTGGGCACACGTGGTGTAGCCATCTTAGCTTTCGGGAGTAAGCGAAAAAAATATAATTCATACCCCGATCAAGTGAAGAGTGGAGGAAAATGAAGTGAAGGAAAAGAAGAAATGAATGTGGAAAGATGAAGTTAAAAAGAAATAGTGCTGTTGAAAGGCAAGAGCAAAATCTCAATAGAGTGCTGTTGAAACAAAGATGACATCACATGCGGTGAGAAAATCGATCGTAGTGACGGGAGAGAGTGACTGAGATAAACTTCTCTGTTACAGGTGAGTGTACCCTGTATTTGATATTAGAATGTTTTTTTGCTGTTACAATGTCTTTTTACTTTGAGAAACTGCTTTTATTTTTCACATAATATCAATATCTAAACGGAATTTTTGGATACCTGCAAAACATCCACGAATTGGCGAAGGAACTCCTGGCTTTTCTCACACTCCGACAGCTACTCCATCGCAATAAATGACACCTCCAGCTCATTGCCATATTTCCAACCTCATCTACAAACGGAACGCACATCAAACAGCTTGATGGAAGTCCCCGAGCCTCCCGACACAGTCGCGAACTGCCGCTCTTCTAGATACATCGACCATTCCAGCCATCCCAGTCGTTCCGTTCCTGTGATCGGAGTTGGTGAGGGGGTCTTCCAACTTGCTAACTCTGGCAAGTATAAACACTATACCGCTTCTTCGTATTATGTATTCGGACCCGTTTCCAGCGATACCGCGTATCCTCAACACAACCTCGGTGGAACCCGCCCAGTGAATTCAACCAGGAAGTATCTGGAACCGGAATGCATTGCTAAAGTTTCCATGGGAGCCCCGAATCCACTCGACACAGTCGCGCCCTTTGAGGTATCCTGTCGTCGGAGTCATTCCGGTCCTGATGTCGACGAACGGATAGGGGTCTCCCATCCGCCTACTCAAGGCAAGTACTGCGATTCAAACAGTTTTGATTCTTCTGATGGACCTTCGCTTTCCAGCAAACGACTGTCAGTACGTACGCCAATTCACCAACGTACTGAGCTACATGCGTACTACCAGAACGTTGGTGGTATCAACACCCGCCTCAATGAGTATCGTCTCGCGTGCTCAGATGGTTGCTACGACATCATTGCTCTGACGGAAACTTGGCTCGACGACCGCACTCTCTCTAATCAAGTTTGTGGAGATAACTATGAAGTCTTCCGCACGGACCGAGATGAATTTAACAACACAAAGTCATCCGGGGGTGGTGTTCTTGTAGCTGTCCACCGACGACTGAAAGCTCAGCTAATTAAAGAATCCGGATGGTCCTGCGTCGAACAAGTGTGGGTTTCTATAAAACTGGAAGGTAGGAAGATGTATCTCTGCACAATTTATATCCCTCCTGATCGTACGCGAGATGTCACATTAATCGATGCGCATGTACAATCGGTGTCGACAATAGCTTCACGTGCGCTTCCTGCTGATGAAATTGTTGTATTTGGCGATTTCAATCTCCCAAATTTAAAGTGGCAATTTGGTTCTGGAAATTTCTTGTACGCTGATCCTGCCCATTCAACCTTCCATGCTGGAACGAATGCTTTACTCGACGGTTATAGCTATAATTTGCTTCAACAAATCAATTCCATTAGAAATGAAAATGACCGTATGCTCGATCTCTGCTTTGTGAGCAAACCTGATGAAGCTCCGATGTTATCAGTGGCACCTGCGCCCTTAGTGAAATCAGCGCCTCACCACCCTCCACTTCATTTCACTATGAATATCAGTTTGAATAGCTTCAGCATCGTTCCTACCGCCGTCCACTATGATTTTAAAAGTGCTGACTTTAATAGCATAATTGGAGTGCTTTTAGACATTGGTTGGTATGAAATCTTGGACAAGGACGACGTCGATGCTGCTGTCCAAACCTACACGAACATTGTGAGCTATCTGATCGACAGACATGTTCCGAAGAAGTTTATACGATCATCCACTCATCAACCCTGGCAGACTACCGACCTTCGTCGACTCAAAACCGCTAAGAAGGCTGCACTTAGAAAATATTCGAAATACCGTCTCCCATCCTTGAAACAACGATACCTACAACTGAACCATCAGTACCAAAAATCAAGCAAACGATGCTATTCAATCTATCTATGAATACGACATTCAGCGCAAATTCAAGAGTAATCC
Organism: Toxorhynchites rutilus septentrionalis; assembly: GCF_029784135.1. Lineage (NCBI taxonomy): Eukaryota > Metazoa > Arthropoda > Insecta > Diptera > Culicidae > Toxorhynchites > Toxorhynchites rutilus. Next base: position 14,850,771 of record NC_073744.1, on the reverse strand, counting down.
TAAATCTTTCTGGAAATACGTCGATGAGCAGCGTAAGGAGTCTGGATTACCGTCTTCTATGTTTCACGATGGACATGAAGTGTCTGACACACAGGAAATTTGTAGCCTCTTCTCTGCTAAGTTTTCCAGCACTTTCTCGAAAGAGAATCTGTCCCTAGACCAGCTCTTGAGGGCCACAAGAAACGTTCCAATACAGAACAGTTCGTTGTTCCGAATCACCGTGGATAATGCAATGTTGGAATCGGGCATCAGCAAATTAAAATCATCGAATTCCGTCGGACCAGATGGAATCCCAGCATCAATTATGAAAAAGTGCGCAGCAGGGCTGTTATTTCCACTATGCTTATTGTTCAATCTTTCATTGACAAAAGGCATCTTTCCATCGCTTTGGAAGAAGGCTCACATTTTCCTCGTTCATAAAAAAGGCGATAGAAGAAACGTCGACAACTGGCAACTGGTGACAACTGGTGGACCTAGCTATGAAAGCCGGTGCCAACTAATGGCTCTTGACACGATGCACGTGCGAAGGGATGTGAACCGCGCCTTATTTGTATATGATGTGCTATTGGCTAGGACAGAATGCCCAGTTATTCTGGAGAACATCAACCTTCTGGTTCAACCTCGAACTTTACGTGACCACGCTTTCCTCCGAGTTCCTTTTCGTCGTACCAATCATGGATACAACTCAGCCATATTGGGTCTTCAGCGTCTGTTCCACAGAGTAGCTTCTGACTTCGACTTCCACTACTCAAGGAATGCGGTTCGGCAAAAATTTTTTGAACAAATACGTAGATTTCATTAATATTATTGGGGCGAAATTCCGCCTGTTGATAACGATTAAATAAATAAATAAATAAATAAATAAATAAAATAAAAAATCTGGCAAGGGCTCTGACGGGGCGGAAACTTAGTTGAGGTCCAAATATGCACCGACTCTCGTATGGAAAACACTTCATTTGTTTACTATTTCTGTATTAAGGGAATTATTCGTCGAATGATTTGATGTTTCCGAGAGCAAACGAACAAACAATCTATTTCATCTTCTATCTTTCCTCTGTCATTTTGTAACTTAATTTTGTTGATTTGTATTTCTACAGATTTTTCAGGCTTTTAGAAATCAAGAATCTGTAGACACAGACTACATTTTTTTTTGGTTTCATGGAGAATCTACAGATTTTTCAATAATAACATTCAAGGATGGTTTCAATCGTATCAACGAGCGCTCGTTACATTCTCTTATTTGATTCATTCAACGCACACAATAATATGTTTTAAATCATTCATGAAACAGAAAACTGACGTGCCAACGAAAACACTGAATGAACGCAGCGTGAGAGTCATCGTTTGGTATCTGTGCGCTTGTTCATCGATGCTCGCTTGTATCATTTTATGATTCGTTCATCAGTATCTGCAGTCGCTCTACTTTCGTTTCCTGATCCGATTGGGTGCTTAGCCTCGGAGCTTTGGATCGAATCGCTTTGTGATAGAGTGGTGTCGCTCTCAGAAAAGAATTGAATCGCAAGGCAAAAATGCGATACGATGAAAATATAATTTTTCGATGTGCTAATGCTCGCAGGTGCGCACCTAACAGTTGTCGTCTAATAACTTTTAAAAGAAAAGCCAATAGGGTTCAGTTTGCTTACCAAATATTAACTATATATAACGTTCGTAACGCAATCTTTAAACACTTCGAGGTTTGCTAGTCCAATATTTATTATAATACAAATTGTCAAATGCGGACTTTTGTCCAATAGTGGAGGCACAAGTTCGCAGCCTATTGGGCAAAAGATCGCACTTATTGAAATAAGCTTTTGAGATAAGTTGTATAAAAAATCAATGATTTATCATTAGTAGCGTGTGTAGGCATCATCTAAGAGGGGATGGGTAGTTGATTACTTGCTGGCTAGACTGATTTGTTGTAAATTTCGAAAAGGCATACGATGCATCCTCATGAAACTAGATCTCGTCCCTCTAGTTTTGTAACCTGGTAGTATCCACGCTGGACTTTGATGGCTTTCGCAAAAACACCAAATCTTTGAAGAAACCGTTTTGTCCAATGGTCTGCAATGGATGATCAGTTTCTCAGATTGCTCACTCTCGACTAGAGATGAAACGGCATGTTGATTTTATTTTCACTCCGAATGATCGAGTTTTCCGGATAATCGAATCAAAAAAAAATAATAGGAAATCTCTCGGTAAAAGTAAAAAAAAACTATTATTTGCATTGACTTATTTGTATAATGCAGTATCTTAGCTACAAATTGGCTAGCGGGGGAGGAGTAATGTTTTGAAATTCGAAAAAAAATCATTGCCTTGTTACAGCTCATGAACCAAAATATTATTCAAATGATCAAGTTCCAATACAAGCAAAAGCGTGTCATCCAGGAGCCTAGGAGAGTTCGATGAGATGGTTAATCGAATTAATATTAGGGATGCTATGTTTTGGGTGGCCGAGGCTTGGGACGAGATACCGACTGATTCCATTGTGAAATTATGGAAAATGTTGATATCCCGTTGTCGGCTTTAAAAGAATGCATGAACGCATGAACAGTAATTTTATGGTTTTCGGAAGACTCAAACTTTGGCGTCTTCATGACAATAGTAAGTGAAGTCTGAATGGGCTAAAATGTTGTATAGTGTATTTTTTCGAGGTAAACAATATTTTTCAGGAGGTCCTATTCGTAAATTTGAGATGACCATTCTCACTGGCACTCTAATGCACATCGTTACTCATGAATTTGTTTTTAAACCGAAATAAATAATAATTTGCAAGAAATTTTTTTTTATTAAATCTATTCTGCGATAATATCGTAACATATGAAGATGCTAAATAGACATCTTTTGAGAATCCAATAAATCAAAGGACTATCCAAGCGGATTCTAAGATTTATCACTTATTTTGTATTCCTTGCAACAATCTCAACACTCCTACCCCAACTTTTCCTTTTCCTTACTACATCCATGATTATTCGAAAGATCATATTATATACTAGCTAACCCGGCAAACTTTGTCCCGCCCATTTACTTGATTAATTCTCGAGTAATGCAGAAATTTGTGTTTTATTTGTATGGCAGCCACCCCTAAGAGAGGGGGGAGGGGTATCTAACCACCATAGAAACATTCATTGCACCCTAAAGTTTCCATATGCCTAATTTGGTTTAATTTGCTTAATTAATTCTCGGGTAATGCAAAAATTTGTGTTTCATTTGTACGGCAGCCCCCTCTAAGAGAGGGGAAAGGAGTATCTTAACACCATAGAAACATTTATTGCATTCTAAAACCTCCACATGCCAAATTTGGTTTCATTTGCTTGATTAATTCTCGAGTAATGCAGACATTTGTGTTTCATTTGTATGGCAGCCCCCCCTTTGAGTGGGGGAAGGACTGTCTAATCATCATAGAAACATTTATTGTACCCTAAAACTTTCACATGCCAACTTTGGTTTCGTTTGCTTGGTTAATTTCCGAGTAATGCAGAAATTTGTGTTTCATTTGTATGGCAGCCCCCCCTTAGAGAGGGGGGAGGGGTCTCAAAATATCACGAAAACCTTCCCCGGCCCCAAAAACCCCTACATACCAATTTTCATGTCGATCGGTTCAGTAGTTTCCGAGTCTATAAGAATCAGACAGACAGACAGACATCACTCCATTTTTATATATATAGATAGATAGATGATGCATTGTGGATAACCGAATTAAAACATACTAAACAGACCCTGCTCATCCTAACTACATCCATGTTTCATTAAATTTTCATATTAGGCATGTTTAGATATTAAATCGATGTATTCATTTCAATTTGGAATTTCCAACGTATATAAATCTACTGCGGATAATCAAAACTAGTTGTATTGACCGACCCCTTTTCCAGCCCTCTTCTCTATCTAGCTTCATACAAATTTGTTTGAATAATCATATTTATAAAGTATATTAACGAATTATTCTAAATGTTCGATAAAAAAAAAAATCAAAACCAAAATATTCCGGATGATCGAGTCTAAAATTCCGGATAATCGAACCACCAGATAATCGAGTCCGACCTGTACTTACCCTTTCTTGACTAGTATTAAAACTATTTCAATATATCCCCAAAAAATCAAAATTGTCGCTATAGTAGAGCGGGACGATATATGCGGTTCAAACTTGTATGCAGGCTTCGAAAATGGTTTGCGATGTTTGATACAGCTCGAATATGCAAACAACAGTCTTCGTTCCTCTCTTGGTTTAATCATGTAATGTTACACAAGTGATTACTGTCATTCATACAAGTATCTGAATGATCCTCTCATATTTGGTTATATGTTCGTGAGAGGCATGACACATTAGGCCGTATGAATAAAAACAAAATTCACCTTTACTTCACTTCATTCGAGCAGTCGAGCAGTGAGATTAAGTTTTTACTACGTTTGGTACGAATAAAAGAAACAACAAAGTATGTACTTTTCGAAAATGAATGTTCAGCTGATTTCGTATGAATAAAACAGCATTCATCAAGTATTTACTTCGTTATTATCAAGTATGCTCATGAGCATACTTTGGATCTGAAAACACTATCTTTCGTTTTGATGCCATATCCGATTTATGTTTAATGCTGCTATCTTGCGCTTGAAGTTAAACAAGTTAACGATCCGCATTGATGGCATTGAGCTTCGTTTACTAATTTAGGGGAGCGTAAAAAAATTTATTTCAGGCGGAATGAACACGTTTTTAAAATTTAAATTATGAATGAAAAATAACCTTCCCGTACCAATTTGGCATTCTGTTTAAATGAAAAACACTTTTGTTTGCAGGTGGTGAAAAAATCTTGTACGATATTGCTTTTGAAGACAACTTTATATTATAATGAAAAGTAATGAGTTCATTCAGTAATGATGTTGGAAATGTATAGACAAAGGGTTAAATAAAAGTCGGAAAAAAGTGTTTTAAGTGATTAAATAACATGATGTGAACATTTTCATTCAAATTTTAACATTTGAAAACTGGCTTCGTGTCTTCTAATATGATAGGTATTACACTAACGAGATAGGGACCCAAACTATGGTCCCTAATTGAAAGTCACCACCATACGTCGACAATATTCCTTTTTCATCGCGAATTCACGCTTTGTCCAAAAAAAAAAACGTTTTGAAACAAAACCTAAACAATCAGTTGATAGATGTTTGACAAAGTAAAAACTATGTTCGAATTCGAAAATCAAATTAGTAAAGTAAACTTTTATTCATACGAATTCAAGTAAATACTAGGAAAGTTTACTTTACTTGGAAACGGGCAGAATAAGTAAATACTTTTTTTTATTCATACGACCTATTGTGTATCATTCGATTTTGATCGAAATCCAAACACTGCCGGTGGCCTTTTTCGCAATTGACATAGAGTCGGCTACAGTCGATTATATACATGTTGCACCAGCACCATTATTCCACATCTCATAACTACATCAATATACCTTTGACATCGCATGGAAACAACAACAATAACAACACTTGCAAGTATCAAATATCATGCTACATGTTATTCAGTATTGCTTCAAAGGAATCGCACCTCTAGGCATCGTTCGTACAACGTAAACCTTGGCGCTTGCGGTTCGTCATTGCATGCATACAGAGCCATACATTGGTGGCTTGAAACTACTAGGAATATAAACACTTCTCATCATTTTGCGCTATTCTCAAAAGAAACGCTTCTGTTAATATTACTTGCCTCGAAAAAGTTACATTACTTTCTCATTCTCGAGAGAAGCGCAGCTGTCACCCTTAGTGGAGAAAATTTTGCTACTGGCAAGCGAAACCTAATCACATACAGAATTCCAGAACGACATTTACTTTCTTGGTAACTAAACCAGCGAAATAAACTCTTTTTGTTAATATTAACAACCTCGAAAACAGTAGCAATGCTTCATTATCATCAATATTAGCGCAAATGCAATCCTAGTTGAAGGTAGTTCTGCGACTGGCACGCGAACCCAAATAACTTATAACATTCCAGTAAGACATTCAAGATGCTTGGTATTCCCCAAATAATTTTTTGGCGCACAACCTTAACGCCTGCTTCGCCATAACGTCAGTTTGATGCATTGATGCATTCTCAAAGGCACCAATGAAGCCCTTATGATGACGGAAAACAAACAATGTTAACTGCTTGGAAAAAGACTGAATTATGCCACATAGCTTGTACTCTGCTATAACACCCATCGATGCGAATTCGCTGATGAGTTTGTCAAGAGAGACCACCTTCACCACCAGTGGGGGGAGTTTGATTTTGGTTGGTGCTTGGGTAATGGCGTTTACATTTTCGACCGACGCGCCGAAATCGTCTACTTCGCTATTGTTCGATGCGGTGTCACACTAGCGAAGGCTCGGTTCAGTGCGAGCGCTTTTTTAACGTAGAACTACGTCTTTCATTAAGGGTGCCAAATCAGAAAACAGGTCACGTTTTTGTGAAATAAAGTTAACGTTAATAACTTTTTTTCGCCGCGAACAGATTTTGGCGATCTACATACTACACGAATCGGAAATTCCCTAAGATTTCTTTAATATGCCATACATTAGAATCACCTGGTTTGTAAATGGTTAAAATTCATGAAAACTTTAAGCGTTTCCATTTTCCCATACATTTGTTCTGTCCATTTGTGTGTTTTCCCGAACAGAGCTGTCAATAACGAGCAACTTATCGACGACCAACGAAGGGGAAATCGTAGGATTTAAAGTCTCCGTGAACAAAGGAAAAGTAGAAGAATGAAGGGGGATACTTGCCTAGAGTATAAACAGTGGATCTCGCTGAGGCAAACTTTCATTCGGCATCGGACTGTTGAGCAATCCAATTCACTTTGCTTTCGCTGCGCTTCGATCTAAGATTGGACCCCACCATATCATCGTTTGGTTTTTCTGTTCGTTTTTCGCGTTATTCGTAACGTGTATTTTTCTTTCCGCGTCATAAATTGGACGCTTTGCGTAGTGTGTGATGAGCAAGATTTAATCCCATTTAGGATTAAATAGAAATATTGATAAAATCCCATTTCACCCATATTTTAACCAGGGGATTCTAATGTTTATCATATCAAACAAATCTTAGGGGATTTCCGATTCGTTTAGTATGTAAATCGTCAAAATCCGTTCGCGGCAAAAATAGTTATTAACGTTAACTTTATTTCATAAGATCGTGACCTGTTTTCTGATTTGGCACCCTTAATGAAAGACGTAGTTCTACGTCAAAAAACAATTCTAGTTGGAACCGTTAGAGGAAACAAAAGGCAACTATCCAAATCAGCTTATCGAACGGAAGATAACATGCCTCGTTTTTCAACTATGTTATTTAAAGCAGAGAATTGTGTTCTTACAGTATATAAAAGCGGACTATATAAAAGAGTAGCTATTTTAGATTCTAAGCATGAATATGTGAAAATTTATAAAAGTAATGAAAAACACATGAAAAGACTTCCACCTTCAATTTCAAAAAAATACATAAATAGTCCAAAAATGATTTTTTAAGTAAAATAATTTATTTATTGTTAATATTCACTAATAACTTGTTATGTAACTGTAAATGATATAAAAAATATTAAAAATTAATTTTAAATAAATTTTTTACACATCAGATATTCTTTCACAAAGCAGTCATTTGACTGCTTTTGGGCAATATAGGTATAGACAGGTCGGACTCGATTATCCGGAGTATTGTTTTTTTTTCACTCCGGATAATCGAATCATTAAAAAAAACGAATTTTCTCTCGGTATACGTAATACGTTATGATTTGCACTTATATATTAAACGGGTTTATCCAGCTTGACCCGTTTGTATGTTTGTGACATTGTAGCTTTGTAACTTTGTCTTTAGTGCTGTACCACATTAACAGAAATTTAACCTTTTCTGTTATTAAGTTCATAACAGAAGAAAATCTGTTCAATATTCCTTGCAGAAAACGAATTACTCTATTAATATGTGTTCTTCGCCTTCACTCAGTTTTTAAAGTCATTCTACTCAAATTCATCCTACTCAAAACAAAATTATTGATTGTCGGTCTGGGAGACCATTTGCGCGAGTATATTAGGGTTAAAAACAGGTTAAAAACGTTTTGTTGGGAGAAGTAATGGATACGATACGATCTGGAATGTAACGTTGTTTGATTGTGTGAAATGTTCTATCGGATTTACATTAGAACTTCATTTCTTTTCTTGAATAACTGTATTTTAAAAAAAGAAACATCCCGCAAAAACTGAAATATGTATATTCGGAAGATTACTGTATCGTATTCATTTTCCATCGATTGGTGAAACGCTATCCTCCATGCGAAAACTTGTAAATATTGACCATCTGGATATCAGAAAAATTCTTGCTATCAATTTCATATCACATCTGTGTGTATATTCGCATGCATCAGACTTTTTTATTCGATGTTTTCACCTTTACGTTAGCCGTGTGGTCCTGATTTTTTTTATCATTAAAAGTTACCTGCTGCATCGGTCCCCTAAAACGCTTGCTGCCGGTATAATAATTGTTCAAATGAGTGCAATCATCGGAAAATTATCGCTTGGCGATCCTTCTCTGTCTCATCCACACACAAATCCGATCGATGGAGAGTGAATCATTGGTCGACAGGGCTGCTGTTCTTTCTACCTACGAGACGGAATGAACTTGTCTACCACATTTTTTTGACGTAGGACTACGTCTTTCATTTTTATACCGGGGTGTAAAATCAAAGTTTCGAAAACGAAAGCGTTACGCCGGAGACCGAGATTTTGAGCGTCAATAGCTCCAAAACAACTGAACGAAATGGTATGATAAACACTTCATTCGAAAGATAAAATGTCTACGCGTCATATACTTGTTACTTACTGATTCAAAAACTTGTTTCAATAGCCTTAAAATTGCTTTCAAAACAGGCTATTGAAATCACCAATCGGTATATAAGCGAGCGCCGCTCGGAGATTCACTCAGTTATAATTGAACAGCGATTGAGGTACCATCGCAGGAATGAATGGATGTTTCCCTAACACGGACTTCTAAACCAAGGAGCCTGGGGAAATCGCCATTGCAAAATGGATACAAGCAGCGGGTACTTTTGTACTCGTTTGCGCTATTGCAAATCGGAATGTTTCCCTAACACAGACTTCAAAACCATGGAGCCAAGGGAAGTCGGCATTGCAAAATAGATTCAAGCAGCGGATACTTTCGTACTCGTTTGCACTTTTGCAAATCGGAATGTTTCCCTAACACAGACTTGAAAACCATGGATCCAAGGGAAATTGGCATTTCAAAATAGATACAAGCAGCGGGTACTTTTGTATTCGTTTGCGTTTCTGCAAATCGGAATGTTTCCCTAACACAGACTTCAAAACCATGGAGCCTGGGGAAATCGGCATTGCAAAAGAAATGCAAGCAGCGGATACTTTCGTACTCATTTGCACTTTTGCCAATCGGAAAGTTTCCCTAACACAGACTTTAAAACCATGGATCCAAGGGAAATCGGCATTGCAAAACGGATACAAGCAGCGGGTACTTTTGTATTCTTTTGCGTTTCTGAAAATCGGAGTGTTTCCCTAACACAGACTTCAAAACCATGGAGTCTGGGGAAATCGACATTGCAAAATGGATACAAGCAGCGGGTACTTTTGAACTCGTTTGCGCTTTTGCAAATCGGAATATTTCCCCAACACCGACTTCAAAACCATGAAGCCAAGGGAAATCGGCATTTCAAAATAGATACAAGCAGCGGGTACTTTTGTACTCGTTTGCGTTTCTGCAAATCGGATTGTTCCCCAACACAGACTTCAAAAAGCCTGGGGAAATCGGCATTGCAAAATAGATGCGAGCAGCGGATACTTTCGTTCTCGTTTGCACTTTTGCAAATCGGAATGTTTCCTTAACACACACTTCAAAACCATGGAGCCAAGGGAAATCGGCATTTCAAAATAGATACAAGCAGTGGGTATTTTTGTACTCGTTTGCGTTTTTTCAAATCGGAATGCTTCCCTAACACAGACTTTAAAACCATGGAGCCTTGGGAAATTGGCATTGCAAATGAGATGCAAGCTGCGAGTACATAAACACATTTTTCCAACACAGATTCAGAAACCAAAAAGTTTGGAAAACCGGCATTCCAAATCTCGGCAGTACTTTTTATACCCCCATGCATTTTTACACTCCGGAATGCGTTTTGCTAACACGGTCTACAAAAGCGGGTAGAAATACAACGCTTTGGTTCGGTTACTCAGGACTGCATGCCTCTTCATGTCGCCAGCTCACTGAACTTCTTCGCATACCGTTAGATGATTAGGCAAAATGTTGATAACTATTTGCGGCGATAACCACTACTATAATACATGAATTTAATAGGGATTTGTTTGCAATTGAATTCGTAAATTGTTTCATTCATTCACTAGTTTAATCAATAATTTACCCAATGAGGAACATTCGAAGTGCGATTATTACTAATTGAAAAAACACAAATGATTACCAACGGCAGTCCTACGTCAACCTTGCGGTTATATCATAGGTATAACCCATCCACCGTTTTTTTCCAAAATATATATTTTTATCAAGGCTCATATGGTGTTAGCCTGACGGGGCCGGAGTTCAATATTTTGACAGTTTTTCTTATTATCTATGTTAGTAATATGTAACCGATTACTCGCGGTCGGCTCGAGGTTAGTATTACAAGTGTTCTCGTAATTGGGATGTTGCTGTCTCCAATGTTCTGTACGTGTGCCCGACACGGACATCTTTTTTTTACTTCCTATTGGGATGCAGCTGACCATTAATCAGCAACGCCCCCCTAGTCTGTACCTCATATCTAGGAATCCAGGAATAGAAATCCAGGAATCCAGGATAGAATGGTCACTAGCCGGCGCAATCATCAGCTCGTGTAGAGTTGTCATGAGCGGTACAACATTTGGCTCTTGTTGAATCATCAGTGGACTGCACGTGTATCTGTAAAGAGTGTGTGTATGTATTGCCGCGACTAAGTAAAAGTTTATAGATCGGATAGGAGGGATATGAAACAGGGACACAACGGAAACATCATTAAACGTTGACATCGGCGTTTCTGAGGAACAGTTATAGATGAAGCAGAAGATCGGGATCACGGCTACCTAAGATATCCCGGACGGGGATATCCGATTATCTGCCTTGTGCTCTCAGTGCTCTAGAGAGCTGAGAGCGAGCAGCATGGAACCGGATACACGACCAGACAACATGCTCGATGTCGTGGTAGCCATCGCCACAATCACAAAGATTGTTTGCTGCGAGCCCAATGCGATAGAGATGCGCGTTTAGGTTGTAGTGATTGGACATAAGCCGAGATATCACGTGAATTAAATCACGACCTACATTCAATCCCTTGAACCATGCACTCGTCGAGACCTTAGGGATAATCGTGTGTAACCAACGACCGAACTCATCTTCACTCCACATGCGCTGCCAACTAACGAGTGTGTCCTGACGAGGAAAGTGAAAAAATTCATTATAGGCAATTTGCCTTTCAAAAAGTGTGCCTTCTGAAGCGCCCACCTTAGCTAGCGAGTCCGCTTTCTCATTCCCCGGAATCGAGCAATGAGAGGGAACCCATGCTAAGGTAATCTTGAATAATTTTTCGACCAAAACACTCAATAGATGTCTTATTCTTGTTAGGAAATAAGATGAGCGTTTATCAACCTTCATTGAGCGGATTGCCTCTATTGAGCTGAGACTGTCTGAAAAAATAAAATAATGGTCGATGGGCAGTGTTTCAATGATCCCTAGAGCATAGTATATCGCACCCATTTCTGCGACATACACGGAACAAGGATCTTTGAGTTTGAAAGAGGCACTGGAATTTTCATTGAAGATGCCGAAGCCAGTGGACCCGTTTATGTATGAACCGTCAGTAAAGAACATTTTATCAGATCCAACTTTCCCATATTTTTCCGAAAATATCGACGGAATAACACCGAAAATAACGACGTAGGTGATCTGGTATTCCATGGATTTTTTGTCGCATGGACAGATCAAAAATGACAGAGGAATTGCAAAAGTATGGGAAGCAAACTTGGTTGGAGATGCCTGGTGAAGGGTGCACGTCGTGGGTAAGGTACTCATGGTATAAAGACATAAAACTTGACTGAGGAGTCATTTGTAGTAGATTTTCGAAGGTATCAATCAACAATGGATTCATGATCTTGCAACGGATGAGAAATCTGTAGGATAATTCTGTGAACCGAAGAGTAAACGGGGGTACTCCTGCCAAAACTTCGAGACTCATCGTATGTGTCGAATGCAAACACCCCATGGCTATACGCAAGCAACGATATTGTATCCTCTCCAGCTTGAGAATATGAATCCTGGCAGCTGATCGGAAGCAAAAACTGCCATATTCTAACACTGACAATATCGTTGTTTTGTACAACTGTATGAGGTCTCCTGGATGGGCACATGTTCGGATTCGTTCACTCACTGAGTGGTATCGTATGACCAACACATTGACTGAAGAAGCTGTTTTCACACGCTGAAAAAAGTTGGATGCTTTCGTCGATTCTCTCGTCAATCACCAGCATTGATATCAACTATGCACGACTAAAAAATAGCTCTAAATTGGGATTAGACTTAGCAATGCTTGAAATGCGATGAATCACGAGATAGTTCAGCCAATTCATTAAAATTCTTGGATAAAGAGAACAATATTCGAGTACTAATTAACTCCTATTTTGCAATTCAGAGTAAAAGTTTTGGTCCAACGTGTAGGTGTACAACTAATCAATTTACTCACGAGGCGCCTCTGAAATCAATCCAATTGAATTTCATGGAATAATTAAAACTTTACGTTTACACCCGGGTTAAGAGCATCAGTTGAAATAACCTTCCGAATTAAAAAGTGTCCCGTTAATCAATTTAATTCACCCCCGCCAGTTTTGATCAATACAATCGATGTTGCGCCTACGTATTTGGAGTCCGCGCTTCACCAATGGAACGCCGTCTCACGCGTAATCAACGCGTTATATCCCTTTCCCTTCGCTTGGTCGTGCTTTTGTTGTTTGACGTAAAAAGGCGAAACACTTGGGGAGGCGCGCTGGATGACGGGACCTCATCTCTGGTAGGATAGAAGTGGATTTATTGAAGACGAGCGTCTTGGCTTGGCTTTGATGCTATCGGCAGGCCCCCGTCTCATTATTACGAGAGAGAAAATCGATTTTCCCCTCAAAATCCCTCATCATTTGCTTTGGCAGCAGCCATCGGTCAACGGCGGAAGTGTTCTGGGCGAAAGCGAAGATGCGACGCTTTTCACCGGAAAATGATTGAAGCAACTTTTCCATTATCATTACGTCCTCGTCCTCGTCGTCATCGCCAATGGAGCATTTGCTTCACGATATTACTTTTCCTCCGACGCGTTTTCATTCGTTTTTATAACAAGCATCTACAAAAAAAAGGAAATGACGATTTGACAGTGTAATTAGAACGCATCTCATCCTGATTTTCCGCTTTTTTCCCTTCATTTTCGCACGTGTGTTCGTTGAACACCGAATTGAAATTTGCAAAACAAACAAAAAATAACACTATTATGTAATGATGATGGTAGAGATGTCCAAATTTTTCGTTTATTCGATTATTGATTAATCGTCGGATCATTTTTAAATATTCGATTCATTCGAATAATTGTCTTTCAGTATTCGATTAATCGAGCGAATATTTTTTTCTTGTAATAATAATGAACAGACATTACATAATAAAAAAGATTATGATATTATAATTTTACAAGTTACATTAAATATAATTGTAAAGTAAACATGGAGTAGAATCATAGTTTTTGAATGAAATGATATTTCAGTATATTGATAAATTTACCATTTCAGGATTTTTTGTATCACGTTGTCTATCGAGTTGCCGATGTCAGATGGTCGCTGTCGGATTAAAAAAATCCATAGCCTAACTCTTGACCTAAAAATGTATTAACCTTGAAAATGGTTCCTTTTGACATAGAACTACGTCTTTCTACGGATTTTGGTGATTTACATAATAAACGAATCGGAAATTCCCTAAGATTTGTTTAATATGCTATACATTAGAATCTCCTGGTTTGTTAATGGTTAAAATACATGAAAACTTTGGGCGTTTTCATTTTCCCATACATTTGTTCTGTCCATTTGTGTGCTCTCCCGAACAGAGCTGTCAATAACGAGCAACTTATCGACGAGCAGCGAAGGGGAAATCGTAGGATTTAAAGTCTCCGTGAACGAAGGAAAAGAAGAACGATGAAGGGGAATACTTCTTCTTCTTCTTCTTATATGGCACTAACGTTCCTAGAGGAACTCCGCCGTCTCAACGTAGTATTACTTGCGTCATTTTCATTAGTACTTAGTTGAGATTTCTATGCCAAATAACACGCCTTGAATGCATTCTGAGTGGCAAGCTCTAGAATACGCGTGACCACAGTGCAAGTCAGAGGAAATTTCTTTGAAGAAAAATTTCCCCGACCAGAACGGGAATCGAACCCGAACCCCCGGCATGTTAGGTTTGACGCTAACCACTCGGCCACGGGAGCACTTAAAATACTTGCCTAGAGTATAAACAGTGGATCTCGCTGAGGCAAACTTTCATTCGGAATCGGACTGTTGAGCAATCCAGTTCACTTTGCTTTTGCTGTGCTTCGATCTAAGATTGGACCCCACCAGTGGTAATCCAACTTGGATATCGTCGTGTGGTTTTTTCAGTTCGTTTTTGGCGTTATTCGTATCGTGTATTTTTCTTTGGACGCTTCGCGTAGTGTGTGATGAGCAAGAAGAAGAGGAAGGCTGCCTCGAGCACTGCAAAGAGCGAACGCATTGCCAGGGGCAATCAAATTTCGAGGCAAGCGTCATCTATTGAAGCACGCGATGTTGGTGCAGCTCGCACTGAACCAAGTCTTCGCGAGTGACACCGCATCGAATAACAGCGAAGTAGGCGACTTCGGCGCGTCGGTCGTAAATGTAAGCGCCGTTACCCAGGCTGAACCAAAATCAAGCTCCCCCCACTGGTGGTGAAGGCGGTCACTATTGACAAACTCATCAGCGAATTCGCATCGATGGGTTTTACAGCAGAGTCGGGCTGTCTGACATAATTCAGTTTTTTCCAAGCAGTTAACATTGTTTGTTTTGTTTTGTTGATGTCTTTGACATTGCATGAATGCATTAAACTGACGTTATGGCGAAGCAGGCATTAAGGTTGTGTGCCAAAAAATCATTTGGGGAATACCAAGTATCTCGAATGTCGTACTGGAATGTTATAAGTTATTTGGGTTCGCGTGTCAGTCGCAAAACTGCCATTAACTAGGATTGCGCTAATATTGATCATAATAGAGCAATGCTACTATTTTCGAGGTTGTTGATATTAACAAAAAGAGTTTATTTCGCTTGTTTAGATACCAAGAAAGTAAATGTCGTTCTGGAATGTTGTATGTGATTAGGTTTCGTTTGCCAGTAGAAAAATTTCCTCCACTAAGGGTGGCAGCTGCGCTTATCTCGAGCATGAGAAAGTAATGCAACTTTTTTCGAGGCCAGTGATATAAACAGAATCGTTTCTTTTGAGAATAACGTAAAATGATGAGAAGTGTTTATATTCCTAGTAGTTAGATATATTGATGTAGTTATGAGTTATGATCGACTGTAGCCGAGTCTATGTCAATTGCGAAAAAGGCCACCGGAATAGCGTTCAACGTAAATTTTCAATACATTGACATGAAATTAATTGCGACATATGATCAGCTAGTGTATTGTTCTGCGAGGGCAAGAATGAATCATCAATCAATTATCGTCAACTAATTCTACAATGAAAAAACATTTCAGAGATTATTCTACTAAGCAGTTGTTTCTAAAATTTCACAGCACTATAGAATAATATCCGAAGGTATAAACAAGCGACTTATAAAAAATAACAGCTTAGTTCTACGTCAACAATGCGGTCGTATCTTGGACACAACCTCTTATAATTTTTTTCATTAATCGCGATTACTGAGATAACTATTCGATGTATTCATATTTTGATTTTTCATTATTCGATACCAAATTACTCGATTATAAATGCAGATATTCGATTATTTGAATTAATCGAACGATTAACCGACGTCTCTAGATGATGGAGTGCACGGGCGCCCCTGAACAGTTGGTAGCCGAGGTGTGGTTTCGAATGAAATTTCGAAAAGTAATCTAGCTGATGCCCGAAATCTGTCTATGCGTGTTATTAAGCTTCAACACAACACAACCACGTTTCCGGGCAGGATCGAACCACGAACGTAACGAGAGGCAACGGCAGAAAAAAAACACGTCGTCGTACGTTCGCTCTGGTGATCCGTTAAACAAGCATTGCGGAACTCGATAATTGAGTTTCCGGCCCCGCTTTTCACACGTTTGCCAGTCAGGCGAAACTTTGCTAATGCAATGTCATATTGGGTGTTGGGGTTCTTTTTTTTATCATTTCTCCGCCGCTCGATCATTCCGGTGGGTTGGTCTGAAACATGGCCCCAAATTACAATGACAAAAGTTCATCTGTTTTGATTTAGAATGGGAGAAATCCATTTATGTCGAATTGCGCATGCTAACGGCCAAATATGATCACAAATATTCCCATAAAACCACAAACAACAATTGCTTCCACTTACCTCCCTCATCCGTCATCACGAGCACCGTGGTTGGCGGGCCAAGACCTTCCGGATTGAACACCTGTATCGACACCAGATACTGGGTGTACGTTTCGAGGTTATGAATCTCATGGCTCTGTGGAAGGGAGAAGGATAGATCAAAAGTGAGCAAAACAATAACAATAAATCACCACAAGATGACAAAATGTTCTCGGAGATCTCCAAGTCGGATACACGGAAGAATTGTTCGTTGGTTCGTCGTTAGCGGAATTATGGAATGACGCCCCCGTTGGTGATTAATTTGAGGCAAGGATTTACAATCGTCTAGAGTGTTATCTATGTACGCACTTAGATGCTTTTTTTTGGTCCGCCCTTTGTGTCACGATAATAACGACGGTGCGTTTGACAAAAATTATATCTTTCTAGGATGGAGACATAAATATCGCTTAAACCGTAATATTGTACCCATTGCGTTTATCGTTGCTTTATTGCAGCTGGATTCGGAGAATTCAGCTTCCCAGCCAGGTAGTAAGTATCGTTTAAAGGCCTCCGGTGGGTTTTGCTACACAAACCACCAGATGGGAAAACTTTGTGTGGATACAAGAATTTCCACTTCCAGCCGGCTGAGAAACGCCGAAACTATTTATGGAACGGCTCTGAAGGAGAGCCGTTCCATAAACCGGGCTCGACCCGATTAGAGACTAGAACCAACACTGCCTAGCCGGGGGAGAGAGTGGATATAAGTTTAAATCATCGCACACCTCGGAGCTGAGTGCTGGAAAATCCTCCCGTCATGCATTAGTACTAATTTTTGCTGCCCCCTCACAGCCAGCCAATGGTGGAGTAATTAAGCAGCAGAATACCGAGCTGGGACCAGATTACATTGGCCAAAGTTTCCCTTTTTTGATGTATGTAGATGTTTTTGCTCGCAAAACTTTCGGCAGTTCTTCCGGATTTGTTGGGAAGGTGTTGTTTTTGTTTCCCCAAAACTTTTGCCGGCACCTTTTTGTGTGTGTGAGCGAATGTCACGGCAGAAGAGCCCCCACAGCTGCTCGTAGTCGGGGTTAGTGGCCCGAGGAAAAGTTTCGACCGTAAACAAGCGCAATATGGCGGTGCGGAAGTGTGACACAAATGTAGGTTACATGTTCGGTATTCGGAGTGTGGACTACACAATGACTTAACATTCCTGATTCATTCGTCTTATTTCGACAGATTTGATGGCAGTCAAATTCGAGATTCAACACTACGAGCTCTTTTTTGATAGCTCAACGACATAGAAAATTTGAGTATGGGCTGAAGTATAAAAATTTTGATGATCATGTTTGCCCAAATTATTCTTCGTACGAATAATACTTTATGAATCCTTGTTATGGTGATTTATCATAACTACAGACTATTCTGTATTTCCACAGATTTTTAACAATTTTAAGGCCATAAAGCTGTAGTTACAGATTACAGTTTTTTTTCGGATTTCGCACAAAATATATAAATTTTACGAAAATTACTTTCCAGTAATTCCGTGCCACATGATGAGAACAGCACCTCGCATATTTTATTTGTCTGTTATTTAAACTATCTACCCCATCTGTATCAATTTTTATAGGATTTGAATCAATTTAAATTCAGACAAGAAAAAAAATTCTTTAAGAAATTATCTTTGCCCTTACTGCTTACATACCATGTTTTTGTTCTTTTTTATACTTTGATAGTTACCCAATTCTTGAGTTGTACCAATCTTTGTAATCATTAAATTTTTCAGTGTTCATGTGCAACCGAAATATAACAGTTAGGCTGGAAAGTTTATAAGGTAACACAGTAAAACTATTTTTTGTTGTTGCAAAATTCAATTTTATTATTCAACATGAAATTCATTATAGTTTCTGGATACAAATGAACAAAGAATTCTTCAAGAAACTAAATTGCAATAAGTTTATTCTCACCACTTTTAGGAACAACCAGTATTTTGATTTTGATTAGTATAAAGTCATTCTTATCACTTGAGTATTCCTGATGCGATTCTGGTTCAACAGTTGACGAATTCTGGAAGATCACAGATTCGACTTCAAACTTAGTGATGAAAGATTCAATTAACAGCTGCGTAGATTTGTTTTGCTTTATTTATCCCTAAATTTATTAAAGAGATTTCCAGCCGAAAGGCGAAAAATATAACTTTCCTTTACTTTTCATTTTTGTTGATATTCCTGACATTCTAAGGGCTTGAAAAATTAACACAAATCAGACATCAAGACTCCAAAAGTGATAGCAAATTGATAATTCGCGAGTTCTGGAACATAAAATCGCACTCGTAGTCAAAACAATGATTCTATTCTACTTGCTTACATATGAACTATTGGGGGTCTCCGTAGCCACATTGGTTGCGCGTTCGCTTAGTAAGCGATCGATCGTGAGTTCAAAACTCAGGGCCCCCATTGACCATATTTGTGTTGTTACAGAATAACTACGTCCACGCAACAATCATCAGCGAGGGAGATCGATCCACGGTCGAAACAAGATCGATTCATCCATACAACTGCGCTCTGCTCTGCAAGACACATCGGGCTGCTGTTCTATACATAACTCAACAATGGATCAACGACTGTCTCCGCTGTCCAGTCTTAACTGTGGATAATGGAAGAACAGATAGAAAACTCTTACGCCTAAATGGCTACTGTGTAAATGTGTACCATTTCCAATGGTATAAAAGGGAATACTCTAACGCCGAAAAATGGCAACTGTGTAATGTGCTAATTATAGATATGATAAATATGTGACATGTACACGATTAAAATTCGGCTCTGTTACAGCTAAAATGCTAATGAGCCTAAAATGAACAAAAGGGATAAAAAAAAAAATATGAACTACATATATACATTTTTCTAGTTTTCCAAATTTCAATACAGAAAAAGAGAAAAAACCAAAGATGGGAAGGATCAAACCAAAAACACAGATTTTATTAGGGTAACTCCGCTAGTGGATCATTTCTGCATTTCTGTTCTACAATTTAGAGGTAAGCTGCTGCTTTCCAAACTAATGAGAAATTTTAAATTGGATCACTCCTCGACAATATCCCGATTGGTGTTTCTTCTTCGAATCACAAATTCTTGTCCCTAAATTATGTGGATATTGTTTATACAAAAATACTAAAATAGCGAGGAAAATAGAGGATGGGGGATAAAAATCTTGGATTATACAGTAAAACATGTTTTTGTGCGTTTTATTTTTGTGCGATTTTTTTTGTGTGATTTTTTTTGGTGCGGTGTATGAAAAGAAGCATATTTGACATATTTTTAGTTTTTTTTCGATGATCTATATGCATTTCGGTGCGAATAAAGCATATTTGTGTCTAAATTCTCAAATTATTCACATCCTTCCATCAAACGCTCTATGCAGCGCATGACATGATTTCCAACAGAAACAGGTTTCGACATGTAACTAAAAGCACACCACAGCCACGCGCGCAACCGAAAAGGCAAATTGTCCCATCGTGAAGCAGGGAAACAAAAGGGTATCGAACGGTGAACGGCGTGGATTTGAGTTATTGTCTTGAGGGTAACTTTTTTATGCGGTCCTTATCTACCGCACAAAACAAGTTTTTTTTCAAACGGTATACCGAACACGATTTTTTAAAGCTACTGGTGAAGTTTCGTAAATTTTTTTTATGCTTTTTTTTGTGCGGTCCCTATCCCCTGCACAAAAAAGGTTTGCCTGTAATTCATTCGAGATCATAGTGAGTGTGGAAAAATAATAAAATAATGTAACTGTAATCAATATTTGGATTTGGACAGAGCAGGATTTTGGAAACTTTTGGGAATTCAAGAAAAATTATCGCATGAGTATTAACATAATTACGTAAGTCTATTAATCAAATAAGGATGGAAGATATTATACTAATTCAGATTTGCTCAAAGGAGAACTAATATTTTTTGGGTAATGTCATTCGCCATCTGTACATTCTGTTCATGATTACCATCCGTTGCTTTCCGACCAAGAAAACATTTTAGTGCTTCCGGCGCTCCTCTATTAACTCTTTTTTCTCGACGTAGGACTGTGTCTATCAGTAAGAATACAAACTCAGGAAATACGTTTTGATGAAATAGTTTAAACTTTCATAACTGTTTGTCTACGGACACTAAGGAGAGAGGAACTATTACGACTATCCACCTGCCTGCATCTTATTAGGCATGCAAGAAGTCACTCGCAAATTATATTACGCATTCTCGCTCCAGCTAGCGAGCAGTCAACATTTCTGCTTAATGCTGATGCCACACACAGCGGTTTCTCGTGATACGAATGATGAGAGCAAAATCACTTCAACGGGTCGATTGCGATTTTTTCGTAACTTCAAATTCAAGGTGGAAACTTGATGAAGTGACTCACCCGTCGGATTCTTATGTAGTCTGAGTGAGAGTGGTAAAATGGAAAATTACATGATGTTCATTATCATCCTACCTACAGCTTAAAGGGTGTACCATTTGAAATCCGCACTCACTAAAATTGCTCTAACTTTTGATCCGTTGCAAACTGCAAATTTATCGATTTAAGCTTTGGTTGGAGAGATTTTGGGTGCGCTGTACAATTATCAACGAACATGACCACCTTTGAGGAGAAAGAGATATAAGTATGATACATTCCCATTACATATAATTCCCGAATCAATACCTTTCTATTTTCATTGGAAAATCTTTCGTCACGTTGCATAATCCATTTCTCAAAAAGAATAGAGGTCATCCAGGCCTTGGTGTTACTCTCGTATATCACTGGTAATGATTTCTTCTTTTTGAAACACCGTGGGTTTTTACTCTTTCCAATGACTAGCAATGGTAGTTTATCGCTTCCGTCCATGTTGGTTGCACACATGACTGTCAGACGTTGTTTCGAATATTTTCCTCCGTGGCAAGTTTCTGATCGAAATGCAAATGTTTTGTCGTTTTAAAAATTTACTTCCTTTAAAATTGGGAATTCCCAGTTTCTGGGCAAATTCGCAAGCCTTCTCCCGAAGAATAGAACCTGAGAGAGGTAAATTATTCTCTCTGGCTTGATTGACAAAAATTTCCATTGACCGTTCCAGCTTCTCGTTCCCAACCTTATACGCTTTTTGTCCACATTCAATTTTCCCATCCGATGCCATTTTTCATTTTGCTTGAATAGTGTTGACACCGTACTTTATGCAATACTGAAATCTTTTGCAACTTCAGACACCTTTCGCCCATACTTTTCGACCTGTTCGATGATGCTCAAACGTTGCGCTATGGTTAGCGTTTTAATCGTTCGCTTGAAAGGTTTTCCCTGGTTTTCCATACTTGAAAAAAGGCGAGTGGGTAATGTCGTGGACATAACCGGAGAGACGTGGGACCTTCTCATTCCCTTCCTCCACTTTTAATTCGGCGGAAATATCTCGATGCTAATGATGATGGGCACCATAGCCGCCGCCGGCAACTAGTTGCTAGCGGACTGACTATGGAATTGTTATTGATACTAAAAATTTGATCCACAGAACGGACAACGTATACATCTATTTCTCTCAATGCAACTTATTCTATTTCTAGTTCCCAGGCACATTGATTTTGAAGTCCGTGTTAGGGAAACACAGCTCGGGGGAAACAAAAATACCCCCTACTTGCATGTATATTTGCAAAGCGGATTCCCACAGGTACATTGATTTTGAAGTCTGTGTTGGGGAAACCGTAAGGCGGACCAATCAAAACTTGGCGGTTAGTGCGTTTAGATAACGCTTGACATTTTACAGTTATTCAACTGTTTGTCTCATGGAAAATAACATTTTATCTATTGTGATAGACGCGTAGATATTTTTCCTATCAATTGATGGAAACATCTTTCCGATCTATTGAGAAATGTTCGTGTTATAAGCATTCGGAATCTTTCATTTTTTCCTGCTTGTTCTGTGTTTACTTCTTGTCTGTGAACACTTCGTCTTCACTTTCAAGAGCAATTGAAATGACAGCTAGAAACGCACAAAAACAAGTACGCGAAAATCAATCGAGTCAGCGAGGTAAAAATCCATGGAAAAATGAAACAAAGCCCATCGAGTAAGAGAGGCATCGAGTAAGGGAGGTATCGAGTTAGGGAGAGAAGAATGCATGTAAAATCAAAGGTGCCATGAAATTCATCGAGTTAGGGAAAATATCGAGTTACAGAACATCGAGTAAGGGAGAGTTGACTGTATATATATATATTTTTACTGCACTAGAAATATTGTTTTAATATTTGCATAATCAAATGTGCAATAAAGTGAGCTTACAAGGGAGCGGCCAACAGTGTTTTTGGGGTTAACGGGCAGTGGCAACTATATTGTCTTGTTTTTATTTCCACTGATTCAATAGTTTATTTTTTGTCAAAGGTAAATATGTGATCTTCCTCATGTAAGGATTATATTCTCTGAAGTATCTATTGTATTCCATCTTTGAAAAATCATAACTCGACAACGAACACAAACATCTATCTTATTTTTGGATACATTATGTAGAAAAATCTCAGCATTCAAGAAAAAATATAAATTAAATATAAGTAAGTAAATTAAAAGACAGAAGTCTTGAGTTACGAAATAGAAATGTTTATTAATTGAAATGAATAAATAAATAGGCCTTGGATCCTAAACCTTGTCTATATATAAAAATGGATTTCTGTCTGTCTGTCTGTCTGATTCTTATGGACTCGGAAACTACTGAATCAATCGACATGAAAATTGGTATGTAGGGGTTTTTGAGGCCGGGGAAGGTTTTCATGATAGTTTGAAACCCCTCCCCTCTCTCCTAGAGGGGGCTGCCACACAAATTTCTACATTACTCGAGAATTAATCAAGCAAACGGAACCAAATTTGGCATGTTAAGGTTTTAGGGTGCAATAAATGTTTTTGCGGTGGTAAGAAATGAACAACAAATTTCTGCATAACTCGAAGACTAATCAAGCAAATGGAGCCAAATTTGGCATGTGACGATTTTAGGGGGCACGAAACGTTTCTATGGTGAATGGACACTCCTCCCCCCTCTCTAAGGGGCGAAGAGGGTAGGGGTCTGTCTTTATTCTATCATATTTTCTGTATCAAACATTTATTCCATGTAACGGAGAAACATGTTATTGCGTCTGCGATTGGACTCATGAACTTGTGCTTAGTAAGAAAACGTGAATGTTTGAAGGTATTGATAACAAAAACAAATTTTGGGCGGGACGAAGTTTGCCGGGTCAGCTAGTTCCCATATAAAATCTCAACGTCAACACATTAAGCTGGTCAGGGTGTTACTGAATGTCGTATTTTTTTTTTTAATTTAATTAATTATAGAATTTATTCAGTTCTATAGTGTTATACATATGTTTTCATTTTCAAGAGATACAATTTTCAATTTTTCAACCTTTACAACCTTTTACATTATTATTATGTTTGTTTTTTAAATTTTGTTTTGTAAATTTATTTTTAGATTTGATGAATCTTCATCATATATTGATTTTAATTTTATAACCTACTTAACCTAAATTTTCATAATTTCCTTATTTGTTAGCTCACGAATGAGACGATGTTCAGACGATGCAGCGCTCGCTGTTAACCACTCGTAGGACTCGTCTATACGTTGCTGAATGGTTTTGCACCCGGAAATACTATGCAGGTCTCTAATTCTAGTTCGAGGTGGTGCATCAAGGATCATCCTCAAGAGTTTGTTCTGCACTATTTGCAGTTTTTTCTTGTGCATCTCAGCACAGGAACTCCATACCGCCGGCATGGCGTAATTAACAACAGGTGCAATAATAATTTTGAATACTGCTAATTTATTTTCCAAATGAAGCTTGGATCTTCGATTTATCAGTGGGTATAGGGACTGCAATAGACCAATACATTTACGCCTGATTTCATCCGTGTGTGCACGGTACAGTAATTTGTCGTCCAGAATAACTCCGAGGTACTTTACTTCGTTGGTCCAATTCACGCGGCTGCCGTTTACACTGATGTAGCAGTTTGGTGGAGGGGATAACTTCGGCGAAGGGCGATGCTTAAACAGAATAGCTTGACTTTTTCCCTCATTTACTTTAATCTTCCAACTATGAAGGTATTCCACATAACTCGTTACTCCTCGTTGAAGTCTTGATTTATAATGTACTGGTATCCTGCCATTCGCAATGATGGCGCTGTCATCTGCGTATAATGCAAGACTGCAACCAGCTGGTAGATGGGGAACGTCGGAGGTGTATACCACATATAGAATGGGGCCCAAAAGACTGCCTTGAGGTACACCCGCAGAAATATCACATAGTTCAGAGCAGGAATCAGTAATATGCACACGAAATTTTCTCGTCTTCAAATAACTACGCACCATTTTTACTAGGTACAGTGGGAAATTTGCTCCTACTAATTTATGGATTAGGCCATCGTGCCAAACGTTATCGAAGGCCTTCTCCACGTCTAGTAGCACCATAGCACAGTTGTTAGATAAAGCCTTGTTCCTCTTGATGATTTTTTCCACACGAACCAATTGGTGTACTGTGGAATGACGTTTGCGAAATCCAAACTGCTCCGGAATAATGATTTGTTGTTGATCGATATGTATCATCAGCCGCTGGAGGATTATACGTTCAAAAATTTTGCTCACCGCAGACAGAAGCGTGATTGGCCTGTAACTTGCTGGAAGCGTAGGA
Source organism: Toxorhynchites rutilus septentrionalis (assembly GCF_029784135.1). Lineage (NCBI taxonomy): Eukaryota > Metazoa > Arthropoda > Insecta > Diptera > Culicidae > Toxorhynchites > Toxorhynchites rutilus. Next base: position 14,825,548 of record NC_073744.1, on the reverse strand, counting down.
TCTTTCCCTGGTTTGTGTATCGGAATGACTTTACCTGTTTTCCATCTGGTAGGAAAATATTCCAATTGGAAACACCTGGTGAAGATAGCGGCCAAGAAGTTGTAGGTTCTGTTATTTAATTTTTTCAGTACTAAGTTGAAAATAGCATCGGTTCCCGGGGCCTTCATATTCTTCCCGAGTTTCACAGCCATGTTAACGTCGGCTGCCGTTACATTAACAGCAACTGGGTTTTCATTTCGCATGTTTAGTTGTATAATTGATTGTTCAACTGCAGCTTCGTTTGAACTTACGATGTTTCCTCCTAGGTTATGGGCCTCAACTAATTTTTTCGCGATAGCATTCGCCTTCTCCGACTGTGATACCAGTATTCCACCTAAATCATCCTTTAGTGGAGGTAAAGATTTCGGTTTCCGTTTTAGTATTTTCGTTAATTTCCAAAAAGGGTTTGAATGTATTCCTAGACGCTCTATCTCACTAGCAAACTTCTGGTTTCTAATATACCCCATCCGATCAGCAATGAGATGACTGAGAAAGCGGGTTTCTTGTTTCTGGATTAGGCAACCCGTTCGTTGAAACTGTCTTCGTACGGCGTTTCTCTGCTGAATTAGACGTTTTGTATATGAATCGATTGCGATGTATGTCTCTCTAACAGGTACCCATTGGAAGCAAGTCTCAATCCTCTGCAACGTGGATTGCATGTTCAAAAATGCCCAAGTGGTTTTCGATCGCTTCTGTACTTGATAGTATCGGATCATCAGGAAGATGAATATCAACTATTCGGTTGATGGCCGCCCAATCAACTCCATGATAATCTCTTCGCTTCATAGCTGGAACTGAAGTTGGAGAGCATTCCAATTCGCACACCACCGGATAGTGATCGGAACTTAACCCATAGTGTGTAATCGGTTTCGATAATGGCAAATCTGACAGAAACAAATCTATCGTGGAAGTTGATCCCGATGGTGATAAAAATGTTGGTTCATCCGAGAAGTGGATGGAACAGGTTCCAGAACAGAGATGATGGGCTAATAGTTTGCCATTTTTATTACAAATTTGATTCAGCCACAAGTCATGACGAGCGTTAAGATCGCCGTTTCTATCCACGCACTGAATGTCGTATCTTCCGCCCTTCTCTTATATATGCATCGCGCTTCGATGCAACATGATTCTCTGAGCGACGCTAAACAGGGCATAGCAACAATATTCCCATATAGAGAATCACGTTGCTTCGAAGCGCGATGGATATATAAAAGAAGGGTGGAAGATCTACATTCACCCTTCATTCTTTATGTGGACACCAACTGGATAACATCGTTGCTGAACGAGCTGGTCGACGAGGGATCGAGTGCCTTTCTCAAGGCAATGAGGTAGAGATGAACCAGCCTTTGGCTGAAAATCTCTTTAATAAAGAAAGTAAAAAAAGGCAATGAGGGTGAAGGTGTATTGCAGGAGTAGAGTAAAGTTTTTCCAAAGGCCTTTCTCAAGGGTAGAGACGAATGAACTGAAAAAGTTTAAAGTCTCTATAATCAAGAACCAACCAACCAACATTCACCCTGGTTGCCTCTATAATTAATCACGTTCGTTCTTTCGTTACAGCATTCATTCACGCCCCGACCAGCTTGATGTGTTGACGTTGAGAGTTGTTGTTGCTGTGTCAATTACTCGCCCCGCTGAGTAAACAATGAATAAACTGTACAATGAAGGATGCATTGATCAAATAGAATAAGTAGCATCGAGAGTAATAGATGTATAAATTGTCCGTGCTGTGGTTTAAATTTTTAGTATCAATTACAATTCGACAGTCAGCTACAGTCTCTCCGGTTATGTCCACGACATTAGCCACCCGTTTTTCAATAAAATAAATTGTGAATTTGATGAAAACTTAAAATTTCAATTTTTTCTTTGTAAGTCTATATAATTTTTGTTCATTCACTGCATTAGAAATATCAATTTTTGCATAACCACATTTGCAATAACACAAGGCAGCGACAAACAGTGTTTCTGGGGTTAACGGGCAGTGACAACTATATTGTCATCGTTTTTATCAACTGTTCCAATAGTTTATATTTAAAATAAAAGGTTATCTCTGAAGTTTGAGTCGATTGCTTGCCTAGATTCAACGACCTTAGAAAAAGTGAATAAAAGTGCCTAATGACTGATAACTCGAAAACGAAAACACACACCTCTCTTATTTTTGGATATGTAAAAAAACTCAGTATTCAAGAAAAAATATAAAGTAAATAGGCCTTGTACCCTAAACCTTGTAAATTACAAAAAACACATGCAATCAACAATTACGGAACCGAAAATTTTCTAGCAAGTTTATAAAATAGCTCACTGGCTTCAGTTTGATATACCCAGGTTTTTTTACGCGGGGGATACGTACCTTGTAAAATAAACCGCGTTAATTGGAAAATTCGCGTAAAAAACCGCGTTAATTCGAAAATCCGCGTAAAAAAACGCGTTAATTGGAAAATCCACGTCAAAAAAACCATGTCACTTAATGATAGATATTAAATGGGACTATCTTTACGTAGAACGGAAGTAAAAAGTTGAGTGTTGCTCGCTTCCGAAAACTTCTAGTTTTTTCCTGCAATTTCGTTGGTTACTGATAGCTATAGTTCGGTTTTCCTCACGAATGAGTTGCTAGAAGATTCCCTTGCGATTTGTACACTCTACTGCCGATGCACGTGCAGTACACCTGTTGGACCGTCCAGAGCTAAATAGACTGGGAAAGAGATTCACGAATCGCTGCCCGTGAAACCCCCCGTTCCGTTGTTCCGTCCTGTGAGCTTACACCCAACACCTAAAATCCACGTAAGAATCGTGATTAGGTGCGGCACTAATTTCCTTCATAAGAGCTAAGCTCCGTTACAAGCCCTACCACGTAGAAAAAATCTGCGTTAATAGGAAAATCCGCGTAAAAAAAACCGCGTTAATTGGAAAGTCCAACTAAAAAAAATCTCTTAAAAAACCGCGCAAAAAACAACCGCGTAAAAAACCTGGGTGGATGTCGATCATCTGAATCGGTCCAGTAGTTCAAAAGTTAAGATTAAAAAAAAGGCATTTTTGGAAAAAGGGGGAAAAGTTGATTTTTCTAAAATGAAAATGGGTACCCTAATGACAAAATGAACAAAATATAATGGTACATTTTATAATGAAAAAATATAAATGTAATATAATCTTTCTTTAGACGTCGTTTGAATCTTTAATTCAAAAGGCGATAAAAATCTACTACAGAAAATTCAAGAAAACATTCTCTGAAGTCTCCGATTCGAGAATCCTTCTCGCGAAAAGTTCCATTTTTTCAGATTTGATTCACGCAAATGCGCTTCAAACTAAGAAGGATCATGTATCGACTGAAACACGACGGGGATGACGTCTTCCGACTTCCGATGACTTCCCTCAAACGAGTCGCTTGAAAGAAAGCGGTCTTTGTCCAATCACCGGAACTCAAATCAAAGTTTGCACACCTCAATTCTTGCCACCACTATCTCGGAGTCGTTTTCGGACATTTCATGACCTAATCCAATCATAATAGAAGTTTTTTTTTTAGTGAAGGCCCTAGCATAGAATTCCACACAACCTCTGGCTCCTTCCGTCGTAATGACGAATTTTGATGACCGGAAGAATGACAACGCCCCGCTATTTAGGGAACATTAGCTAGCAAACAACAATACTGTCGGTAGTAACGAGACGCCACTAGATCTAATTACGCCGCAATAAAACAAAACCTAGGCATAGTGACGAAATTGCGATAAAACAGCCGCGAGGTCGTGAAATTATTATCATTCCACGCACCCCTAACGCACTTTTATTTCTATTTTTGCGCCATACGCGACCGACACGTGTCTGCAATAAAGTATCCGAGGTGAGCTCTTCGCGTTTTTTTTTATTTGCTTCGGTCGAATGTAAATCACCTGAGTCGTTTTGCGTACTAAATTTTCTTTAATTCGTTTTGAAGTATAGCGATAGCGCACGACTCGTGCTATCTTCCATGATGTGACTGTTTTCAGGGTAAAATTGAAAAAAAGGAAAGCGTCTACTTTTCGTTTTCACAACTCTCGTTTGGGGAATAAACTATTGAACATTTTAATGTGGACGAGAATATTCTATGTCCCTGTTATCATAATGACTAGCTAGTACCAGCCACACACACACACAAACCCGAAAACTACAGTGCGGAGCTGAGTGTCCCGATTTTGGTCTGGCTCCTGGCACTATTAATGCCGGGAGCCACAAATTGCTGATGCTGATGTTAACCTTCCGCAAATACAATGTTTGCTTGATACTGCTGCTGCTGCTGGTACTCTGGGACTGCATCGCAGTGGCATAAATTAATTACTTAAAATTTTCTATTAAACGAATAAACTATTGATTAATTCATTTTATAGATGTTGATTATGGAGAAAATGGCAACGGTTTGTATTCATTATCAATGCCGCGAGCTTAGGATATCCCTAGCTGCTCTGTGAATCCCATTCGATAGAGGGCATTATTCATTGCAATCGGTTCTAGAAAGTCACCAAATGAAATGTGAAAATAGCAATTCGATGGTGGCTATTTATTAATCTCGATTTCGAGAATTTGTGCAATAATCAAATTACATGACACCTGTGATTCTCCTCGAGTTCTGTCCTCCGGAAATCTCTCTCTTCATCGATTATGAATGGTTGCTATGAAAAGCACTCAGCAGCACATAACGTTGTGATAGCAAAACCCGAACCGGATGTCGGTTTAGCATGATCGATATCGAAGTTTGTGCTGGTTGTATGCATGGGAACATTCACGTTAGCTGGCAATTTCCTTTTATTTATGTTCAATTATGCATAGTCCCATTTAGCTGCAAATCGAATTAGTCTGAATTTGAATGTGTCCATTATTTCCAATAAATGTGTTCGTTCGGATCTGCCAACAGCACACACTACAGCCTGTCTGAAAGGCACAGGCGACAGTTAACAGCGCTTATAGGTACGTTTATCACTCATACACACACTGAAGTAGCACTATGCAAACAAACTGAATTTTATCCCCCTCCTCCCCCAACACAAAATACACAGCTGCCAATCTGACGGTACGGTTCTGAGCGAAAATCTCTGCTGACAATGATATGCTTGTTTACGACCAACACAAACAGAAATCATTCGGATTTGTTTCAAGTGTTCTGCTCAACCGGAAAAATAAACAAACAGATGCATTCGTGTTCGTCTTTCCCAGGAAGACAGTTACTATCTCAGAGTGAATCAAGAGATTGATGTTTTTCTTTCATCCTCTCATCTCTCTGCGTCAGACAAAGCACACATCAAACAGCGGCAACAGCAGCATCCACCCCACTTTTTGCATATTGTTTATCAACACATGTCTACCTGCATGAGTTTTCCTTGCAATTATGTGGGAACAGTTCCACGTGTATACCCTGCCCCCTCCCTCCCTGTCAGCATGGAAATCGATTCTAACCAAAATGTGGTGATATTTAAGTGGTGTTCATTCGTGAATCCAGATCCAGAATTCCTTATAGGATGCTTACCTCCACGGTGCTGTCGCGGATGTAGATCTCCTTGGCGTCATCCTCCTCGGGGGTTTTGTCTCGCGATCGGTACGTTATCCGGTAGCCGAGGAATTCCCCCAGTATCGTTTCCGGTGGCGGTGGCTTCCACGAGATGTACACCGAGGTGGCGGATGTGTTGTGAGCGATTGTCGTTACTGGTTTTCCGGTGGGCGCTGTGCGGAGAAAAGATGGTGTGATGAAGCAGTGAGACTGTAGTGAATTTATTAAAAACTGAACATTTCTCCAAAATTAATGCGGAGTATTCCTTAAAAGTCAGCCCAAGAAATCCGGAATCTAATCTTCTGAAATCGCACTTTTTCTGTCCTCATTTTCTATCATAAACTGATGCAAGCCGGCTGAACTGTTTCAGTTTTCAACAAAATCAGACAATGCACAATGGTCCAGGAGATGCATTTAAGTGGAAATTAGCATTTAGAGCTCGACAGTTATTCTCTAGACAAAAACTGTCTTCGACAAAGTTGTTACGTATGATGGAGCGCTCATTTTAATGTTGCCAAAAATAGGGTGACCAACATTTTCGATGAAATAAAATATCTAACTCTCTTATCTCTATAGATAGAGGTAAACATAGTTCGACAATGTTGTAGTCCCCGTTATTTAAAACATCTTTGTAGAACAAAGTTTTTTTTTGTATCTCTTGAAATAACCGATAGAGCGCATTTTTCCTAATTTGCGTTGGGGTCACAATTAAAAAAAACTGTTGTTTTGCTCTAACTTTTATATTTCAAATTCTACATACAAACCTTCTTCGAAAGACTTTTAGAACATACTGATAAAAACATTTTGCGATGTAGAACTTGTCAATATCTCAATTTCACTAAAAGTTATTGATATTTCCTCCCAATAAATCTCTTCAATTGCTTGCCATTCTTTCTGGGGCAAACATAAACAAAGTTTATTGGGGGCATTTGAAAGAACAGAGTTCACTCTACATAATGTGTGATTTTCAAAACTATGTTATTTTTCGTGTTTGAGTAAACTAAAATTGAAATCATGAGTTTTTGGGTGAAAACCCATCAATAACTTTGAGAAGGATTAAGATATTGACAAGTTCTCTGCACCCCAAAATGTTGGTCTTGATAAGCTGTAAAAGACAGTTTTGATGTAGAATTTGAAATATAAAAGTTAGAGCAAAAATAACCGCTTTTTCATGGTCACCCTAACGTAACTTAGGAAAAAAGCACTAAATCGATTATATTCAAAGATATAAAAAAGCTTTGTTCTACAAAGTTAATTAAAACAATTGGGGCTACAATATTGTCGAACTATATTTATCTCTATCTATAAAAATAAGAAAGTTAGATTTTCTATTTCATCAAAAAATTTGGTAACCCTATTTTTGATACCATGAAAATGAGCGCTCTATCATCTGTAACAACTTTGTCGAAGACAGTTTTTGTCTAAAGAATAAATATCTCTTACAAAGTGGTTTTTTAACTAAGTTGCATTAGGATAATCATGAAAAAACCGGTTATTTAAATCTAACTTTTATATTTAAAATTCTACATCAAAATTGTCTTCGTACGACTTTTAGAGCTTATCAATATCAACATTTTGCGATGCAGAATTCGTCAATATCTTAATGCTGCTCAAAGTTATTGATGGGGTTTCACCCAAAAACTCATGATTTAAATTTTCTTTATTTACTCAAATACAAAAAAAAAACATATCTTTGAAAATCACATATTATATAGAGTGAAATTTGTTCTTTCAAATTCCTTCAACAAACATTTTTTATGTTTGCCCCAGAAAGAATGGCAAGCAATTGAAGAGATTTATTGGGAGGAAATATCAATAACTTTTAGTGAAATTGAGATATTGACAAGTTCTACATTGCAAAATGTTTGTATCAGTATGTTCTAAAAGTCTTTCGAAGACAGTTTGTATGTGGAATTTGAAATATAAAAGTAAGAGCAGAAAAACTGTTTTTTTAAATGGTGACCCCAACGCAAATTAGGAAAAATGCGCTATATCGGTTATCTCAAGAGATAGAAATAAACTTTGTTCTACAAAAATGTTTTAAATAACTGGAACTACAACATTGTCGAACTATGTTTACCTCTATCTATAGAGATAGTAGAGTTAGATTTTTTATTTCATCGAAAATGTTGGTCACGCTATTTTTGGCAACATAAAAATGAGCTCTCTATCATACGTAACAATTTTGTCGAAGACAGTTTTTGTCTAAAAATATCTGTCGAGCTCTTAATGCTAATTTCCACTTAAATGCATCTCCTGGACCATTGTGCAATGGAATCAAATGCTTCATTATTGGAAATCATTGAAAAAAAAAACTGAATCTCGAAACAAGACAGCAGGAGTATAAAAATCGATATAGATATTATTTGAGGATATAAACTCGTCTGAACTTCAATGAAATTGTGTTGTTTGGAATAATCATGCCGAGTTTTGGGAAAAAATCAAAAAGCTAAATATTGAAGACATGCATTTATCCAACTCTATGTTCACCGTTTTATTCCACAATATTTCGTCATTTTTCACGCAACTTGCAAAATTCATCACCACAGAACTTTTTTGTTTCCTCGTCAAAAAATCTGTCGGGCAATCCACTGAGTCGAAATTCTTAATTTTTTGTTTGCAGTCTGAACAAATGATAATCAGAAGATGAAATATCTGATGATAGCTTGTGGACTATCGCATCCTAGCCAAACTCTAAGCTTTTTTGGCAGGCTGTCAAAGAAACATGAGACATATTGAGCTTGTAAAGTAATATTGAAAATATATTTTTATCAGTGTAACGTGTTTATTTTGCTTGTAGATGCTGCTATCATTCATTCGACATCAAACAAATTTACAACTGTGTTCATTCATATTCATTCTGTGCTATCTGAGCTTTCGTTAAAGTTCGAGTCATGAGAATTCATTCACATTTATTCATTGCCATTGAATTGTCAGGAATGTTATGACTATTTATTTTCAATATCCCGATAAGTGTGTGATTTTCTCATTGAGACAGTGCTTTACTTATTCAGTTATTTTTGAAGTTACTCCGAAAGAGCAACACAAATCGGTGTCGCAAGCGGAAATGTCAACAAAAGAGCAAGATCTGCATGCACACTAAGAACTAAGGGTTGCATAGGCTTGGACGGCGAGGAAGCATTCTGCAAAATCGATCCGAGTAGCGAATGCAAACTTCGTTAGCCAAAGATGGATGTTGGCAATTTCATCCGCCAATCCCATAGCATAGTTTGATCCATTTTCAAAGCTCGAATTATTCCCATTGCGGTCGTGTCTTGAACACCACCCTTTTATGTCAAGAGTTTTTTTTTACATCGGAATTGGAATCGTTTGAAGCATTTCTGACAAGTGGAATTGGAATTGCATATTCACTATGTAAAATGAAAGCATTTTAACTGAGACGGAAACCTTGCTTGCTTGAACAATTTAAATTCTTATCACTATTATGGGCATTCTGTACTTCCTTATCTTATCCTTATGTCCGAGAACGATGCTGATATTGAATGAACTGGTATATTTATATCAATGAATGACAAAACTGGGGATATTTCCATTGCGTGAACGCAAATAATGAAAAAGAGAATAAACAACTGTGAGTGGCTTGCTGTGATTGTGAGGTTTGGCGTTGGTTCATTTTCGGTATCCCGAATGCAATGGTATAATGATCGAATGTGGTCGGACCAAGATAAGTGAAGTGGAAGGTAAAACGTAATGTCAGAATTGCCGTTCGGACGTATCCCGTAAGTTTGAATTTATTTACATATTTTTTTTTTATTAATTCGTTTATTTTTACAGGCTCAGTTACTTAAGTTTAAAGGAGCCGAATTCTTAAATATATTTTTAAAACTATATATATATAAACAATTTTCTTACATCTATGGTTAGTAAGGTGGAAAACCGATTACTCGCGGTGTACTCGAGTTTAGAAGGGTGACATATTTTTAGGAGAAGGATGGGATATAAGGAAATTGTAACAATGTTGATGAACACTCAATTCTTAAATCTATTCGTATATCTATAGTTTATTTACATTTCAACTTATTCTACTATTTATAGCAAGGGGACGAATTACCCGCAAAGGAAGGAAAGGAGGGTATAAGGATGTAGGGACAATCACACACGAAGATCTATAGCTTTAAGGAAAACATATATATGGGACATGTAATCATCGAGCCAACACATCTCTCACCGGCACATTGGGCTGTCTTCCTCGGGCCCGAAGGGAGTTTTCTAAATTTGATCTGGCGACTAGATACACCTCGCATGACCAAACAACGTGCTCGATGTCGTGATAACCTTGGCCACAAACGCAGAGATTGCTGCTGGCAAGATTGAAACGGAAGAGTAGTGCATCTAACGAACAGTGATTGGACATGAGTCGGGAGAAGGTGCGAATAAAGTCCCGACTCAAATCCAGACTTTTGAACCACGGTTTGAGGCTAACCTTTGGGATAATCGAGTGAAACGACCGGCCCAATTCATCTTCATTCCACTTGCGTTGCCAGTTAGCGATGGTATTTTTGCGAACTAAAGAATAAAATTCATTGAAGGCGATTTGACGCTGATATATATCGCCTTCAATTGCACCTACCTTTGCTAATGAGTCAGCCCTCTCATTACCCGGAATTGAGCAATGTGAAGGGACCCAGACAAAGGTAATGACATAACAGCGTCTGGATAAAGCACTCAAAATTTCTCGTATTCTCTCAAGGAAGTACGGCGAGTGCTTTTCCGGCCTCACTGAACGGATAGCTTCGACAGAGCTAAGATATCCGTTACAATGTAATAGTGTTCAACAAGTCGTGAGGCGACGCTGTCCAGCGCCCAGTATATCGCTGCCAATTCAGCAATATATACCGAGCAAGGATTCTGAAGACTGTGTGAGGTGCTAAAAAATACGTTGAACACTCCAAATCCTGTGGACTCATTCATAGAGGACCCATCAGTAAAGTATATATTATCACAATTGATACGCCCATACTTTGCATTGAAGATTGTAGGAACGAACCCCAATCTAAGATAATCTGGATTTTCATGGATTTTCTCCTTCATGAACAGATCGAAATGTACAGAGGAATTGATGTAGTCAGGAAAACAAACACGGTTGGGAATATACGAAGAAGGAACAACCTGCATAGAGGTGAATTCATGATATGAACTCATGAATCTAGAATGAAAATTTAGCTCGATCAATTGCTCAAAATTTCCGATCACCAATGGATTCATAACCTTACACCGGATGAGGAACCGAAGAGATAATAAATTGAAGCGATCTTTTAGTGGGAGTACGCCTGCCAAAACCTCGATACTCATGGTATGCGTTGAGGGCATACATCCCAACGCAATACGGAGACAAAGATACTGAATTCGCTCGAGTTTAATGAGGTGTGTTTTGGCAGCTGATTGAAAACAGAAACTGCCATACTCCATCACTGAGAGAATAGTTGTTCGATACAACATAATAAGATCTTCGGGATGGGCTCCCCACCAGGTGCCGGTAATTGTACGGAGAAAGTTTATTCTTTGTTGACATTTTTTACTCAGATACCTAATATGGGCCCCCCAAGTACATTTGGAGTCGAACCAGACCCCAAGATACTTGAATGACATAGCATGAGTGATCGGTTTACCCAAAAGTTGAAGCTTTGGTTTTGCTGGTCTATGCTTCATAGAAAAAACCACCATCTCTGTTTTCTCCGTGGAGAATTCGATCCCTAGCCCAATGGCCCAGGTTGAAAAATTGTTCAAAGTATCTTGTAAGGGTCCTTGCAGGTCGGATTCGTTTGATCCTACGACAGACACCACTCCATCATCTGCAAGTTGTCTTAGGCTGCAATTTTGTGTAAGGCAATTGTCGATGTCGCTTACATAGAAGTTGTACAAAAGGGGGCTTAAACATGAGCCCTGGGGGAGGCCCATGTAAGAGACCCGACTTACTGCCGAATCTCCGTGAGAAAAGTTCAAATGTTTCTCACAAAGCAAGTTATATAACATATTATTCAATAGAGGCGGCAGACCCCGAGAGTGTAATTTGTCTGACAGGACCTCTATTGAAACTGAATCAAAGGCCCCCTTTATGTCCAAGAATACTGAAGCCATTTGTTTTTTTTCGGCGTAAGCCATTTGAATTTCTGAAGAAAGCAACGCAAGACAATCATTCGTCCCCTTGCCCCTGCGGAACCCATATTGTGTATCTGAGAGTAAGCCATTCGTTTCAACCCAATGATCAAGGCGAAACAAGATCATTTTCTCCAACAATTTCCGTATACAAGACAGCATTGCTATTGGGCGGTACGAATTGAAGTCGGACGCGGGTTTTCCGGGTTTTTGAATAGCTATAACTCGTACTTGTCTCCAATCATCTGGAACAATATTATGCTCCAGAAACCGATTGAATAAGTTCAACAAGCGATGTTTCGCCACATCAGGGAGATTTTTCAGCAAGTTGAACTTAATTCTATCCGATCCCGGAGCAGAATTGTTACATGAAAGGAGAGCAAGAGAGAATTCTACCATCGAAAACTCGGAATCAAGATCGCACCTATCTTGTGGTATATCTCGAACAATTTTTTGCACAGGAGCGGAATCAGGACAAACCTTCCGTGCAAAATTCAAAATCCATCGATGTGAATATTCTTCGCTTTCATTCGTTGAAGAGCGATTTCTCATGTTTCGAGCCACTTTCCATAATTTTTTCATTGACGTTTCTCGTGACAAACCTCCCACGAAATTTCGCCAATAAGCACGTTTTTTCCCTTTGATCAAGTTTTTAAATTGATTTTCAAGGTCCAAATACGTCTGAAAATTTTCAGGGGTTCCACATTTCCGAAAAGCTTTAAATGCATTCGATTTTTCTACATAAAGCTTGGAACATATGCTATCCCACCATGGATTGGGAGGCCTTCGACGAATAGTGGAACCTGGGATGGGTTTCGTTTGAGCGCGAACCGCGCTGTCATATATCAAACGAGAAAGGAAGTTATACTCCTCCAATGGAGGTAAACCATCTCTGGAATTGATGGCTAGAGCAATCGCGTCCGAATATTTTTTCCAGTCAATGTGTCTTGTGAGGTCGTATGCCATGTTTATTGATTCAGAAGAATTCGACCCAATGGTGATGGAAATTTTGATTGGCAAGTGATCACTACCGTTGGGGTCCTGGATTACATTCCACTTGCAATCTAACGATAGTGAATTCGAGCAAAGCGAGAGGTCAAGAGCACTTGGGTTAGCAGGAGGTTTAGGCACACGTGTTGTTTCCCCAGTGTTCAAAACGGTCATATTGAAGTTGTTACAAAGGTCATATATCAACAATGAACGATTGTCGTCGTACTGTTCCCCCCAGGCAGTTCCGTGAGAGTTGAAGTCTCCCAAGATCAATCGTGGCTCAGGAAGGAGTGAGCACATGTCATCAAGTTGTTTGCGGCTAACCGCAGCTCTCGGAGGCCAATACAAGCTGACAATACAGAGGTCTTTGCCTCTGATGTTTGCATGACAAGCAACAGCTTCGATCCCTCCAATAGGTGGAAGGTCAATTCGAAAAAATGAGTGGCACTTATTGATCCCCAATAGTACCCCTCCGTATCTGTCATCACGGTCCAAGCGTATAATATTAAAATCGTGGAAAAAGATATCATCTCGCGAAGAAAGCCAAGTTTCGGACAGAGCAAAAACATCACAATTGAAGTTATGAATTAAAAATTTGAATGTATCCAATTTAGGGATAAGACTACGACAATTCCACTGAAAAACAGTGATATCTCCGACCTCTCTATCTAAATTAGACATCAAGAGAGATAATCATTGCAAGGAGGGGCCATGTTTGCATCAATTGCTGTAAAATTGTCTTTAATACTGGAAGCATTGAGATGACAATGGTTCTGATGGAGTCGGAAACATTAAAACACTTGAAGATTTGATCCCAAAGGTCAGACAACTTTATAAATCCCGATTGGGAAGTTGAGCTGGACGGAAAAATAGGGACAGTTGGGGTTTTTGATGTCCCCTCGAGTGCTGGGTCGTTCGAAGATGAACTATTCCCACGGAAACCACAACCATCACTTGGCGACAGTCCAAGATCTTTACTTCCACTGAAGGAAGCTTCTTGAACTTGCCTTTTCCTTCTTTTTTTATTTGTTCGCTCGTCAGACCCGTTTCAGTTATCACCCCCTCAATTTCTACGTTATGGGAGGGTATAAATGTTCTATATTCGAGAGTGAAGTGTTGGTCAGCAACAATCTCGTTTGCGTGTTTCCGTTCATTCACGACAACCCGCAATTTGTTCGGTCTATCCCTGCGAATTTCAGATACAGAAGTGTATCTGGCCAGATCTTTCATGATCTGAATCACGTTAAGGCTTTTTCCTTTTGGTTTTGGCCGGAGGAAAACAACCCACGGGCCAGTTCCAGGTGCATCTTCTGGATAAACTCTGACACGTGGAGCGGAAACAACAGAGGGAGAAGACGAGGACGAGGATTGGGTTGGATCGGAAACATCAGAAGGGGGAAGCGAAATCGATGATGGTAGAGGGGGAGTGGAAGTAACAGTCGGTTCAGAAGGGAGGCTTGCTATTTTCTTAGAGGGGGGCTTGGAAGGATGAGCAGATTCGTCCCCAGAAGAATTATCTTCTTTTTGAGGGACTCGTTTATGTTTTTTCCCAGATCTTGAATGGGATTCATTATCGGAGATCTCCATCTCTGGAGATCCTCCACTATCCTCCATTTTACAAAAATTTCTGTCTTATTTCTAATATATTATTGATTTTAACAATATTCTCGAAAAAAAAAAATAACAAAACAAAAATAAATTATGATAATAATATTAAACAATGAACAAATGAGTTGAATAATAATATTAATATTAAATATGTGTACCTTAAAATAAAAGTTGTTCCGATACTGCGCTCTACTGCCCTAACCAGGGAGAGACAGAGGCTACGCGCTATGGATCAACACAATAGCGCAAGAATAGCTCACTCGGTCACGTGATGTTAATTCCCGTTAACGACAGCCACACGATGGCGATCCCGTTATGCCGATGTTCAACAGCCGCCAAGGGCTGCAAGCTGCAAGAGCGCTGCTTCCTTTGTTCCACTTCACAAAAGGTCAATTCGAAAGCGGACAGCAATGACCTTCACTCGTACACTATACCAATCGCACAATAGTAAAAGTGGCAACGCACAATAACGACACTGAACTTTACTCGTCAAGAGTTGGATAGCGAATGAACTTATTTACATAGATGGTATCCAATCAACACTAAACATTGACTACAGTTTCGCCGGCACGGTTGATTGCCGTTATGAACCAGCACAAAAAACAAAGCTGCAAATTATACGCCAGTGGCGGTACCACGATCAAAGCATTCCTTGAATCACATTAGCCGAGCCAGCTGGCGGAAGCATATGCATAAAGGTTACTAGGTTACAAATTTCAACGACAACTGTTTATTTATTATACTGCTTCAAATACTTTCGACGAAATCAAATGTAACCATATCAACGTAAGTAATAACATAAACAAATCCAAACTTTTCGTCTTGCCATTCCTCATACGTCTTTTCTAAATAGTGTAAATTACGAGCCACCTGTTAACTCCACCATCTTGGGTCGGACATTCAGCTGAAAAGATTGATGTGATACAGATATTTCCAAACAGTGGACATGATATTCTGGAAGAGGACACCTTGGCTAATTCTGAACGTTTATTCTACGAGAGTCGTTCAAAAAACAAGCTTCCGTGCCTCATAAATCGCGGAAAAATAAAATTTTCGTAATCTACGTGTTCTTTTCTATTTTTCTACATACTCGCCGTAACGTTCGAGGCATTTTTCGTAGCGTGGCACGAGTTGTTCTAATCCGAGCGCGAAGTGCGTAGCGTCCAACTTTTTGAAGTACGATGTAACTGCTTCACGAATTTCTTTAGTGTTATCGAATCGTTGACCGCCGAACGCCATGAGCCAGTTCGCTTTGTTTTTGTTTTTCTAATACTGGCTTCTTGATATGTTTGAAAATAAATTTTATCGGTAAGATAAATCGTCCTGCTCAAACCTGTGTAGGGGTATGAGGTGGGCCATCATCATCATCATCATCATCATTTAACAAATTTTGTATAAATGACTAGCTGACCCGGAAAACTTCGTGTTGGTGAGCGAAATGACCAATCGAGACACCCCTCAACTTGATGTATCATCATCATCGCGTGGTAGCAATGATACATCGATTGCTACAAACCAAAACCTATATATATTGGTCGCTTTCTATTACCATGGGGATAAAATTTTGTAGAATCGCTCAGAAGAATTTACTGTGAAATTTAATGAATTAAATATAATTATTAAGTAGAAATTAATGTAAGAAATAAAGTTATTAGTGGATTATTAAAAACCGTGCTTCATATCGTGAAAGAAGTTTCGCAATCCAACGGAATCGGCAGGACTGCATCGGCGATCAACCTTCATACTTTAGCGGGACATTAAACATCATCCAATCGGAATCCAATCGGCAACCCAATCCAGCTATCGAACACTTCGTCTTGCCCAAAATTTATTTTTTGTTATCAATACCTTCAAACATTTACGGAATTTTGTAAAAATTACTACCCATTCGCAAAGTAATCGTCTAAATCAGAGATTTACGAACTATTTTGGGTAAGAGACCCCCTTTCCAGAATAAAGTGACTCCTATAGCCAAATTTCTTTAAAAAATTTATCTTAATTTTATTCATATAAAATATAAAAACTTTGCGGTTAGTTAAGTGAGTTAACTTGACATCAATTTTTCATTAATAAATGAACATAAAATTCAGTAAATATCAAGTGTAATTGGTAATTATTATTACAAATTACAATAATAATAAAATAGTAGACATTGTTATATCAAGTTAGTTTACGTAACACAAAACCATTAATAGCGGTCGATTTTTAGACAGGGTTGGCCTCCAAAATCAGTTTTCTCTTAAGTCGACCCCTGGGAAAACAATATCGACCACAAGGGGTCGATATGAACTACTCTAGGAACCCCTGGTTTAAATATCGTTGTGGAGCACAAAGCAGGCACATCTAAGGATGATTGATTGTTTGGTTCTATTATCGTTTTTAATCATTCAATAAAATCCTTATATTGTATTTTATAATCTATTTTTTTTTTGGCTTACGTATCCCGTTTTTATTCCTGAACTATTTGATCAGCCTAGTCTGGGGGGAGTCACTTCAATTTGCCGCGAAGTCTATTGGAAGGCGCAGAGGTAGAGGCGTCGTAGAGGTAGATAGCAACTGAACGCCCGAACGACTGTTGAGTCATGTTGATGGAGCAACTACTGCAAGAAAAAAAAACACTCCAATTGAGGCGGATTTCTTCATAGTCCCTTGACTCTGTTGAATATAATTTTGCCGAGCCCTGGTTTAACGTATGATGGAATATGTATATTAACAATTTGGTTTATTGAGGTGCTGTTAGTTGTGTGTGTAAGTTCCCACTAAAACTCGGTACCTCGCCGGTTTTTCGAAATTTGGTTAGAATTCTTAATATGTATTCTCTAACGCGTAGCGGTTTCCAGATCGGGGACCTTCTATAATGGTGTCTTTAGCCCATTTTGGTACTTTCCTCATTTTGCAGTGGATCTGACACTTCAACTGGAGTATGGTTTTGAATTTAATCGCACAAACGGAAATCCCCAACAGGAAAAGCTGCAATTATGGTAGAATTTCGTTCGCTGTGTATCGCAGCCAAAAAATCACGAAACGAAATGAGTAATTAATTATCATGAACACCCCTCCCCATGATTTTCACTTAGTATGCTATGATTACCGACGAACAAAAGTGGTGCTCTCACCCCATTTACAACGCGTCAAAAGCCTTTTCGGATCGTAGTCACCCGGTAGCGGCAGCAGTATCAACGTTAGTGTCTTACCCAAAATTTCCATCCAAAAACGCAGCAAAAAAAAAACAAGCAGGACAGCTCGTAAAACGTGTAACAGCAGCCTACGGAATAACAAAAGCGCGACATTTTTATGTCATGATAACAAGTTATTGTTATTGTCGCCATCAGCGGCGTGCGAACAACGGAAAAAAAGAAGACGAGGCTACGCAACAGTTCCCCGTATTCTGGCCGTTATTGTTCGCGGCTTTCGGGTTTGGGTCCCCGAAGTAATGATAAGAAAATTGTATAATTACTATCATGAAATGCGTTGAATGAAATTAACATAATTTCAATTTGTGTGTCTGTTCTCCTGATGGCGAACAATACCGAATTCCAGGGGCACGTGGCCCTTAAATGTACGCAGACGATAATTTCCGCTTTTTGTCTCCCTTTCTCTCTCTCTCTCTATCTCTCTCTCTCTCTCTCTCGTTCCCTCGCTTGGCCATCATCATCATCGAACGCATTGGCGCAGAAAACAATAGAACGTGCGACGACCAGACGCTATAATAACAATTCCGGGAACTTTTGGGGATTGAACCTCGCTTGGGACGTGCCAAAAATCTTGAGGAACCTCTTAATTGGATCTCCGGAGATCGCTTTCCCTCTAGGGGGTTTGCCTGTGTTACCCGGGAAGCCGCTTGTGTTGGCACCGTGCCAACGAGCGGCAAAATTTGTGTCACATTTCGTGCTGCACGTTTCCTCCCCCCTCCCCGATTCTATCTAGGCTTTTACTATTCGCTGTTGCTCGACAGGCGGAAGAAGCTAGGATGGATTGGGAGCGGCAAATAAAATCCTATACAAAAAGTTTCCACCATGGAGGGGAGAATTTACACAATCAAAATTCCATGCAATATTTCAACCGGCGGCCGATGGATCCGCGGGGCCAAACGCCGGGGGTGTAATGGGGCACAACTCCTAGTTCGGGGTCCCGTTTCACCGCTTATAGCGCAGCAGGATTGAAGTGACATTTTAAAACAATTGCCGCTGCATCGTGTTCTGGTATTTCACTATGTTCACATCTCGTTCTCTCTTCTGCTGCTCTCGTGCGAGGTCACGATCGGAGAGAGTCCTGGCAAGCCTTGCCAGTATTATGCTACATGTACTTAAGAGTGAACTATCCTTCTTCCTGGCACCTCGTTCTTCCTAGGCTGGGATGTAATCTATAGCCTCGGGAGCGCCGGTGCCAGTGCTGCGATGAATGTTATACTACCGATGGCTTCCAGCGCCCCTTTTTTTTTGTAATTCTTTCGGTGTGGAAAGGAATTAGCAGCAAATATTTGCGCTAACTATAACTTTTGAGCAATTATTTAAACGTCTGAAGCCGCCTGTGCCATCTCTGATATCATCTCCGCTGTCGATTTTCTGAACAATAGTTTCGAAGCGGAAGTAGGAATGGGAAATCGGATTATTTCCCAGGCGAATTTGTTGAATTTGGCTTGGAATTTGGCAACTTTGGGCGCCGGGATGGATAATTTTTCTGTTTCGTCAAAATGTTTTTGGGCTTCGGAATGAAATTGGAATTGAAATATTCTCTGAATAGCAGAACCAGCTAATCCCACGTTTTCTTCGATGATGTAAAATTCACACCCGAAACTCACCTTCCCGTAGCGTGACGAAGTAGTACGACTCCTTGGACGGTGGGCTCTGGCCGAGCTCGTTTACGGCGGACACCCGGAAGCTGTACACGGTGAACGGAAGCAGTCCGGTGATCTGGAAAGACGCCTCGCTGCTCTTCGTATCGATCGGTTCGACTTGATCCCAGTCGCCGTTTTCGCCGACCCTGCGAAATGAAACAGGACAGAAGAAGAAGAAAAAAACGAAAAAAACAAGATAAAATGCTGAAGGTAAGTGCATTTCGCTCCGTGGAATACACGTTGCTTTGAAATTTATGCGCACAAATGTGCCACACCTCCCCATATTTCTTTTGGTCGGTTTTGGAAGGGAAAAATGCTCTTTGAGCTAAACGCCGCCATCGCAAAAGCTACAACTGTCAAGTTCGTTTCGGTGTGTGTGTGTGGCTTTGTACGTGTGCAAGCTCAGCCAAGTGGAAAAGAAATATTGTTTCACTTTCGAGCAGCGCAATGTTTTTCAAGATTCTGTCGGATTCTGACTCTGGCTCTCCAGTGCTGTGGGTAAATAGAATGCGGGTGCGTTTCTCGGGTGCATTGAGTGCTCAGAGTGTGCCTCTTAGCGGCGGGTATAAAATAAAAAGGCGCCCTTAAAAGCTTGCACCCCCGCTGACGACTAGTTGACGTGAGTGTGTGTGTTTCTGGTGGTTCCGAGCCAATGAGGGGAGGTGTTTCAAGATGTATCGCACTTTTTGCGGTGCTCAAATGCAACTAAAATCAAGAGCGTACATTTTTCATGGCGGGATACATAAAAAACACTCCTTCGAGGTGGTTGTACACGAAAGATCGAGGATTTGCTCGAGTTGAGGGAACATATAAAAAAACTTTAGATTGAAAGATCAGGCTAGAAGTAATTTCAATGTGCGTTGGAATAATTTATAGTCGAGTTTTTTGTAGTCATAAATAGTCAGAGTCAAAATGTGAAGGATGAAGTTAAAAGAATTCTATGTTGTTCAAGTTGTCGCATCTAAGGACGCAAATTTGGTTCCGTTTGTAGATAAAATTTAAGTGGAAAAAATAACAAGATTCAATTTATAAATAAATAATTAAATTGTTAATATCATTTATCGATTCCTTCAAACATTCAATGCGATATTTTCTCAACGTCATACAGAATTGAAGAATAAAATGAAATGCTCAAAAACTATCACGCGTCTCCATTGGATCAGTCAAGCCACATTCAATTAATGGAATCGCATGGTGTATTGATATTCTGGTTATTTAAGGGGGTACTCCTGTGAGGAAGGTCGAAAAACAATTAATTTTCGTGTTTTTTTTTTTTGGATGCTAGGAATAAAGTGAAGTGTGCGGGTATTTTTGCGTAAGGTATATTTGAATATGTATTTTCCATTTTTTGAGTGCACAAACAATGATTATTACATTGTTGACAGCTGGATTCGTAGATGCTAATAAATTCGGTACCTTGCTGGTGGTATCGGTTCTGAAGCAACGGCGACAATACCTAAAGCGATACAGAGGCGTTTTTGAAAATTCTAAAAATTTAAAAATTGCCAAAATGGCGGCCATTTTTGTTACAAATGAGTTATTGTTCATGAAAAATCGCTGTTTAGAAGCTCATAAAAAATCGAAAAAATGAGATTTCAAAACACGGCTATGTAACGCTTTAGATGATTCATTTTTACATGCTGAAAAAAAATTTCAGCCAAATTAGTCGAGTAGATCCTGAAAAATCGATACCACCAGCTGAAAAAACATGGTTTCGAGAAAAACGCTTTTAAAAATTCGTACAGCAATACTATATTTCTCGAGGTGATCTCATACTTTTGGCTGTAACTTTCCAACGAAATCAAATATCTAAAAATCTGTTTAGGACAACCTTTCTGAGGCCATAGGCTTCACAAAAATTCAAAGAAAAAAATCTTTTTTTCGACCTTCCAGACCGGGTTCCTCTCTTAAGGGGGTAGTACACTATGAACATCATAAAAAGTATGTGATTTTTGAGATATTTTTAAACGAGAAAATAAATTACTATGATTAATTAGATATCACAGTTTTATTAGGTATATACAGGTCGGACTCGATTATATATAGTCGACAATTTTTTTCAACAATTATTTTCAAATCGTATACATAATCGAATCGCAAGGAAATAATTTTTCAAATTAATGTTCGAATGTCAAACATTAATAGAAAATAGCTTTTTTTGTGATTCGATTATGTATTGGATTCAAAAACTAACGTTGAAAGTGAAATTCCGATTATATTAAATCGAGTCCGATCTGTATTACCTAACAAACAAAAACAAAAATTGGTGTCAATTGGACTGTACCCTGAATAGCCATAACCGGTTTGTTGAACCCTTGCAGCCAAAACCTTGAAAACTGGTGGGAGTTCTACAAGTTTTTCTAGTGAACCGATTTCAATCGATGATTTTTCACGTAATCGTGTATATATTTCCTGTCATCGTACGTAGGATTTTTTCAAAATATTGATTTTTAACGAGATGGCGACCGCAAACATCGAGACAACAACATTCACCATAATTGTATTTTTCAATATGAACAATTTCAAATGAAATCGACAAATGACAAAACAAACATGAGTATTTTTGATTCGAATGAAAGTGTGTTTTCCGTTTGGGTTAGAGGAAATATGAGTTTTCCACAGCAATTGGGAATTTTTTGACTCAAGCGTAACTTTTGAAAAGGGCGTATCGATTTGAGTAAGAGAAATCTTTGATAATTTATATCTCAAAAACTATGAGTCGTACCGAAATAGTGTCTTAGAAAGAGTTATAGAGTATTGATGGTTGAATATGAAAAAAATGTACACTGAGAAAAAAAATTAGTACTCTTTTTTATTTACAAAATAAAAATTCAATTTGCAATATCCAAAATACATATTTTTTATTTTTTTCATACAAAATAGAAGTCATGCAGAAAATCTAAAAAATGGGCCCAAGATGGTAAAACTATTTTTGACGAACTGTGAAACATCGAATTTTTAGGAATTTTCGAAACTTCGAATTTTTGTATGTTAACAATCATTTTAAGCCACAAATTATAAATACTGATGTGATTTAAAACAAAAAAGGTTATTATCAATCTCCTTCTAAATGTAGCCATTCTCGAAATATTAAAAAAAAAAAATCTAATTTATTGTCTTTTTTATAGTAAATAATTATTTTTTTATCTGTATTATAGTGATTTTCAACTCATTTGGCTGGTTCGTCACTTTTTACTTCCATTTTTGGAAGAATGTCGGGAGTGAGAATTGAACTCGTGACCTTTGGCGTGAGAGGCATGGATGTTACCACTACGCCAGATCGCCTCCACTTAGTAAATAATTCATTTTAATATGTTTGTCGTGTTATACCGTCATGTTCATGAAATTTTATGAATTAGCTTATAATTTCCAACAACTTTTCCGAATACATCATTATGGATAATTTTTTGACTCAAGTGTAACTTTTGAAAAGGGCGTATCGATTTGAGTAAGAGAAATCTTTGATAATTTGTATCTCAAAAAATATGAGTCGTACCAAAATAGTGTGTTAGAAAGAGTAATAGAGTATTGTTGGCTTAATTTGAAAAAAAAATACACTGAGAAGAAAAATTAGTACTCTTTTTTTTTATTTACAAAATAAAATTTTAATTTGCAATATCAAAAAATATGTATTTTTTTATATTTTTTTCATTTTTTTCATAAAAAATAGAAGCCATGTAGAAAATTTAAAAAATGGGCCCAAGATGGTAAAACTTTTTTTGACGAAATTTGTGGAACATCGAATTTTTGGGAATTCTCGAAACTTCGAATTTTTGTATGTTAGCAATCATTCTTAGCCACAAATTAAGAATTCTGATGTGATTTAAAACAAAACAGGTTATTATCAATCTCCTTCTAAATCCAACCATTCTCGAGATATTTAAAAAAATATTTTTAATTTATAATCTTTTTTATAGTAAATAATCTCTTTTAATATGTTTGTCGTGTTATACCGTCATGTTCATGAAATTTTATGAATTTTCTTATAATTTCCAACAATTTTTTTTTGATTGATTGAAATTTGTTTTAAATATAAAAAAGATTTTTTAGTTTTGCTACGTTTTGTATTAACCCACATTTCTTCGAATGTTTCGTAACGTAAAATCTCATAAACATGATGGTATAACACGACAAACATATTTAAAGGGCCTATTTACTATTAAAAAGACAATAAATTACAAATATTTTTTTAAATATCTCGAGAATGGCTACATTCAGAAGGAGATTGACAATAACCTTTCTTGTTTTAAATCACATCAGGATTCATAATTTGTGGCTAAAAATGATTGCTAACATACAAAAATTCGAAGTCTCGAAAATTCTTAAAAATTCGATTCGTCAAAAATAGTTTCACCATCTTGGGCCCATTTTTTAAATTTTCTACATGACTTCTACTTTATATGAAAAAATTGAAAAAAATATAAAACAATACATATTTTTTTTATATTGCAAATTTAAATTTGATTTTGTAAATAAAAAAAAGAGTAAATACTAATTATAATAATACTATTTCGGTACGACTCATATTTTTTGAGATATAAATTATCAAAGATTTCTCTTACTCAAATCGATACTATCTTTTCAAAAGTTACACTTGAGTCAAAAAATGAACCATAATGATGTATTCGGAAAAGTTGTTGGAAATTATAAGCTAATTCATAAAATTTCATGAACATGACGGTATAACACGACAAACATATTAAAAGGGATTATTTACTATAAAAAATAAATTAGAAATATTTTTTTAAATATCTCGAGAATGGTTGCATTTAGAAGGAGATTGATAAAAACCTGCGTACGATGAAATTTAGTGGAGAATCAAGGAAAAACTATTTCATCAAATCGGATGGACCGTTCCGAAGGTAGAACTCCCACCAGTTTGCAAAACATAGTTTCGAGAAAAATGTGTTTGAAATTTTGGATCCGCGCTCCTTACGCGAAGACTTAGGTCCATTTTAGGCTAGAATTTTTTTTTTATTTTTTTCAAGTTTCCATGGTGTACAACCCCCTTAATGGAAATACATGGTGTATTGATTTTTCGAAGAATACTAACTCATCAACTTCAATTTAAAACATCGATCATCTCAATCGGTTATGTTATCAAAGTTATGAATTTGAAAAAAGTTATTTTTGGAAAAAAAGAGGAAAAAATTGATTCAACGAACCATCGGTTAACTCTAAAAAATTATAACTCAATTATAACGGGTTCGATTCCCGTTCTGGTCGGAGGATTTTTCGTCAAAGAAAATTCTTTCGGCTTGCACTGTGGTCACGCGTATTCTAGAGCTTGCCACTCCAGAGTACATTCGAGGCGTGTTATTCGGCATAGAAATCTCTCCCAAATACTACTGATAAAAATGACGCAAGTAATGCCACGTTGAGTAGGCAAAAGTTCCACTGGAACGTTTGTGCCATCCAAGAAGAAGAAGATGTAAAACACCTTAGCTTTCAACAAAAAATATAAAAATATATGGTGCTAGTCCAAAGCCATGTAAACGATCAAAAACAAATACATTCAATCAAATACAATAATAATCAATTTTTGCAAGTGTGATATTTTTCAAGAAAAAAACAAGCTGGCTTAATTTGATATGCCGATCATCTCAATAGGTTTAGTAGTTCAAATGTTATGAATAAAAAGTCATTTTTAGAAAAAAGTGAAAAAAACTTGCTTTTTCGGAGCACTATACAATGGAAATGGGTGCCCTAATAAAAAAATAAACAAATATGGGTCTACTATTTTGCGGTAAGGAACGAAACTACCACTTTTGACGAAAATTCGAAAACCACTATATCGGTTTGGCAAGGAATGACTGCATAAAACAAGTTAAAAACTATATACAGGTCGGACTCGATTATCCGGGATTCGATTATCCGGAATTTTAGACTAGATTATCCGGAGTATTTTATTCTTGATTTTCCTTAATTTTAGATCGGAAATTTTGAATCATTTGTATAATAATTCCATATTGAATAATCGCTTGAAGTGAAAGGGCTTGACTGGTAGAACACAGTTATTTATGAAAAATGTAAATCCAAGATGGTAGGCGCTACAAAATGGCGGATTACATATTTTTTCACTTTCACAGTTACATAGAAAGCACTTTCATTTGATACCCATATTGATGGGGTTGTGAAAAAAATATATATGGCGCCATATTTTCTAAATCGGAATCATTCGGTTTTGAGCTATATTCTAGGAGGGGTTTTTCAAACGGCCCTTATTGTCTGTATCTCTAAATTATGTTACGAATACAATTTTTTACAGCTGCTCGTGAAGTTTCGTAAGATTTTCGTGTGTTCGTTTTTCCACCGCACAAAAACAGATTTATCTATATTCTAAAAAACTTCTCTCATGAATAAAGGGGTTTGAAAGTTTGAGTCCTTATAATAGAAAAAAAAAACATGCAACAAATGTATATTACATTCATTACATGCTTACATTTTAGATATTCATGTTATAGCTCATGCCTTTCTGTTAAACGTTGAAATGAACCACGTTGGGAGTATCGGGTCATGATTTCCAAAGGGGTGTATAACTAAATTTAAACAGAAAAACAAACAGGTGACGTGGAAAATTACTTGGGCTGTCAGTCAACGTTTGAATTGAGTAATTACTCGCACAGAAAACGCTTTGTATGCAAACAATCGCGACTTGCCGTCGGAAACGAATATTCAAATCTCGTACTCTACAGCCATGTGACTGTTGTTTATGACTATGGGGAACCTTCCTTAGCTCGGTCGGTAAAAGTCAAGCTGGAGGAGGATACATATATTTCGTCAGCTTAAATTTGAGCTTTTGAGTGTGCATGTTGAAAACCTAAGCTCCCTTAATCCTGTATATATGTGCGTGTAGAATGAACTCTCCTATTGCAAACATAAAAAATGTTAGTCGACCAAATTTTGATCGTCACGCGTCTCCATTGGATCAGTCTAGCTATATTTGGTTAATGGAAATGCATGGTGTATTGATATTCTGATTATTTGAGGTACGCCGAGGGAAGTGTTTAAACGAATAAACGATGATTTTATAAAATATACAGTGCTAGCGTTCGATTCGAACTAAACTAAAGGAAAATGTAATGACAGATCGGTATCTAACAACACCCCTACAAAAATACTACAAACGAATTTCGAGTATACACATGCTTATCAACGAGGTACGTTTCGGGATGGAGTAGTAGGTGTGTATATTTGGATTGGAAAACAAAATATGGTGTCGTAATTATTTGCATTCGATATGAAATGAATATAGAAGAAACAAACGAATGATGAATAAAGAGTGTGTCAAATCAAATTGCATCACGGAAAAAACGCTGTAGAAATTTAATTTTTAGTAATTATATCTTCAGCTTTCGCTTATAATCAGATAAGAGTGTATAGATCACGTTGGCCATGCTTCACTGTCAATTTTTCGTAAATTTGGAAAAATGTCGTCGAACGAAAAAGAGCGTCGTGAATTAATCCTGCGCACTCATTTCGAGAATCCGGAGTTGTCACATCGGGACATCGGTAAGATGCTGGGAATCGTCCAATCCACGGTCAGCAGAGTACTAAAACGATACTTCGAGAACCTAACCATCGACCGGAAGGTGAAGAACGGCAAAAATGGATGCTCCGTCAGTGAAAAAGATCACAAGCGCGTAGTTAAGCAGTTTAGACGTGATCCGAGAAGTTCGGTCCGGGATGTCGCCAATAAGCTGAGTTTGTCAAGTTCATTCGTCCAGCGGACCAGCAGCGGGAGGGCCTGCGTACATACAAGGTTCAGAAGGCTCCTAACCGCGACGAAAGGCAAAACATGGTGGGGAAGACGCGAGCCCGGAAGCTGTACACCGAAATGCTGACGAAGCCGCATTGCCTGGTAATGGACGACGAAACCTACGTCAAAGCGGACTTTCGTCAGCTGCCGGGCCTGTTGTTCTTCTCCGCAGAGGACAAATTCAGCGTTCCGGAGGAGATTCGCAAGCAGAAACTATCCAAGTTTGCCAAAAAGTACATGGTGTGGCAAGCGATTTGCTCTTGCGGAAAGCGGAGCGCCCCCTTCGTGATGACCGGCACGGTAAACGGGCAGGTTTACCTTAAGGACTGCCTACAGAAGCGCTTACTACCACTATTGAAGCAGCACGAGGGCCCGACCATCTTCTGGCCGGATCTCGCTTCGTGCCACTATTCAAAGGACGTGTTGGAGTGGTACGAAGCCAACGGGGTCACCTTCGTGCCAAAGGAAATGAACCCGCCCAACGCGCCGGAGCTTCGCCCAATAGAGAAAGACTTCAAGGGAAAATGGATTTCTGTTCAAAAAAAACTACAACCTGACGTTGTACAGAACCTTATGGACGGGGTAAAGAGGAAGGGGCGAGCATACGGGCTTGGGCTCGAAGTATGATTAAAAAGAAAATGCCAAAAGTTGTTTAATAGTTTTTATTTTACTGTCTAAAATTTTCAAAAGGATCGGTCTACTGGGCGAATTTCTACAGCGTTTTTTCCGTGATGCAATTTGATGTGACACACCCTTTATATACACGATTTTGTGGTATTCCGAGCCGAAACATTTATGAAATCATGAGACTATTTGATTTTCTATGAATGGCAATTGTATTGTGATTTATTGTCCATTACGAAAGTGGTTAACACGTTGAGCCCAGCGTCGGTCCCGACGTTGGGCTTTTTGGTAGAAACTGGGACTGGGACTGACAATTACAAAATAATAAAATAAAAATATACACGGTTTGTTTTCGGATATTTTACAAAATGTGACTACTTTGTACTCGAATTGCTGACTATTTTCTATTCATATAATGAGTATCTTTGGGAACTGGGACTGATACTGATATTGTGAAAACGCTCTTGATGCGGGCTGAATGGAAAGCGTCTCATGAAAAAATCGGGGCTTTACGTGTTAAATGGTCCAGAGAGTCGTCGTATTCTGGAAGTAGGAGTATTAAAATCTACCGCGATTCCGATTAATGTCGAAACTAGAATAGTCTGGTGTATTTAAACGATGGAAAAGTTGGGGTCCAAGTTCTACAGGCTACGGTATCTAACTAAAAACGATACTCCTAATCCATTTAGGAATTATTTTCAACTCCTTTAGAATATTACTCGTAGCGTATGTTCAAATCCTACTCGTGTGAAAGTTGTTGCGGAAAATGGGAGAGCAACACACCATGTAACAGCAGGATTTTTCCCCTTTTCCGACAAGGTGATTTCTGAGGACAATTACGAAGATTCAAACGAAATCAACAAGCCTCAACGTCTATCTGGGAAGAGTCATTATTTTAAAATACGTTGAGCCCCAACCGAACTAGGGGACCGGCAATGGACTTTCTGTTTGCACCAGGTCAGTACCTGTGGACCGATAGTGGACGTTTCTAAAAATAATGTTTAAGCACTTTTCTGTCGTTTCCAGTGGGACATTTGGGGACATTCCCCAAAGGAAACGTTCACTGTCGGTTCGATGAGACAGAGGTGAACAACACAGAAAAATCAGTTAAGTTAATCATGTTATACCTGTTTCGTTCACAATATCCTGAAACTCGTTTTGTTTCGAATAAACGAGGAAATGTTTATTTTTTCATTTCAATTTTTATGAATCACTGCGAATTGGGTACGCGTAAATAAATCACTCGAAATGTTCGTTCCATACGGACACTGGAGAGAAAAAAATCTGTTAAACAAATAATCTGATAAGCGACTGAACGAAACTCCGTTTGCTACCTACGTGGGTGCGACAGAAGGCAATCGCAATTAATAGAACAATAGTGACCCAAGAGCAAGTTTTTTTTTCTTTTGTCAATAGTGTATTGTGATGAATGAATTATACAACCCGAGGTGAAGACTGAGGAAACGATTTTTTTTTATCCCATTTATTTATTTAAGGCTCATTAGCATTTTAGATGTAACAGAGCCTACTTAGAGGCGAATGAACTGAAAAGTTTAAACCCTCTTAAAGCCAAGAAGAAGAAGAAGAAGATGTAACAGAGCCGAATTTTAATCGTGTACATGTCACATCGTTATCATATCTATAATTATCACATTACACAGTTGTCATTCGCCAGTATTCCTTCTATACCATTACATATGGTACATTCACACAGTAGCCATTTAGGCGTAAGAGTATTCTTTCTGTTCTTCCATTATCCAGTTAGACCACCGGACAGCGGAGACAGTGGATTGATCATTGTTGAGTTATTTATAGAACAGCAGCCCGATGTGTCTTGCAGAGCAGAGCAGTTGTATGGATGAATCGATCTTATTTCGACCGTGGATCGATCTCCATCGCTGATGATTGTTGCGTGGACGTAGCTATTCTGTAACAACACAAAGATGGTCAATGAGGGCCCTGAGTTTTGAACTCACGATCGATCGCTTACTAAGCAACCAATGTGGCTACGGAGACCCCCGTGAGGAAACGATTCACCGCGTCCGTTTTCATATCGTCGGGTGGAGATATATTTTCGCATCACATGCACACATTGTTGTTTTTTTTCTTATGTGTTGCCAAAGGTTTGTTTCCATGCGTTGTTTTCACAACGCTAATGATGGTGGCGGAACGAATATATATTCACTCTCTCTTAACTATTTTTCATTGGTCTTTTTCAAGGATAGAAGCGATAAACTTACCACTCACACTACGGTCTGCTGCGTCGGTAATTGGTACTATTTATAACACAACAATGGAAGCCACATATGAACAGTCCCGCTGTGTGTGGTACAGTTGTGAACATTCGACCAATAGGCATATTCTCACGCCGAAAAAAGGCGACATGTGTATCGATAGAATAGGAATACTATTACGCCTAAATGGCTACTGTGTATATCAATATGTATGATATGAATACTCTTACGTCAAAAAATACCTGCTGTGTAATATAAATCAAAATTATCGTTAGGTAAAAATGTAGAGGTTTTAATAAAATAAGTAATTAACTAACTAGTTAATTTTAGAGAGCCTACAACTCATCATTTAAAAAAATGGCTCGTATAATTAGAAATTTTATAAGTTTACCGTTCTGTTATCTGTTTTTGAATCGTTTATCGATCTGTCAATCAATTTATCAGTTAAATGACTAATCGGTTAATCGAAAATTGTAACTTTAAAATTTCAAGGTTGCTTTTTCCCATTCATCCTAATATACACACATCAAACTAAAAATTTGTGATTTTAAATCCATTTATTTTCATTCGATTTGTGTTGCTCAAAATCTTTGAAATTGTGCGGTTTATATTTTATCGCTGAATAATCCATACAATTTGTTTCAACCTAAAGGCCGTCAAATCTTCGTTGGCGTTTTCCGAAAACATCCGCTCTGCTTTCAGGTTTAATTTTAGTGTTCGGACTTATTTCAAGCGCTTGTTTTTCCTCTTTTCGTTCCGCGGAAATTGCAGAAACTTTTCTCGCAGCACAGCTGCTTCGGGGATCCAGCTGACAGTTTATTTCTGCACCGCGCGGCAAAAATTTACGACACGGGTGACATTCTTTTACACGTGGCATAATTTGTGGCACAGATATTTTAATTTTATTTTACTTCACGCGCTACATTTTCACCTTCTACTCTGTTTCGCTTCGCCCGCGACAATCCTCGGAAGACCACTGTGGAAGATTTTTTTACTACCAAGAAGCTCCTCTGTGCCTTCAGAATGTAAAGTTTTATTTCCATAATTCTACTTTTCTTGACACATATACACATGAAGCCAATTGAAATCTGCGGAAGCTTTGCTTTCCTTTCCTGTCATCTCGTCCGAACTCCTAACAACCTTGACAGGTGTTACGATTGTGGTGCTGACTACGTTCTTAAACTATATAAGCGGATTAGCGCCGGCATGACATCCATCTGTCGGATATTCCCGCGGATAGCGATTTTGCGGAAAATTCTGATGACAATTTTTGGCATGGCTCCACTTCGTTTGCGGAGAGTACTCTATTATTCATCCCGTTCGTAGAATTTGGCATTTAGCCAAATTGAGAAATTAATTACAAACCGATAAAAAGCGCACTGCCATTGCGTGTTTTGTGTACACATGAGCCACAAGCCCTTTTCGTACACAACCCCAGCAAACGCTCACGATCGTTACTAATTTACGAGTGGGGAAATGAAATTTTAATTCAATGTTTTTATCACGTATTCCAAAACGAACGAACGAACGAACGAGACGACGAGACCTGCCTCTTCCGTGCCGAATGGAACCCAAGATGGCGAGAACCGCCATTCATCTCGCTTTTGGGCACCATCACCACCAAGCTGCCGGAAGAAAATGCAACTGCTCCACCACCCGCACCCAGCGACCATTTCTCATTGCGGTTGTTGGCCCTGGGTTGTCGTGAATAAATAAATTTTCTTGTTCAGTCTCCCGTAGGAGCAGCTTTTCTGACAGACCCACAGAATCCCATCCCATCCCATCCCAGCTCCGTGTGTAGTTTCGTTTTCGGTACCAATTGGTTCAAATAGAAAATGAAAATGAAAATAAAAAACCATGTCCACATTGGTACAGAGGAGTGCTTCCGAATGATAACAATATCTCTTGCCTCAAGAGAGATGGCATTGCCGGGAAGCGGGAGAAAATTCATTTTCATCTGATCTTCTTTTCCCTCGTCATTCATTTTCAGATGAATCCTCCAATGCGATGAAAAATATAAATTCGTCATACATTTAACCATTTAACCGGAGAGCTCTCCCTTGTGGCGTTGCCCCCCTGCAGTGGTCACAGCTGAGAGGATTTGAATATTAATCGGGCGTGAAAAGTGGAATTATTTATTCGTTTTGGTTTCCATTCCTGGAAAACCGGAAACCAAAAGCGTAACAAGCTGGATAAGAAACACAAAACGTGACGTTCGCGCTGGAAGATGTGACAGAGCAACGCGACGCGGCGCTGTTTCCTTGCCCTCAAAATAGGATTTGGAAGCTGTGCTGCCATCAACATCCTCCCCCATCACACCCGATCTGCGCTCTTCTATCTCTATCTCTTTCGTCAATCGATGCATATTTGATGAAATGGCTGCTTTTACGCGCCACATTATGCACGGAAATGACGGTTTACCCCGAAAAGTGCTGAATGTGTAATAACTAACCCAATTTGTAGTTAGTTGGTATTTACAAAATTACGGGGGAAAGCTTCGGGGGCCTTCGGTCACACGCGGATCCGCACCTTCGCGCTCATATTATTCATTAATGATAATGGGAGCTACATTTTGGGAGGTAGAGAGCGTATGATATGCTTTTCGCGCTTATGGTCGGTACGACGGGGAAACGTGAAATTCCTTAAGTGGGATTGAGATTAGCTCTTATTAGACAATGGGGCTCCGTCAATACATTTTCAAGGCAACTTCAATTGATAATATGAAGGGAAAGACAAGACCAAAGATTAAGATATGTGAAAAATGAGTGAAAAGGGCGTTACATTCCAACGCAATAGAGCGTTTTTTATTTTCTGATGCGATATCAGTTTAACCGTCAGCTCAGCTAATCACACAGTCGGCGGGGTTCTATGAGTTATAGCGATTTATCGCTAAACCGATTGAAACGATGAATTGATAGTCTAACCGCAAAACGGGAACAACAATCAAATGATTCAATAAACCAAACAATCGATTACCCGAAAAAAATCGATCATCCGTTCAGCCAATTAATTAATTAGAAATAAGCTGATAAAATGAATCGGTCAATCGATTCATCGACAACTGTTTAGTCGATAAATCTATTAAACGGACAACCGATTAACCTATTAACCGATCAATCAATTAATAGAACCGATTAACCGATTAATCGATTGACCGATTAACCAATTAACTAATAAATCGAATTGATCAACCGGTTATCCGATTAATTGATCAACTGATCAACCAATTAACCGATTCATCGATCAACCGATTATCCGATTAATCATAATTCTAGTTAAGTCGCATAGTCGCAATATTGAACAAAGACTGAAACCAAGTTGATTTTGAAAAGTCATAATTCAAAAACGAAAAAAATCGTATGTCTGATTTCAGGATATGTAAGGTAAAAAATATCAGCTTTCAAGAAAAAATATAAAAAATATAGCGATTGTAGCGGACCGGCGGCCAAGGCACTTTCTTTCACTCTAAAACACAAGAAAACACCACTTCTTGTTTTCAGGAGACAACCGTTCTCCAGCGTGGCTCACTATCGACTCTCTTTTATTTTTCTGATTCCTCTTAACGAAACCTACTTTGTTTATAATGCACAAAACGAACTTACGATAAGCTCCCCGCTATCGTAACACCAAAACATAAACAAAAATTCCTATCTTAAAACTAGACCTATGAATCACACGATCCACAAACAAGGATCGTGCGGGAGGGATGTATTTATTTAGGGTATACAAAACCCGTCTGGTTTTTTGGTTGCTGCACGATCTCTGTCTTTAACCATGTAAACTAACAAAAATAAACACAATCAATAATCACCAGGATGAAAGCCAATTTTTCTACCATTGCAATATTTCCAAAAAAGACTTGCTAGTTGGCTTTAATTGGATACGTCGATCATCTGAATCGGTCCATTAGTTCAAAAGTTTTTGTTTTTGAAAATGTCATTTTTGGGAAAAATGGGAGAAGTTGATTATTCGGACCACCCTAAAATGGAAATGAGCACGTTAGTGAAAACTCTACTCTACGTTAGCGCAACTTTACGGCGAACCCAGCATTCAGAAAGTCGCCAAGGCTGGACGAGTGCGATGGGCAGGGCATGTTGCAAGATTGCCGGACAGCAGCCCTGCAAAGATGGTGCTCGCACGATAATTATCATTATCGGACACAATTACCAATTCTCCTCACCATAAAAAAAGATTTACTTTATTATAGAGAAAATATATTTGAAATGAAAAAGGTAATTTCATTTATAATTTTTACTTTCTGAGTGTTTATTCAACCCATTTTCATTTTCGCTTTAAACCCAACGGGACACGGAACTCCTTCATTTTCCCAATTTTCCTCGTCGCATGAACTTTCCTTGGGAGAAAAAAATCGTTTCTTATTTCGAGTCATTTTGACATAACCGCTACCATATACAATTTTACACTTACACTTGTGCTAAAAGTTTTACAATGCATGATCGGTCATTGATATGAAATTTCATGAAGCAACCAACTTAAATGTTCCAAATTTAAATTTTATTTATATTCTTTTAAACATAAGTTCTATTCAGTTCATTCAAACATCATTCTTCAATCAATCCATCGAAAGATTTTTATTGGAATGAAAATAAAAAAAAACACTCGTTTATTGATCCCAACTTATTTATCAGCACGTATGGAATCAGCAATGCCCACGCTAGTTAAAATGAGCACTATCCATTTTTGCGCGTCGTTTGTTAAACTATCGACCACGAGGGTATTTATATGCTGATTTCCCCCAGGTGCCTTGAATTTGAAATCTCTGTTAGGGAATACATGTCGGCGTAAATAAAAGCTACCACTAATTCATGTATTTGCAATGCCGATTCCCTCCAGGCAGTTTGGTTCTGGCCGATTTCTGTATATCTTCAATTTCGACTTATCAGAACGAGGTATTTTCGGTTGAAGATTTTTCGATTGTTTGATAATTAGTTTCATATGATATATTATTTTATCCATTGTGATGAATAGTTATGGAGTACTCAGATCAATTGATGCAAATATCTCGTAATCCATCAGGAAATAACTGACCAATAATTGTAGGTACATGAGCCGCCGCATGTGTCGTCAATTTCGACCAATCAGAAGTGGGTATTTCCGTTAGGATAGCGGTTGAGATTTTTCAATTGTTAGATAGTTAGTTTCATGACATATATTATTTTATTCAATGTAAAAAACTGTTATGGAGTTTCTTAATTGATTGACGCAAAAATCTCATCAATCCATCATAAAATTACTGAGCAATGAGCGTTTGAATTGGACAATTTTCACGATGTGCTCGATTTTAAATTTTCAATTTGTACCCCCATATGTTCCCGAAAGACGTAAACCTACGTCAAAAATTGATGCCAAATGTCTTAAAATTGTTTTTTTTTGTCAAAAATTGACGCTCTGGAATTAGCCGCTTTTTTAAACGGTTTCATTTAGGTTGCTCTGTAATTTGTATTATCTGATCTGAAATTTGGAACACACCTCTCTGCAGTCATTATAAAACAGCGTATTTCATGATTCTAAAAATCCAAGATGACGGCCGCTACAAAATGGCGGATCACATATTTTCTTAAAACCCCATCAGTATGGGTATAAAATGAAAGGGATTGACAGTTCTACTAGTTATTACAGTTATTTTTGAAAAATGAAAATCCAAAATGGCCCCGCTTGTTGCGGTATATATTTTATGGCGGTATATATTTTATTTTTCGAAACCCTCGTCAATATGGATATCAAATGAAAGAGATTGAATAGTAGAAGACAGTTATTCTAAAAAAAATGCAAATTCAAAATGATCGCCATCACAAAATGGCGGATTACATATTTTATCAAAAAAAAAAAAAAAAAAAGAACATTAAAATAGGTATCAAATGAAGGGGTGTGACCAGAAGATCACAGGCATTTATGGAAAATTCAAATTCAAGGTGGTTGCTGTAACAAAATAGCCAATTCTTAAACGGTTTCATTCAACTTGACCTGTTTGTATGTATGTTTGTATCTCTGTAAGGTTGTCTCGGATTAATTAAAATTTGACCCTTTTCCTTTTGACTTTTGAATGATCTGAAATTTGGAACACACCTTTATGTCATTATAATACTGTGTATTCTATAATCTTGAAAAATCCAATTTGGCCGCCGCTAGAAAATGGCTGATTTAATATTAGTTAAAAAATGTTAATTGGGATATGTGTATCAAATGAATGGGCTTGACTTGAAATGATTTGACTAATAGAAGACAATACATCATGAAAACAGTCCAAAAGGCAAACATCAAAGATTTTTAAAAATTGTGGAATGGTTTTATTGTAGAGAAATATACTAGTAATACAGATTATGTACTAAAAACTAGAAAATAAAAAGAATAAAAATAACGAAAAACAATAACTTAAAAACTAAAAAACACCTGTCTGATTTTTGGGTATGTTATGTGAAAAAACTCAACTTTCAAGAAAAATATAAAAAATATAGCGCCCTTGGTCCCGCCCATGAAAACGACAAAAACTTAATACAATCAATATTTACAAAAAAACATCCAATTTTTTGCAAGTTCAATATTTTGAGAAGGATTAGTTTAATGTCTTCAATTTGATATGTAGACCATTTGAATTGGTCTAGTAATTCGAAAGATATGAATTTTTGGAGAAAGGCATGTTTTGAAACAATGAGGAAAACATTATTGTTCGGATCACCCTAAAATGAAAATGGTCACCCTTATAAGAAAAAAAAGAGGTCTAATGTTCTGCGATAAAGAACAAAATTAAAACTTTTGACTATATATAAAAATCTCGTGTCACGATGTTCGTGATCAAACTCCTTAGAAACGGCTCGACTGATTTCAATGTAATTCTACACAAAAAGTTTGTTGGGCATGAAAATAGGTCGCAAACTACATTACATACCACTAGGATACATATTACTGTATATTGAATACCGATTAGGGTGGCCCTATGCAGAAAAAAATCTGAATTTTTGTGAATTTTTTTTTTTATTTTGGCTTCAAACAATACATGGAAACTAAAATTATTTTCATCATCTGAAACCCATCCAATTTTTAAAGGTTCTTGAATTCAAAGTAAAATAAGCTTTAATTGCGAAATTATAGTAAATATAGGTGTTATCCGTGGAGGCGATCTGGCGTAGTGGTAACATCCATACCTCTCACGCAGAGATCACGAGTTCAATTCTCACTCCCGACATTCTTCCAAAAATGGAAATAAAAGTGACGAGAATAGAGAAAAAAAAAGGAAAAAAGAGAATAGAGAAATAGAGAAAGAAAAAGGAATCAAAGTTTAAGAAAATTTTTTTGTTCATTTATTGAGTAAAAAATCATTCCAAACAACTATGGACGTTGAATTCAATGAAAATCTGAATATTGATTCCTTTTTAATTCTCTTTAATGATGATGCAGGTTTTTGGAAAAAAAATATAAATGATCAAAAGATCCCTTAGAAATTCTCTCAATAACGAAAACTTCAACTCCAGCATAAACTTACGAGAAAACAAATATATTCTGAGAGGATATAGTTTTAAGGCTGCGTAAACGATGGCTGCCTATAAAAATCACGAATCTTCCGGATAACCCAATATGAGCTATCCTGATTTTTATTTTCATTCTTCCTATAAGGCGTGTATCGAAAAGTAGTCTTTAAGGTTGAACTTTTTTTTTGTCGTGTAATCAGAGCATGCTTTGTTTACATGTCAAAATTCGAAATACAAGTCATTCTGTCGCGTTCATAACGTTGTTTTCGAAATGTCGCGGATTGATTTGGAAACTAAAAAGAAAGTTCTGCACAATTGGTGCACCGAAATGGGTGTTACTTACCACAAAATAGCAAAAAAAAAAAGATCAAAGTTTGTTGTTAAAGGAATCGTCGCAAAGTTCGGTAATGAGTGTTCTTTCGAGGATCTCAGCGGAAGTGGACGAAAACCCGGATCGAGTAATCCCGAATTGGACCGGAAAGTTGCAAATTATATTCAGAAAAACAGGTCTGCATTTATTCGTGATTTGATCAAGATGTTCAAAACCAGTGTTGGGATGATTCAGCGGATTAAACAGAGACATAGCTTAAAGACTTATAAAAAGCAAATAGTCGTCAAACAAACACCAGGGGCAGCAAGATCGCGTTAAAACACGAGCTCGAAAGCTATATGAGCGTATTTTGAACTGGGGCCTCAATTTTATACCAACTCGATTGGAGAAAGTATACCATTAGCGGATACTATCATGGAAATTGGTTTTGTTGCGATGGAAGAATTCGGCCAAAAAGTGCTCGTTTGGCAAGCCATTTGTGCGTGTGGCATTCGATCGTCAACTTTTTTCACAAAAGGGACCACGAATGCTCAAATTTATGAGGAGGAATGCTTGAAGAAGAGATTGCCTCCACTTTATAGAAAGGTTTTTCCTCTATTCTGGTCGGATTTGGCATCGGCACATTATGCCAAACCCACTTTACAATGGTTTTCGGAAAACCCACCTACCTGTCCCCAGCTGCGGCCAATTGAATTTAATGGGCAATTGTCGAGGCCAAGCTCAAGAAGGAAGGTACAGTGTCTTAAAATATGTCAGAGTTCAAGAAGAATTGGTCTGCAGCGTCCAGAAAGTGCACAAATAGTACTGTGCAGAATTTGATGAGTGGAGTTAAATCTAGGTTCAATCATTTTTGAGAAATCAACAATTTGCTTGATTTTTTAATTTCATTGCTATGTAAACCTAATATTCTTTAATAAAATTCACTTTTATAAACGCTTTCTGAACGTTTTCAGTTTTATTTTTATGTTTGAAACTTCAAGACTACTTTTCGATACATTCTTTATTTATGCATGAACATTATTGTCGGCAAACCCTTTTTCTTCTTTTTAAATTGGCAACCCTGATCATGGTTAATAATGCGAACTAAATGAGAATAATACTTTGCAAAAACACCGTAGAACAGCAAAATTATCCACATTACCAAACACCCAACCAGAGACCGACAGATTCTCCAACATTTTGGTGATTGCAGGAACAGATAATTTCATAATTCAATTTACGGAAAATGTCAGTAAAATGAGATCAATCAATTTGGAGACATTTTCCGTGTTCCGTGTTCAGGCTAGGATTGGGCGATCTCGTGTCGATTCTTTGGATCGATCTTTTGTACTCAAGACAGTCGATTTTTTTGCTTTCGATCTTTTTGTAGATTTGTTTTTTAGTATACATCGAAGGCCACATTTTTTTAAACATAACGTAAACATTCAGATTGTTTCTTCTACGATTTACTTCTGTACAAATGCTGACAGAGATAGAACTAGCGGCAGCTACTGAGGGGATGAACTGTAACCGGTTGCTCATAAGATCACTGAACCTGATGTTGACATCAATTACGGGCGAAAGGATGTTTTCTAGATCTGGTGCCAAAATCAAGAATCGGCTTCGACTAGATGACAGATGTATGGTTCGATTGGCTTTTATGGGATCATTGTCACCTGAGTTCTGGGCGGTTGTTGAATTTCTAATAGTACTTTTTCAATTAATTTATCAAATAAAACGATTACCTGACGACACAAGATGAATGTCCTGTGGGCCACATGCTGAGAAACAAAACAAAATGCTTTTGATATTTTGAAGAAATATAAAATTTGTATTCCCTGTTTAAAGAAACGACAACATTCATAAAGAATAAGCAGATAAATCGAAAAAAACTTTAAATATTTCAAAAATCCATTCAACAAAGATCGATTCTTTGGTACCGATTTAATCAATGGATCGATCCCTACGTCGTTTGGAAAATCGATTCGATAAGATCGATCCTTTTTATAAAGATCGCACAATCCTTGTTCAGGCACATATTCTGTTCACCAAAAATTCAAGTGAGTAAAAAAATACTCAGCTCGCATGTATCTGCTTCTTCTCTTGAATCAAAGAGATTTTAAACTTTTTCAGTTTATTCGTCTCTGGCTCTGAGGAGGGCCTTTGTGGAGAATAGAAAACTTTACTTCAAACTCTTTTCTGACCTTAAGAAAGACACTCCATTCTCGTTCGTTTTTTTTAAACGGTTTTATTTAGCTTGCCCTGTAATCTGTTTGTATGTTTTTATGTTTGTAACATGTTTGTCTGTAGCGCTGACCCACATTAATAGAAATTTGACCCCCTTCCGGTTGACCGATTGATCTGAAATTTGGAACATACCTTTATTTCTGTAGTCATTATAAAACTGCGTATTTCATTATCTTGAAAATCCAAGATGGCGGCCGCTACAAAATGGCGGATCCCATATTTTCTCAAAACCTCATCAATATGGGTTTTCCCAAACCCCATCAATATGGGTATCAAATGAAAAGGCTTGACTAGTAGAATACGGTTATTTAAGAAAAATTCAAATCCAAGATGGCTGCCACTACAAAATGGTGGACTACATATTATGTCAAAACCCCGTTAATATGAGTATCAAATGAAAGGGCTTGACTAGTAGAACACAGTTATTTATGAAAAATGCAAATCCATCAAAATCCTACCAAATGGCGGACTACATATTATGTCAAAACCCCATTAGTATGGGTATCACATAGAAGGGCTTGACTAGTAGAATACGGTTATTTAAGAAAAATTCAAATCCAAGATGGCTGCCAATATCAAATGGCGGGCTGCATATTTTCTCAAAACTCATGTGGACAGCCCCCCTTACCTCGTTTCGATGATGAAACTGGAGATGGGTGCATTCCTGGGGTCCTGCGAGTAGGCCCAGGACAAATCCACCGATCTTGAGCTGAAACTCATAACCAGTGGTCTCCCGGGTGGTTCCGGAACGTCTGAAACAGAAGACAGAAGTGTTAGTGTCGCAACCCATGGATATGGAATCCTCCGCGCTCCGACTAACCTTGCACCAGCAAATCCACCAACGACTCCGGACTGTGTCGATCGTTCACCAAACAGCTGTACTCGGCCGTATCGGTCGCAATGGCCGGATTGAAGTGAAGACTAAAATTATCAGGTAACAAGGTAATCTGCAAAAAAAAAACCAAAGAGAAGAAAGGTGATAATCAGTAAACGTTTACCAGCGGAGAGAAACTAGAGCATCGACACCATCAGCTGTAATTAGACATCAAAAATGTCAGATGAAAGTAGTGCTTGTGGATTTCTCTTCCTTATTTTTTTTTCGAAATCCGGGAAACGAGAAAAACTAACCCCTTCTCTTCCAATAATGAAGGTAATTTTGTGTGAGCTCCCTCTCATGGTATGTCCTTTTGCGAGCTCGGCGTGGGCATCGTAATTACTGCGATGATGGTTTCTATCGCCGGAGCAAAACGCTCAGAAACTGGATTCCAACTCCTCGCCAGCCTCGCAGCAGCCACTGCTAGCGTTTGTACCGGTTGTGGTGTGATAAGGGGAACTACGCAACCTGTCATTAATCTCCTTCTTTAGTTGGCTCGTTTTTGCTGGTTCGCAGAAAAAAAACCCATTGCCAGGAGAGATATCTTCGGTCAAACTCGGATCGAAAGAGCACGAACAATCTAATGAGCTTTTTCGACCAGACTCTTGCGTACCCTTTCCCTTTTTCCTGTGAGGTTATCCGTCAAAAAAGCTACCGAGAAGAAGAGGGGAGGCAGCTCGTTCTGCAGATCTGATTACCTCTATTTGCCCCACGACGAATCCGCCAGAGGCGGAACTTCGATGTGTAATTAGTGCTTCGCTTTAATCTAATTTAGTCATAAACTTTATCCAACGTTGGAGGGATTGTGTTTTTCCTCCTCCTCCTCCGACTTCTCCTGCTGCTCTGTCATCATACTTCAACGTTTGTATGTTTATTGTCTGGGAGAGGAGCAGATGTTGTTTCCGTTTTTACTCTCGGTGCGACCCCATCACACCCGGGGAAAATGGATTCTAACTGTATTTTAACTTTTCCGGAACACCCGGGTGTTCCGATTTCTTCGAATCTTCTAAGTCCGAAAGTATTGTGTGCGGGGTGGGGGTGTGTATTCTCTCGGCGATCGTTCAATCATTATTGGATTGGCATTGTTTGCAGGATGCGGGAGGGGAAGATATCGGTGGTGGTAAAGGAGGAGGGGGCGTTGGTGAGAATGTGAGAACAAGGTTCATAATGGCGCGAGAGACATCTTCCCAGAAACAATATGGCGCCTGGTCGAATAGGAGGAACCAGGGGGACGATTGGTGGCTTTGAATGATGATTAGTCGTTAGCTTTCATTACCGTAATTGATTGTTTCAATGGAAATGGGGTTTATTATTATGAGTGCTATCCGCTCGGAAAGGTGGGATTGGGATGGGTGGCAGTTATCAGCACTGCATTTGATTGGTATTGGACTTTTTTCTTCTCTTTTCATATTCTCTCGGCAGGAGCTGCCAGATTTACCATAAAGAAGTTGAGTGATTTGCTGAAAGGGAATCGTTAGGTAATCAATCGCACTTCGAGTGGATCTCAGGAGCACACAAACTAGGTCAGCAGGAACAGATAGATTATTTTCGGTTTGGTTATTAGCATGATTGGGAAAAACATTTTCTCGGGCTTGAGGAAACATCTATTTCTGAGATAGGATGTGTATTGTTCCTACACAATAGAGAAGGGTCCAGACAAGTCTGTGTTATTGATTCCACTCTAGCTATGTGGCAATTATCGGATGAGAGTTTATACGAGAAGTTATATAAACTATGAATACTGATAAAAACATTGATTAGAACGAAGTGTGCTTCATTTGCTCGTTTCAGTTTCTTCTGCGATAGCTTAGGAAAACATTGATTGGCACGAACAGTAACTTCAATTTTCTTCAATTTACAGAGCGCATATAAGTATTACTAACATCTTAGCTTAGTTTTTTCAACCGACCAAATGCCAAGATATCATTTGATATTATTAAGCTAATTTTGCACCGAAAATCAGTTCAACATACCCTTTCTTTGTCCGTTAGAACGAAGCATTAAATCTCGTATTTGACGCAGTTACACGACTTTCATCAGTTCTTTTCAGGACCACCAACAAGTTCTAAAGAGTTGAGTGTTATGTATTTCTCTGTATAAATTTTTTTTTCTCCCACACTTACAAGAAGAAATTACAGTAATTTTTCAAAATATCTTTTCACACATTCATTGAAAATTGATGCAGATGCCCCTCAAACAAATTATTACTAAGCCAACGGTAGACAGATATAATTTTGAGATTTACTATCAATATGTGAGAAGCTTGCGGACTGAAACAAATGATTTCCAATGATCGTCGTCCAGATGCGACTACGATATTTTGGTTGCAATATAAATCTGATCCGTTTTCGTTGATTCCACTACGATGTGATCACGGCGGATGTTCAGTCATATTTCGAGAGGCAGAATAGTAATAATCGCAGTAACTTCGAAGGCCCAGGGTACTGTAAACTGGGGGAAAATTTATCACGATTTTGTGAAAAATCTGAATGAACGATCGTTCGAGTGACTGAAGAAAGGTTTGCTCGCTTAAAAATATAAATGCGTAAGATATTCAATTTTCGATGTTTTTTTTTAATATCTTATTTTTTTTTGATTATCTTTTCTCTGATTCATCTTCTATTCGATTCTCCTTTTTTAGATTTTTTTTCTCGACTCCTTCATTTTCGATTTTCTTGTTTTCGATATTTCTTTTATCTTTTTTTTCGATTTATATGTTTTCTTGGCAGACTTATCTCACTTCTTAACTAGGCGAACCTAGCCAGAATTTTCACCTGCCCCCGGGCTTCTGAATGCCAAAGGGGGACTAGGCTCTGCGGAATGCACGTATCTGCATGCTCGTGCTGTTTCAGTCCTGACCGAGAAATTGTCGGACAATCGCGCAGGTGCTAAGGATGACCGACTTTTGGATGCCGGCCAATTCCTTCTCCATATTCAACACCTTTAGCGCTTCCAGAAGTGTCTTCGGGACAATTCCAGTTCCAGAGAGAACGACTGGAACAATTCTTGGGACCTCCCTTAGCCCCCACAGTTCCTTGAGCTCCACGGCCAATGGTCGGTACTTGCAGATTTTGCGACCGTGGGTCTCCTCCAGATTCTGGTTCAGTGGAATAGCGACATCGATGATGGTGACTTTGCGGTCGCTCTTGTCGTAAACCATTATATCTGGGCGGTTGTGGTGGATCGAGAGGTCGGTCAGAACAGTGCGATCCCAGTACAGCTTGAAACGGTCATTTTCCAGGACAGGTGCAGGCAGGTACCGGTAGTTTGGTACGTTGTCTTCCAGTAGAGCACATTGGAGCGCCAGTTGTCGATGAACAATACGGGCCACGTTGTTGTGGCGCTCGGTGTAGGCTGCGTTGGCCAAAACGGGACAGCCTCCCATAATGTGCTCTATGTTTTCACCTGGTTGATGGCACA
Organism: Toxorhynchites rutilus septentrionalis; assembly: GCF_029784135.1. Classification (NCBI taxonomy): domain Eukaryota; kingdom Metazoa; phylum Arthropoda; class Insecta; order Diptera; family Culicidae; genus Toxorhynchites; species Toxorhynchites rutilus. Next base: position 14,781,493 of record NC_073744.1, on the reverse strand, counting down.
TCCGGCAAATGTCATCAACGTCTTGATGCCAGACGTACCGCCTGCAGTTTCTCGTCGGCATTATCCTGTCCTGGATGGCTATCATGTCGGCTTCTACTACTGAAGAGAGTTCACCACGCGTTAGCCACAGATTAGATGCGGCCTTGTCGACGTGTGGCCGATCCAGTTGATGGGGGTGGGCACCATGCACTGCCTTCTGCTTCCAAGCTGCAATCTTCTCCTCCACTGTCTGCAGATTGCAGTTGAGTTGGTACTCCGCTTGCGCCAAGTGCAGAGCGCTGTATCCTCTGTCGGCGGCGCAGACAGCCCGGTATAGCGCGTTTTGGTTGGCGCGTTCTGCGAAGTACTCGCGCAGTTGTCGTACCTGGGCAACACACAGTGCAGATATGTCGACTATTCCAAGTCCCCCTTCTTTGCGTGGCAGTGAAACTCTCTCCAGTGCCGATTGAGGATGGTGCATTCCGGCCTCTTTAAATGCTTTCCTCATCCTCCTCTCAAGGTCCTCTAGGTCAGTTTTGCTCCATTTGACTACACCAAAACTGAAGGTCAGCAGGGGAACCGCGAATGTGTTGATCGCGCGTACCTTGTTCCCCGCGTTGAGGAAAGTCCTCAGGACACAGTTCACTCGACTCAAGAACTTGTCTCGCAGCTCCGTCTTGATGTCGGAGTGGCGAATCCCGGTGAGCTGTCGGAATCCAAGATATTTATAGGATTCGCCACGAACCATGTCTCTTATGAACTCGCCGTCATAGACCTCGTAACCTCCGGATTCGGTAAGCTGCCCTTTCAGCAGATGGACACAGCGGCACTTGTCAAGGCCGAACTCCATGCAGATGTCCCTGCTTATGTCTTCGACAACCCGGATAGCTACACCTAGACGCTGACGTGAATCAGCGTAGACCTTGAGATCATCCATGTAGAAGGTATGGGTCACTTCTTCGTGGGCGCCGTCGCCATACCTTTTTTTATAGCCATGACCGTTTCTATTGAGCATCCTACTGAGGGGGTTCAGTGCCAGACAAAACCAAAGCGGGCTGAAAGAGTCGCCTTGGAATATCCCCCTCTTTATCTGCAGCGTTCTAGTTGTAATACTATATGTTTTTATTTCTTTTAATTTTTTTTTCAATGTTTCTTTTTCCGATTTTCTTGATCATTGATTTTTTTCGTTTCTTTACCGATTTATCTTTTTTGTTTTTTTTTATTTTCCTTCTCTCGCTTTTCTTTTATTCGATTTCTCGTTTTTCAAATTTCCTTTGCCCGAATATTCTTTTATCGGTTTTCTTTTTGTCGATTTACTTTTTTATATTTCCCTTCTTTCTTTTTTTTCTCGATTTTCTTTTTATACATTCCTTTTATCGATTTTTTTTATCCCATTTATTTATTTAAGGCTCATTAGCATTTTAGATGTAACAGAGCCGAATTTTAATCGTGTACATGTCACATGGTTATCATATCTATAATTAGCACATTACACAGTTGTCATTCGCCAGTATTCCTTCTATACCATTACATATGGTACATTCACACAGTAGCCATTTAGGCGTAAGAGTATTCTTTCTGTTCTTCCATTATCCAGTTAGACCACCGGACAGCGGAGACAGTGGATTGATCATTGTTGAGTTTTTTATAGAACAGCAGCCCGATGTGTCTTGCAGAGCAGAGCAGTTGTATGGATGAATCGATCTTATTTCGACCGTGGATCGATCTCCATTGCTGATGATTGTTGCGTGGACGTAGCTATTCTGTAACAACACAAAAATGATCAATGAGGGCCCTGAGTTTTGAACTTTTCTCGATTGACCTTGTTTTGATTTTCCATTTTGCGATTTTCCTGTTTCTCGATTAACCGTTTTTCTATTTCCCTTTTTTTGTTTTTTTTATTTACTTATTTTTGATAATTCTTTCTTGGTTTTTTTCAATTTTTTTTCTGATTTTTAGTTTTTTTTCCATTTTTTTATTTATCAATTCTCTATTTGTCTTTTTTCGATTTCCTGGAGACTCCTAAAAAAATGTTTTACTCGTAAAAAAGTTTGCAGAATATGTTAGTTGCGATGATTAACACACTTGAATGTTACGAGTTAAAGATTATATGTAATTTTTCAAAGAAAGAATGAAAAAGTTGTTGTTGGAAAAACTCTTTCCCTGTAACAGTGTCTTTATTCCGATGGTTGACGTGTTGGTAATTGTATGGACTATTCATATATTATTTATTCTAAATTTTTGAATACATTTTTTTGAAAAAAAAAATGATTTTAATTTTTTTAAATAATTTTACTTTAATGAAATTTCTTCTGTTTTCATTTGTTAGATTTTTTAAATGAAAACTTCAATAATTCCCTATATTTAATTCTTTAACCAACATTTTAGTGCGTAAATTAACGACATATTCTGCAAACTTTTTTATATTTAGAAACACGTCAAGAATGTGTCAAACACGAGAACTCACACACAACAATTTTACGAGTAAAACATTATATTTTCAAGAGTCAAGAATACAAACTTGTTATATATTCTAAACCTTTTTTATAGTTTATATATTTTAAAGGTATTAATTTGTTTGACTTTTTTAAATTAAAATTTCGAAAATTTTCTCACTTGAAAACTATAATGTTTGGTTAACGTTGGTTAACGAATGAAATTATTTATGTTTTCATTGAAGAATATCAAATAAATTTAACACGACGTTTCTGAGTTTCTTGTGGAGCCCAACTTGCGGATAAATTATTAAATGAGAATCGAACCGAGTTTGTACACAACTTTTACATGATCTATCAATATTTTTCAAAATTTGAAGATGAATTGACAAAAATAGCACATGCCAAAGTTATATGGGTGACTGTCGCTCTCAGCTCTCTAGAGCACTGAGAGCACAAGGCAGACAATCGGATATCCCCGTCCGGGATATCTTAGGTAGCCGTGATCTTGATCTTCTGCTTCATCTATACCTGTTCCTCAGAAACGCCAATGTCAACGTTTAATGATGTTTCCTTCGTTGTGTCCCTGTTTCATATCCCTCCTATCCGATCGATAAACTTTTACTTAGTCGCGGGAATACATACACACACTCTTTACAGATACACGGGCCAAAGGTTGTGCAGTCCACTGATCATTCAACAAGAGCCAAAGGTTGTACCGCTCATGACAACTCTACACGAGCTGATGATTGCGCCGGCTAGTGACCATTCTATCCTGGATTCCTCGAGTCGAGAAAGACGCACCACGCTAGATATGGGGTACAGACTAGGGGGGCGTTGCTAATTAATGGTCAGCTGCATCCCAATAGGAAGTATCCCGTGTCGGGCACACGTACAGAGCATCGAAGACTGCGACATACCAATTATGAGAACACTTGTAATACTAACCTCGAGTCAACCGCGAGTAATCGATTACATATTACTAACATAGTCTAAGCAAACATTGTCAAAATATTGAACTCCCGGCCCCCGTTAGGCTGACGCCATATGAGCCTTAATAAAATATATATTTTGGATAAAAAAAAAAAGTTATATGGGTTTCGCCCAAATCTGCAGTACAAATCATCCGTACTATAAATTAATAAAAAAACTATAGGTGCCTATTCTATCGAATTCCCTTTAAAAATCCTATTCAATATGAACGAGGAAAGTGACACCCATATCTGGGTGACGGGCGACGAACGTGTTAAAAAACTCATTCAATAAAATTATTTTATGATTTTTAAAAATATTTTGGAAATTAAAATTATTTTTTCTCAAAAATGTTTTTTTTAATTCCAACAAAAATATGTTGGTTGTTTTTTGGATTCAATGTTTTATAGCACTCTTTTTTAATTAGTTACGTTTTTGCATTGATGAAATTTTTGAAAATTTATATCTCCATTTCTGTGAGTTCGACACGGCACCACTATACGTCAAAATTTGGTAAATTTAAAGGGTTTTCTAATTAAAATATTTTAAAACTATCGAAGGGGCCATGTTTTGAGATATATACATTTTTAATATTAATTTCAATCTCTTAGTATGATCTTTTTACACTGCGTTCAAAATATTATTTTTCCTAGCTAGTTTATTGGTTTCCCAACAACTTTGCTTCACATCATATTTCAATCATTCGTCTTCGTGAAGTCGAGGCCGCCGGGTGTATTTTCTCCCGTCTGGTGATACCGTTATCTTGTGATACTGTTGTGATACCGTTACTTTCGCTGCTGGTGAAATAATTGTTTCACCCAAACGGGATTTTTGGACTGCAATAGTGTGAAGCAAACAAAGCGGAAGGAAGAAGACCTGCATCGCGGGCGCTGTGTGCTGGCGTGTTTATCATCGTCATCGAAATCATCATCGCACTGTGGAGCCATACACCGTTGCAGCTGTGCTGTACGATCGACACGCGGTTCGCTGGGAACCGTTCTAATTCAACCGCACGGGTGTGCGATATAAGTATATTTTTTATTAGATTAAGGTTTTTAGTTTAAGAAATAATCAGAAAAAAAGATAGAGAAATCACTGAAAAACTGTACATCTGCCACTTTATATGGCAGAATGCGGAGAACCCGTTGACATGGAGATTGAATCCACTGTCTATCCCTCCACATCTACGGGAGGTGGGAAGTCGCTTAAACGCGTTCCCCCTTCAGAAGAAGTCTTTTCGGGGGAGGAATTAACCCACCTAAACAAGCCCCCCTCAAGAAAATTTGCAAACCTCTCCTCTTCACCCCCTCAATCTCCTGCTCCCGTTCCTCCTCTCGCTCCCGTTCTCGCTCTCCCTCTCGCTCCCACTCCCGTTCTCGCTCCCCCTCACGCTCCCGCTCCCGCTGAACTCCCGATCACGCCACCCAACCCTGCTGTTTCCGCTTCCGCTCAACAATCGACCCCGCTTTCCTCTCCTGTTGTGTCTCCACCCCGTGTCAAGGTTTATCCAGAAAATGCAACTGGAACTGGCCCATGGGTTGTTTTCTTCCGACCTAAACCTAAAGGAAAATCTCTGAATGTCATTCAGATCATGAAAGATTTGACAAAAAATTATTCCTCCGTGGTCGAAATTTCCAAGGTTCGCCCGAACAAACTGCGTGTTGTCGTGGCTGATCGGAAGCAAGCTAACGCTATTGTTGTCGACAAGCGGTTCATTTTAGAATATCGCGCATTCGTGCCCTGCCATAACGTAGAAATTGCGGGAGTGATTACAGAAACGGGTCTGACGTGTGAATTTATTAAAAAAGGAAATGGAAAGTTCAAGAAGCTCCCCTCGATGGAAGTCGAGATCTTGGACTGTCGCCAATTAGGCAAAGTCTCCCAGGAAGGGGGAGAAACTAAATTCACGCCGTCCGACTCGTTTCGAGTAACTTTTGCTGGTTCCGCTCTCCCTGACTACGTTATGGTGGACAAATTGAGACTGCCGGTGCGACTCTTTGTGCCAAAGCCCATGACTTGCAACAAATGCAAGTCAGTTGGTCACACTTCAGATTATTGTGCCAACAAGGAGCGCTGTGCAACTTGCGGAGAGCAACATGTGGGGGAATCGTGCAGTGCGACTGAGCATAAATGTCCATATTGCGGGGGAACTCCACACGCGCTCTCAGCGTGTGAAACTTATAAGAGTCGCTGGGAGAAACAGAAGCGCTCTTTAAAGGAACGCTCAAAGCGCACATTTGCGGAAATTTTAAAGGGCGCTTCTCCACTGACCCAACAACAACAACAACCAATCTCAACACACAATACTTTTTCCTCGTTGCCAGTTGATGAAATGGAAGCGGACACAGCTAGCGGGGGCACACCGTTTATTTCCAAAGGGAATCCCCGGCGCAAGAATGTGACCACTCCCAAAGTTCAAGAACAAGTCCCCGCGGTGATACCCCCTGTTAGCTTGCCTAAAAAATCGAGTGCCGCGGACAAGCAAAATCAGGTTCCTCCTGGCTTCCGTGGGAATAGTTCACCTTCGAATGACCCAGCACTCGAGGGGACATCAAAAACCCCAACTGTCCCTATTTTTTCGTCCAGTGCAACTTCCCAATCGGGATTTATAAAGTTGTCTGACCTTCTGGATCAAATCTTCAAGTGTTTCAATGTTTCCGACTCCATCAGAACCATTGTCATCTCAATGCTTCCAGTATTAAAGACAATTTTGCAACAATTGATGCAAACATGGCCCCTCCTTGCAATGATTATCTCTCTTGATGTCTAATTTAAATAGAGAGGTCGGAGATATCACTGTTTTACAGTGGAATTGTCGTAGTCTCATCCCTAAATTGGATACATTCAAATTTTTTATTCATAAATTCAATTGTGATGTTTTTGCTCTGTCCGAAACTTGGCTTTCTTCGCGAGATGATCTCTCTTTCCATGATTTCAATATTATACGCTTGGACCGTGATGACAGATACGGAGGGGTGCTATTGGGGATCAATAAGTGCCACTCATTTTTTCGAATTGACCTTCCACCTATTGGAGGGATTGAAGCTGTTGCTTGTCATGCAAACATCAGAGGAAAAGACCTCTGTATTGTCAGCTTGTATTGGCCTCCGAGAGCTGCGGTTAGCCGCAAGCAACTTGTTGACATGTGCTCACTTCTTCCTGAGCCACGATTGATCTTGGGAGACTTCAACTCTCACGGAACTGCCTGGGGGGAACAGTACGACGACAATCGTTCATCGTTGATATATGACCTTTGTAACAGCTTCAATATGACCGTTTTGAATACTGGGGAAACAACACGTGTTCCTAAACCTCCTGCTAACCCAAGTGCTCTTGACCTCTCGCTTTGCTCGAATTCACTATCGTTAGATTGCAAGTGGAATGTAATCCAGAACCCCAACGGTAGTGATCACTTGCCAATCAAAATTTCCATCACCATTGGGTCGAATTCTTCTGAATCTATAAACATGGCATATGACCTCACAAGACACATTGACTGGAAAAAATATGCGGACGCGATTGCTCTAGCCATCAATTCCAGAGATGGTTTACCTCCATTGGAGGAGTATAACTTCCTTTCTCGTTTGATCTATGACAGCGCAGTTCGCGCTCAAACGAAACCCATCCCAGGTTCCACCATTTCCCGAAGGCCTCCCAATCTATGGTGGGATAGCCAATGTTCCAAGCTTTATATAGAAAAATCGAATGCATTTAAAGCTTTTCGGAAACGTGGAACTCCTGAAAATTTTCAAACGTATTTAGCCCTTGAGAATCAGTTCAAAAATTTGATCAAAGGGAAAAAACGTGCTTATTGGCGAAATTTCATGGGAGGTTTGTCACGAGAAACGTCAATGAAAAAATTATGGAAAGTGGCTCGAAACATGAGAAATCGCTCTTCAACGAATGATAGCGAAGAATATTCACATCGATGGATTTTTAATTTTGCACGAAAGGTTTGTCCCGATTCCGTTCCCGTGCAAAAAATTGTTCGAAATATACCACAAGATAGGTGCGATCTTGATTATGAGTTTTCGATGGTAGAATTCTCTCTTGCTCTGCTCTCATGTAACAATTGTGCTCCGGGATCGGATCGAATTAAGTTCAACTTGTTGAAAAACCTCCCTGATGTGGCGAAACATCGCTTGTTGAATTTATTCAATCGGTTTCTGGAACATAATATTGTTCCAGATGATTGGAGACAAGTACGAGTTTTAGCTATTCAAAAACCCGGAAAACCCGCGTCCGACTTCAATTCGTACCGCCCAATAGCAATGCTGTCTTGTATACGGAAATTGTTGGAGAAAATGATCTTGTTTCGCCTTGATCGTTGGGTTGAAACGAATGGCCTACTCTCAGATACACAATATGGGTTCCGCAGGGGCAAGGGGACGAATGATTGTCTTGCGTTGCTTTCTTCAGAAATTCAAATGGCTTACGCCGAAAAAAAACAAATGGCTTCAGTATTCTTGGACATAAAGGGGGCCTTTGATTCAGTTTCAATAGAGGTCCTGTCAGACAAATTACACTCTCGGGGTCTGCCGCCTCTATTGAATAATATGTTATATAACTTGCTTTGTGAGAAACATTTGAATTTTTCTCACGGGGATTCGACAGTAAGTCGGGTCTCCTACATGGGACTCCCCCAGGGCTCATGTTTAAGCCCCCTTTTGTACAACTTCTATGTAAGCGACATCGACAATTGCCTTACACAAAATTGCAGCCTAAGACAACTTGCAGATGATGGAGTGGTGTCTGTCGTAGGATCAAACGAATCCGACCTGCAAGGACCCTTACAAGATACTTTGAACAATTTTTCAACCTGGGCCATTGGCCTAGGGATCGAATTCTCCACGGAGAAAACAGAGATGGTGGTTTTTTCTAGGAAGCATAGACCAGCAAAACCAAAGCTTCAACTTTTGGGTAAACCGATCACTCATGCTATGTCATTCAAGTATCTTGGGGTCTGGTTCGACTCCAAATGTACTTGGGGGGCCCATATTAGGTATCTGAGTAAAAAATGCCAACAAAGAATAAACTTTCTCCGTACAATTACCGGCACCTGGTGGGGAGCCCATCCCGAAGATCTTATAATGTTGTATCGAACAACTATTCTCTCAGTGATGGAGTATGGCAGTTTCTGTTTTCAATCAGCTGCCAAAACACACCTCATTAAACTCGAGCGAATTCAGTATCTTTGTCTCCGTATTGCGTTGGGATGTATGCCCTCAACGCATACCATGAGCCTCGAGGTTTTGGCAGGCGTACTCCCACTAAAAGATCGCTTCAATTTATTATCTCTTCGGTTCCTCATCCGGTGTAAGGTTATGAACCCATTGGTGATCGGAAATTTTGAGCAGCTGATCGAGCTAAATTTTCATTCTGGATTCATGAGCTCATATCATGAATTCGTCTCCATGCAGGTTGATCCTTCTTTGTATATTCCCAACCGTGTTTGTTTTCCTGACTACATCAATTCCTCTGTGCATTTTGATCTGTCCATGAAGCAGGATATCCATGGAATTCCAGATTATCATCGATCGGGGATCGTTCCTACGATTTTCGAAGCAAAGTATGGGCGTGTCAATTGTGATAATATGTACTTTACTGATGGGTCCTCTATGAATGAGTCCACAGGATTTGGAGTGTTCAACAATTTTTTTAGCACCTCACACAGTCTTCAGTATCCTTGCTCAGTGTATATTGCTGAATTGGCAGCAATACACTGGGCGCTGGACAGCGTCGCCTCACGACCTGTTGAACACTATTACATTGTAACGGATAGTCTGAGCTCTGTCGAAGCTATCCGTTCAGTGAGGCCGGAAAAGCACTCGCCGTACTTCCTTGAGAGAATACGAGAAATTTTGAGTGCTTTATCCAGACGCTGTTATGTCATTACCTTTGTCTGGGTCCCTTCACATTGCTCAATTCCGGGTAATGAGAGGGCTGACTCATTAGCAAAGGTAGGTGCAATTGAAGGCGAAATTTATCAGCGTCAAATCGCCTTCAATGAATTTTATTCTTTAGTTCGTAAAAATACCATCGTTAACTGGCAACGCAAATGGAACGAAGATGAATTGGGCCGGTGGCTCCACTCAATTATCCCTAAGGTTAGCCTCAATCCGTGGTTCAAAAGTCTGGACTTGAGTCGGGACTTTATTCGCACCTTCTCCCGACTCATGTCCAATCACTGTTCGTTAGACGCGCTGCTTTTTCGTTTTAATCTTGCCGACAGCAATCTCTGCGGTTGTGGCCATGGTTACCACGACATCGAACACGTTGTTTGGTCGTGCGAGTTGTATCTTGTCGCCAGATCGAATTTAGAAAACTCCCTTCGGGCTGGAGGAAAGCAGTCCAATGTGCCGGTGAGAGATGTGTTGGCTCGGTTAAACCTTGATTACATGTCCCATATATATGTTTTCCTTAAAGCTATCGATCTTCGAGTGTGATTGTTCATACATCCTTTTCCCCTCCTTTTCGTCCTTCGCGAGCTATCGGTTCCCTTCCTACTAACATTAGAATAAGTTAAATTGTAAACACATATTAAATGTAAGGATAGTTTTAAGAATTGAGTGTGAAGTGTCAGTGTGAATGAGAATGTGAATGTGAATGTGAATGTGAGTGCGAGTGTAAACACACATCTCCTTACATCCCATCCTTTTCCTAATGAAAATGTGTCACCCTTTTAAACTCGAGTCGACCGCGAGTAATCGGTTTCCTGTTTCATTAACCATAGAATTAAGGAAACAACATGTTGATATATGCTAGTTGAAATATAGTTAAGAGTTTGGCTCCATTAAACTTATGTAACTGAGCCTGTAAAAATAATCGGATTAATAAAAAAAATATATTTCAATCAGGCATCTAGATTTTGAGCTGATATTTTTAATTTTTTTTCCTGATGTTGAAAGCTTTTACAGAAATTGTGCATGATACATAGAACGAATGGAAGAAAAAGCAAACAGCGGTACAATTTTGTTCGATGGGAGCACCTTTCATGCCGTCTGACGAGAGTGCTCCTATATTTATGAGTAACACGCACGTTCTGTTGTTTTATGTGTCCCTACATGTAAATTGAAGTTGTAAAGAATTGTGCAAAAATTGCGAGGAACGAATATTTAATCGTCTGGAATCGAATGTGCTACTCACTGTCGCGATAGTGTTCGCGATGGACAGTACATTGCTGCATTACTATAAGGAAACAAATAATCTCTTGTGTATTGCTCTCGCGAGGGCAAAAATAGATCATCAATAAACAATGTTCCCCTGTTTCTATAAAACCGATGGATATGGTTCTTTTAAAGCCCCTTAAACTTAATTTCGATTTCCGTTTGATTTCCGTGAGTTCGAGCAGTGTTTTCGGGTAAAAAGTGGTGTCAAAGTGCGCTGCTTTTGAAAACTTGCTCTTGCGTGTGCTTTGTTGGGAATATCCTCGATAGGGGTCTAAGTGCTTTTGATGGGGCTTTGTACTCCAAACGAATTTCATGCTAAAATAAAGGGATGCAGAAGAAGAGTCTTAAACTACGGTAGGCAACAGTTTTAACTTCTCGAAGTTGGAAGAAATTTTCGAAGCTTCCGAAAGAACAAGCTATTAACATTTGAAGAATGGAAAACGCAGAGAATGCTGTGGATTGTTTCCGGGTTAGAGGTGGCTTTAAAGTGCAGCGTGAGAGCTGTGTTCTTCGGCGAAAACTGAAGATGAAAGTTTGTTCCGCAACGCTTGTCCTCGCCGGATATAATTTTGTAGTCGTTAACAATCGTGTCGTGTCACCCTTCTAAAATTTTACAACGTTGTTACCACTGTCCAAAATCTAAGTTTTCATTTTTGAATGACCAATTTTAACTACGACTGATTTTTAAAAGGGCGTATCCAATCGCCCTATCGAAAAAATCGTTACCCGAAATTGTTGGGCAATCAATTAACAATTTAGGAAAAAATAATATTTTGAAATTTTTTAAAATTGAACTCAATATTGAAAATTTCGATAACTCAAAACATGTCTCCATGTTATTTTTTTCCAAAATAAGTCATTGATTTTCCAACAACTTTGCCGTACATCATATTTCAAGCAAACGTCTGGATTCCGAGTGATTATTTTAGCAAAGAAAGGTCAATGATCTTAGATATGCCCTTGCCTCCGAAACAGTCTTTATTATTGTTATTAAATTCCCCCTGTATGTAGAACAAAATTTTTACAATATTTATATTATATATGTTCAGAAAGCGGTTTTCTACGGTATCTTTTAACCTTTTCTTTACGAGCATCGTCTATAGACGACATCAGGATGATACTGCACATCGATCACACCAGCGCGATATGCATACTATTCGGCGCAGTGCTTCGTACAGCGGTAGCACTCCGATGGAGCACACTGCCGTAGTGAAAGGTTTAAAGATCTATTGTTACCCCTACAATACTGTGATTCAGCAATGTTAATTGTAACCTGCGATTTATGTTTTGTTATATTTAGTTTAAGATTTTTTTTAAATTTCAGTTTCACCGCACCCTAGCTTTCGCGACATTTTGACGCATTTCGAATTTTATAAAGAAAATTACAAAAATCGGCTGCATTATGCATTGATCAAGGTAAATATATATTGATGTCTATTTTCCTTTTTCTTCCTTGTTCGTAGAGATAGGTAGGGGAACTGGGGGGAATGTGGTCACCCTAAGGTACCTGCCCATTTCCTGTTTCCACATACCACTAAAATTCCCGTTCTTCGAAGAATATTGTAGCTCAACTTATTGTAGTTCAAGATAGTAAGCGGTTTTTATTATGAAAATTGAAAATAGTACATTTTTGATTACTGGAGAAAAAAAGTGGAAAAATCGAACATATTTTTAGTGAGGAGGTAAGGTGGTCATTCGCACATATCACTCTAGAAGGGATAGATTCATGCGTGTTTTCTTGGCCAAATTTGTATAAATCATTATTGAAATAGTAGGTACTTGTTTGAAATGTGCTAGGCCTATTCATCTAGAATCGTAATTGAAATTTTCTCATACGTACAAAAATATATTAGGAAACACATAACGTTTTTCAAAATGAGGCTTGGTTGGGGTGGCAGATTTTTCCTGGGTCAAAACCACAAAAGAAACCCCTTTAGGGGCAGAAGGTGATAAGGTATATCAGCTTTAGTAAACAGAACGTTGTCAGTAGTAATCCTCCACTGACCACTTTGCCCCCCTAACAACGAAATGCGAAATATGCGAAATAATCGCTGAAATTGAACACAATATCTGTTCACCTTCCCAAGAATGTGTGAACAGTCGTCCAAACTCAAAGACCCAAAAGAAATGAAATTCTGATGACGGTGTCAATGGTCAATAGTTATACCACTGAAAACAGTAACGGAGGCGCGTTCGCATTGTTGTGGCACAGACGATCATTATCGTCCACTTTGTTTATTTAGGATTTAGCCTCGTGGAAGATAAATTCAGAAACATGTTGAGATATGTTTTAAGATCTTTGCTTACAACGTTCTGGGATTTATGCAGTAGGAGATAAGAATAGGAACGAGATGGAATAAGTTGATGGTAATAATGTGTGGACAAAGGAGTAAGAAAAATAAATGTTAAGAGTTAGTTGGTAACGACAATTCCGACAGCATATTGCGAAACAGCCCTCATAAAAAATCAGTCGTAAAAAAAATTGGTTATCTGATAATGACAATAATGATTTTGGTATCTGCCGCCATACGTACAAATTTTGAAAAAAAAAAAAATAAGAGTATCGGGGCTGACTTGGAGTGGAATTGCTCTATCACCGGTTATCTTCACGAATTCTTATCTTCTAAAAATTCGTTTTCCATCTCTGTGAACATCTGCACCTTCCGATTTGCAACTGGCCGAATTCTTTGTTACACATGTTTATCTCATTAATTATAACTTCTTCGATCATTGTCCACTTATCAAACAAATTATTTTCGGCTATTTGAACTGTTTTTTTTTACTAATGCTACCGTAACTCCACCTAACTCTGCGCACTTTCGTCTTGTTTACACCAATTGACTATTGATTGTGCGTATCAATACTGTTGAATAGTTAGATTGTTCTTTTGTCTTTGTTATCTCTCGATAATTCACCAAAAAAAATAGTTATACAGAAAAAAAATTGTTCTTATTAGCAATGACGCTAAGACGCAACACATTCTTTCTTTTCCCCCAATTTAACGAAAAAAGTATTGCAGATCCGAAATTTATCCGAATTCAGTAAGTTTTAAGTATTTAGAATCTGAATGTGACTTATTTGAAGTGATTAAAATAAATAGACTCTCAGAGAAAGAGTATTTTTAATGCGCAGAATTAGGCTCTTAATATTTTGTTTATGTTTCTTACTCTGCGCAGGATGAAACAAGGATGAGTCCGGGAATGAAAAATATTTGTTATTCCCGCCAGCAGCTTGTTTTGACCATGGAGATGATAAGAAAAAGTATTTCAAAACGCTGAGCAGCATTAGCTGATTTGTGATATGATGCATATATTTTGGTTACAGAATGGTTTAAACTTTCGATAGTCTTAACTGCGTAGAATATGATGGAGATACGGTGCTTTGAACATCTGACCGTTTACGAATGAACTTTAATATAATTATATTGTGTTCCTCCAAGACTAGCCTTCCATTATTCAATGTATTCAAACGGAGAATAAAAAAAAACAGTTTCAATAAATTCAATATACTATGTTTCACCTAAATGAACTACAGTTTTAAGAACAGTTTGCTCCTCGCTAGTCGAAAGTACTTCTCCCCTACCACGTTGAAGAATTCTAATAAAATTATCAAAAATAAAAACAACTTCAGCAACATTGTTTCTTCCAACAAAGCCGATTAATGTTTCCGAACAAATCGGGCAGTACAGCAAGACACATTTTTTTTTTCAAATACTCAAAACACGGTACAGATAGATAAAAATACGGGACAATAAAAAATGGTCCAAAAAATGTACCGTTTGGTTTGCCTATTCAATGGCCAATGTTTATACACCCACAACGTTTCACTGCAATAAGAGATGTTGCGGCCAATGGCTAGTCGAGATGGCATGAAATTCAACAATTATATCTTAATGTTGAAAAAATCATTAGAATACTTAAAACTGATATCATTGCTAAAAAGTACTATAAAGGGTGTGTCACATCAAATTGCATCACGGAAAAAACGCTGTAGAAATTTAATTTTTAGGAATTATATCTTCAGCTTTCGCTTATAATCAGATAAGAGTGTATAGATCACGTTGGCCATGCTTCACTGTCAATTTTTCGTAAATTTGGAAAAATGTCGTCGAACGAAAAAGAGCCTCGTGAATTAATCCTGTGCACTCATTTCGAGAATCCGGAGTTGTCACATCGGGACATCGGTAAGATGCTGAGAATCGTCCAATCCACGGTCAGCAGAGTACTAAAACAATACTTCGAGAACCTAACCATCGTCCGGAAGGTGAAGAACGGCAAAAATGGATGCTCCGTCAGTGAAAAAGATCACAAGCGCGTATTAAGCAGTTTAGACGTGATCCGAGAAGTTCGGTCCGGGATGTCGCCAATAAGCTGAATTTGTCAAGTTCATTCGTCCAGCGGACCAAGCAGCGGGAGGGCCTGCGTACATACAAGGTTCAGAAGGCTCCTAACCGCGACGAAAGGCAAAACATGGTGGGGAAGACGCGAGCCCGGAAGCTGTACACCGAAATGCTGACGAAGCCGCATTGCCTGGTAATGGACGACGAAACCTACGTCAAAGCGGACTTTCGTCAGGTGCCGGGCCTGTTGTTCTTCTCCGCAGAAGACAAATTCAGTGTTCCGGAGGAGATTCGCAAGCAGAAACTATCCAAGTTTGCCAAAAAGTACACGGTGTGGCAAGCGATCTGCTCTTGCAGAAAGCGGAGCGCCCCCTTCGTGATGACCGGCACGGTAAACGGGCAGGTTTACCTTAAGGAGTGCCTACAGAAGCGCTTACTACCACTATTGAAGCAGCACGAGGGCCCGACCATCTTCTGGCAGGATCTCTCTTCGTGCCACTATTCAAAGGACGTGTTGGAGTGGTACGAAGCCAACGGGGTCACCTTCGTGCCAAAGGAAATGAACCCGCCCAACGCGCCGGAGCTTCGCCCAATAGAGAAATATTGGGCGATTATGAAGCAGGCCCTCCGGAAGAACCCAAAAGTTGTCAAATCGGAGGCGGACTTCAAGAGAAAATGGATTTCTGTTCAAAAAAAAACTACAACCTGACGTTGTACAGAACCTTATGGACGGGGTAAAGAGGAAGGTGCGAGCATACGGGCTTGGGCTCGAAGTATGAATAAAAAGAAAATGCCAAAAGTTGTTTAATAGTTTTTATTTTACTGTCTAAAATTTTCAAAAGGATCGGTCTACTGGGCGAATTTCTACAGCGTTTTTTCCGTGATGCATTTTGATGTGACACACCCTTTATTATAACGAAAAATCTGGAAACACAAAAAAAAAAGATTTATGGGTGGCGCATTTTGTGCATTTCTCCCTTACCCTGGAAAAGACTAATAAGTAAGATCAGAGGTGAGTTCATGGATTTTTCAATAAACCAAACAGTGGTTTACTTATACACTCTTTCCGTGATCACATCACTAAAGCTCTAAACATCAACCCGTTGGTTTTGA
Organism: Toxorhynchites rutilus septentrionalis; assembly: GCF_029784135.1. NCBI lineage: Eukaryota > Metazoa > Arthropoda > Insecta > Diptera > Culicidae > Toxorhynchites > Toxorhynchites rutilus. The sequence goes on along the minus strand of NC_073744.1, from coordinate 14,765,486 downwards.
TCAGTTCCGTTGGGGTCTAAACTACCCTTCTGCTTTCGGTTATGAGTTGTCACACGCAAGCTACGAATCTCTACACAAACCAAAAAACAAAAAACAAATCGGGAGTTGTGTCAAATGCTTCAGACCACCCTCTGCCCCCTTCGGAAATACTTACTCGTTGACTGCTGTCCAGCGGCAGTCCGTTGGTGTACGAGGCGATGGTTTGCGTGGTTCGCCAGACCAGCGTGTCCACTAGCGAGTGCTCCGTGACTCCGGGACAGCTGAGGGTAACGTTTCGTCCCGCGACGGCCACATATTTCACTACCGGAATGTTTTCAATATCTGCAAATAGAACCCGTGGGCGAGATGGGGGAAGAGTGAGGATTAAAAACACGAGAAAAAAAAGCACAACTGGTTATGAAATATGTGTGTTTGGTTGTTGCATTCCTAGTGCGCTGCTCACGCTTTGACTGTTCTTCAACTGCTTTCTGCAGTGGCTATTTGGCGGCGAAATATTTCTGCATTGAGTGTGTACTTTTTTTATTCGTTGCTCTGCTTTTGTATTTATTAATTTTTATACGATGCGGGAGGAGTGCAGTGAAAACTTTCCCGAACAATAAAAGCACAAACGAGAGCTGCAAAACTGCAAAACTATCCCGAACTCAAATTGCTGAAAGATATTCCTCCCCCATTCACAATTTGATGGGAAAATGTTTTTCATTGCACAATTTCGGCAGTGCGACGACAAAACGCGCGCGCAGCCGAAAGTGCGGTGCAATTTTAATTATGACATTTTATTGATATTGAACAATTTCCACTGCTGTGATTTCGATGACGGGGGGCCTTTAATTGGCACCTGGAAAGGAGAGCACGTCACCGGGACGGATATTACGGAGGCTAACGTGCATATTCCCGCCAGGAGAGAGAGAGATGTGCTCACTTACTCCTGATGGCTGGCTGATGTTGATCGATCATGGCGTCACATAAATCAGTCAGAATCCATTGTATGTTTGGTTTGGTTTCGCGTTGTTGCTCCTTTACTGCTGGCGGACGTGAAATGAGGACTACGAAATTACCGCCAGGCGCAATCTTCCGCCCCCGGAAAGCTTTTGCGGCGATGGATGGCGGGAGCGGAGAATGCACGAAGAATTAAGCTTCGGCTTTGTTTTGGTAGAGAAAATTAAAATAAAATATTATTTTTGATTTTATTTTTGTTCGATTATGGTGGCATCTGCTACTTTGGGGATGGATTGATGAATGTGTGTGTTTGTGAAAATCGTGGGAAGGAAGGTTCGCTCGGTATTATTATTCATCAGCGGCGACTGCAGAATATAAATGACAACAGATCAATCATATGATAATGAATAAATTTTGAGTGTTCTGAGTGTTCTGGAGGGGTGGTTGTTTTTTCATTCTGCCCTGAACGCAAGATAATTTCAGTACTGAATGAATTGACAACACTTTTCCGAGAGAGGTTGAACTTACTTTGATCTAAATTTGCGGTGTTGTGGTACGAACGATCATTATTGTCTTGATACAGCTACGCGGGAGTCAAACCCATTGTCACATAATGAGACATGTTTTATGATCGTCTCTTCCCACGCCATCTTATCCGAACAAACCAAATAGACATATAGATAAGATGAGAAGTTAGAATGAGTGAGACAATAGAACGAAAGAAAAGATGTGTAAACATACTATATAGACGATAAGGATATACGAGGAAAGAAGGAATGAGATAATAAAATTATTCAATAGGAAAAGAAGTAAAAAAAATAGTGAGCAATTTTAATTACGGTTCGGTATTTATTTTGAGTTTAAGAGATTTGACGACAATAAATAACAGGCAATAGAGTTCAGAACAATTAGTCAACGGTCAATTAGCAACTACAGGATGAGCATAAACAAACAGCATCGACGAACTCATCAGGCAAATTATCATCGCGCGCAAAAAGGTTGTGAGCAAAACCTTTTTTTTAAATGTAGTAATAAATAAAGATTAACTTCATAATATAATGTTTTAAATCTTGAACGAAATAGTGCCTGGAAAAGTTTCGATAGAAATATTTGGATCATATTCAATTATATTCAAAGAAAAGACATAATTATGAAGGATTCTTCTTCTTCTTCTTCAATGGCACTAACGTTCCTAGAGGAACTTCGCCGTCTCAACGTAGTATTACTTGCGTCATTTTTATTAGTACTTAGTTGAGATTTCCTATGCCAAATAACACGCCTTGAATGCATTCTGAGTGGCAAGCTCTAGAATACGCGTGATCACAGTGCAAGTCGGAGGAAATTTCTTTGACGAAAAATTCCCCCGACCAGAACGGGAATCGAACCCGAACACTCGGCATGTTAGTTATGACGCTAACCACTCGGCCACGGGAGCACAATTACGCATACGATTTAGCTTGATCAACAATTCATTGAACATTTGAAAATTTACTATTACCTGATTAATGGTCTGATCTGATTAATTTGAATTTATTTTGAAATTTATCAATTTTTATTTGGATTAATTTGAATTAAACTCCAATCATAAAATTGAAAAAAGATAGTTTTTCAAAGAAAAAAATACTTTGAACAGTAATAACTGTTGAAAAAAAACAGTGGTAAAAATGAGTATAAATAATAGAAAATGGAAGGCATTCTGAAGCTGAAGCTTCAAATGAAACAGTTGCGTCACTTAATTCATTCACATGCATTTAGGCGCATTGCATCATAGTGAAGAGATCGCGACTCTTGCTGACGAAAACTGATTTTTGTTGCGACAATTATTCATTGTAAATTATCCGACTCAGATCGAGAAAAATTACGTTGAAACTTATTTTACTAGAAAAAATTTGAACCGGATCCAACGCGCATTCATATCATGTTGACAGAATTATCGAGTTTTGCGACTAATCAAGGCGAATGCTAATCATTCTCTATTAAGGGATAATTATTAAAATGGTAATAATTTTCAGAGACAAAATTCACAGAATTTCAATGGAAGACAGAATTATAATCAGCACCAATTTTGGAATAACAAATATCGAAACAACAATTATTTTACGAATAAAACTTCAAATAATCAAAGATATGATGGAATTCAAATACGGCATATACATGGCACTACACCCAAAATTGATTTTTAGCTCATGTTTTGTCATCCCGATTTATGACATGAAATGACATGACAGAAAATGTCATGACTCACAAATACTGGTAAGCATTTGTATAATATACATGGTACAGCAATATAAGATTAATACGAGCGAATGAAACAAAAGACAAAAAAGCTTTCCGCATAATTTGCCACATACACGGCCCAGACCGAGATATATATTGTTCTCCTTCATGCGCTCCTGTTTTACTCTTAGAAAACACTTCCCAACTTCATTTTATAATCAGGTGCAATATTATCACGTATTTGCTGAACAACTGCTGAAGCATCTTTAGCCATGTGGATAGCGTGTTCGTGTAAAATAGCTTTGTATTTCATCCGGCCTTGGTTCGATCCCCGTCGCATGGTCTTTTTTTTGGCACAATCCCAAATGAAATGAGGAAAGAAAACAGAAAGATCTGTCTGCACGCATACATACAAACCCCTTTTTAAGCTTTTAAAACAGCTCATTATTTGCGCATTTGGCTCTCCAGCACACTAAATGGCATCTTTTCTGCCAAAGATGAAATGTTTTCTGCCAACGCTAGTTTGGGTGTAGCATTGAATCATCAAATCGCAATGATGCTACATTCTCAAGCAGACAAGAACCGAATATCATACCTTCAAACTCAACTAATAGAGAAGAGTATAACGAGTTTTTGCTATTTAGATAGCAACGAAACAATCAAACTTGTTCGGAAGAAAGCATCCATTTTACCTGACCGCGTTCATCGCCATTGTTCGTCAGAAGAAAACGAATCATTAGATTTTTCAGAGGGAACAACACAACGACTTTCTTATATTGAAGTAAATACGCTTTTTCCGAAATCTGATATTCCTTGTGAACACAGGCACTAATAAAAATTATATTTCGCCAGAACACATACACTCTGAAATGCAGAAAAATGAAAAACCTCATCATATTACAAACATTTCCGGTTCGCATTGCATTGATAAATTTAGTGAGATTAATGTATTTTTCAATTTCGATTCATTCCCAAACAAAAATTCCTTCTCTACCGTTTTCACGATTTTTTCTTTGGTCTTAAGGATACGAGTCCTTGAGGTCATTAGGTGTTATAATAGATACAGCATCCAGTGAGCTTCGAATAGGAAATTTGAGAATTCATATGAAGAGAAAAACTTATAGCCAAACTGAAATAAATGCTCATGCTAATAATATTCATATCGGAAAACTAGCAGTTTTAAATAAAAGTGAGACTTCATCTATTGATCATGTTGCTTATGTCGATTCAAGTATCTTAATTGAATCTGGGAACAGTATTGCTACTGATTGCAAAACACTGGGATCATTACCCACTAACTTGAATAGTAAGTCAGTTATTCCAAAAAACAGACCTGAATAAAAAAGCATCTGAGGAAACAAATTACAGTTAACAGCTGAAGATAATTTGATATTATAATGATAAGTTTAGTGGGAAACTAATCTCGTATCGAGATGTCGAAACCGTACCGTTGTCATCGCGGATACGTTTCATTCCGTTTCCACCGTGAAGTGTATTCGAAGTGTATTCGAGAATCAGGCCCGAAATGTAGGAAATTGTTTAAATTTTCACAAAAAATAGCAAACATATTTTGGAAAAAAATTTCGCTGACAAAAAAGTCATTATATTTTTTAGTCATTATATATATATCAACTTGATAAGAACCTGTGAGGAGTGTTCGTACGAATAGTAGAAGCATCTTACAAGCAGTATGAGTGATTTGAAGAGCTTAAAAGAGCAGTATCCTCTGCCGAGAACGAGATACACACTATAACATGGCGATAAACCATCCTGAATCGGTTATTTGAACTGATTGAGAACTAAAGTAGACCTACGAAAAAGGAACTTATTGTAATCCATGTGAAATTGACGTTAATTTTGTAAAGGAGTGATAGTTTTTCCATCTGGTTATGAAAATAGTTATGAATTATAGTTTTTTGAATATTTCACGCCTGAACACAACAATAATGTTCAAATGGCCAGTCTTTTAAATGAAGATAGTTATTATATCCTACACTTTATACTTCAATTCGACCGACTTCTTAGCTATCTCTGGAAACTCAGGAAAAATTAGTGGTTCTATAGTTGTGAAACGCAGTGTATAACCAGGTCTAACTGAATGAAACCATACAAAAAAGTAATTGTTTAATTGGGGACTAAGGTCATCTTGGATTTGCAATTTTCATGACCTACTGTGATCTACCGGTCGAGCACTTTCATTTGATACCTATATTGATGAGTTTTTGAAAAAAAGGCTCCAGCTTGAGATGACGGCCATTTTGGATTTGCATTTTTCATAAATAACTGTGTTCTACTAGCCAAGCCCTTTCATTTAATACCCATATTGATAGGATATTGAAGAAAAATATATATGGCGCCATCTTGTAGTGGCCATCTTGTGAAAATACAATAAATAACTTAATTAATAAAAAACTTTTGTACCAAACGGGTTTCTATTTAGTCCCGCTACCTATGACGCATTAGTATGTTTTACAATAATCAATAAATAATTTCTCTCAAAGAAATGTTGTTGACAAAATGTGTCGAAATTTGAAGCAAATGTGTCCGGAATTCAAATCATGATTAAAAAAGTGTCCGGATTTAAAATCACGACAAAATGAAAAACAAAAATCAAATTTTGAACAAATATAACATTACTAGCTGACCCGGCAAACTTCGTCCCGCCCAAAGTTTGTTTTTTGTTATCAATACCTTCAAACATTCACGTTTTCCTACTATGAGCAAGTTTATGGGTCCAATCGCAGAACTGTTCCCTGATTGATCTTCTATTCGATCCTGTTGAATTAATCTTTTACTATAAAATCCTAGTATTTCTAACAAAACTCAACATTATGATATCAGATTATTTTCAGACACAATTCTCGTTCAAGATTTTTCAACCACTTGCAAATAACATGTTTCTCCGTTACATGGAATAAATGTTTTACAAAGAAAATACGATAGATTAAAAACAGCCCTAAATCGGACAATTCTTTCCTCGAGTTCTGCTCTTATCAACACATCCGGCGATCCTTTTTTTGTATAGATAGAAGAAGATATAGGAGTGCGTTTCATCACATTAAAATCTATTTCCAGTTTCGAACAAAGATCAATTTTGCTAGCGCAAACATCAAATGGACTAACAGCACTTGTCACTATGTAATTGCAGAACATATGTGAAATTAATTTTCCGAATTTTCTCTTTTTCCTTCAGAGTTTTCCGAAAATTTTCAATTGTCATGTTTGGCTCGAATATTTTTGGTTGAAATATGTGTAATATTTTTATGGTACCCCTTCTCCATTCCAGAGGAGGGAGGGGTGTCATACCATTATAGGAACATTTCTTATACCCAAAAACCCTCACATCCCAAATTGTGCTTGATTAATTCTCGAGTTATGCAAAAGTTTGTGTTTCATTTCTATGGCAGTCCCCCCCTCTGAAAGGTGGGGTGAGTGTTGAACCATCTTAGAAATGTTTCTGGCCCCCTTGAACCTCCACATGCCAAATTTGGTTCAGTTTGCTTGATTAGTTCTTGATTTATGCAAAAATTTATGCTTCATTTGTATGGCAGGAGAAGTGTTTATTCACCATGGAAACGTTTCGTGTCTCCTAAAATATTCGCATGGCAAATTTGGCTCCATTTGCTTGATCAGTTTTCGAATTATGCTGAAATTTGTCTTTCATTTGTATGGCAGCTCCCCCTTAGAGAGGGGGGGTGGAGTGTCTTACCACAGTAAAAACATTTATTGCACCCTAAAACTTCCACATGCCGAATTTGGTTTCATTTGCTTGATTAATTCTCGAGTTATGTAGAAATTTGTGTTTCATTTTTATGGCAGCCCCACCTAAGAGAGGGGGATGAGTATCTAACCACCGTAGAATCATTTATTGCACCCTAAAACCTCCACATGCACAATTTGGTACTGTTTGCTTGATTAACTCTCGAGTAATGCAGATATTTGTGTTTCATTTGTATGGCAGCTCCCCCTTGAAAATGAGGGGGAGAGTCTAACCACCATAGAAACATTTATTGCACCCTAAAACCTCCATATGCCTAATTTGATTTCATTTGCTAGATTAATTTTCTAGTAATGCAGAAATGCAGAAATTTGTGTTTTTTTTTGTATGGCAGCCCTCCTCTTAGAGAGGAAGGAGGGACCTCAAACTTTCACGAAAACCTTCCCCGGCCCAAAAAACCCCAACATACCAGTTTTCGTATTGATCGTTTCAGTAGTCCATAAGAATCAGACAGACAGACAGACAGAAAGAAATCCATTTATATATATATATATATATATATATATATATATATATATATATATATATATATATATATATATCTTCCATTGAAATTCTGTGAATTTTGTCTCTGAAAATTATTACCATTTTAATAATTATCCCTTAAAAGAGAATGATTAGCATTCGCCTTGATTAGTCGCAAAACTCGATAATTCTGTCAACATGATGTGAATGCGCGTTGGATCCGGTTAAAAATTTTTCTAGTAAAATAAGTTTCAACGTAATTTTTCTCGATCTGAGTCGGATAATTTACAATGAATAATTGTCGCAACAAAAATCAGTTTTCGTCAGCAAGAGTCGCGATCTCTTCACTATGATGCAATGCGCCTAAATGCATGTGAATGAATTAAGTGACGCAACTGTTTCATTTGAAGCTTCAGCTTCAGAATGCCTCCCATTTCCTATTATTTAGACTCATTTTTACCACTGATTTTTTTTAACAGTTTAAAACTGTTCAAAGTATTTTTTTCTTTGAAAAACTATCTTTTTTCAATTTTATGATTGGAGTTGAATTCAAATTAATCCAAATAAAAATTGATAAATTTCAAAATAAATTCAAATTAATCAGATCAGACCATTAATCAGGTAATAGTAAATTTTCAAATGTTCAATGAATTGTTGATCAAGCTAAATCGTATGCGTAATCCTGCATAATTCTGTCTTTTCTTTGAATATATTTGAATATGATCCAAATATTTCTATCGAAACTTTTCCAGGCACTATTTCGTTCAAGATTTAAAACATTATATTATGAAGTTAATCTTTATTTATTACTACATTTAAAAAAAAGGTGTTGCTCACGACCTTTTTGCGCGCGATGATATATATATATATATATATATATATATATATATATAAATGGATTTCTTTCTGTCTGTCTGTCTGTCTGATTCTTATGGACTACTGAAACGATCAACACGAAAACTGGTATGTTGGGGTTTTTTTGGGCCGGGGAAGGTTTTCGTGAAAGTTTGAGGTCCCTCCTTCCTCTCTAAGGGGAGGGCTGCCATACAAATGAAACACAAATTTCTGCATTTATGCATTACTCGAAAATTAATCTAGCAAATGAAATCAAATTAGGCATATGGAGGTTTTAGGGTGCAATAAATGTTTCTATGGTGGTTAGACTCTCCCCCTCATTTTCAAGGGGGAGCTGCCATACAAATGAAACACAAATATCTGCATTACTCGAGAGTTAATCAAGCAAACAGTACCAAATTGTGCATGTGGAGGTTTTAGGGTGCAATAAATGATTCTACGGTGGTTAGATACTCATCCCCCTCTCTTAGGTGGGGCTGCCATAAAAATGAAACACAAATTTCTACATAACTCGAGAATTAATCAAGCAAATGAAACCAAATTCGGCATGTGGAAGTTTTATATATATATATATATATATATATATATATATATATATATATATATATATATATATATATATATATATATATATATATATATATATATATATATATATATATATATATATATATATATATATATATATATATATATATATATATATATATATATATATATATATATATATATAGAGAGAGAGAGAGAGAGAGAGAGAGAGAGAGAGAGATTCATAAATTACATGGATATCTTCTAGTTCTACAGGAACGGTTATGTTAACATTTTTTATAGTTGAAGTTATTATCGTAAGTGCTCAAGTGTCCGGATTTCGATGCATTACAATACGCCTCGTCATTTAATAAGAAAAGAAAATAACCTTACAGTGGCTCACCGACACCGAATTCTCCGACTGGCCGCAGTTTGCCACAGACTCTAATTCATTCTATCCTTTCCGGTCCGAACGAATGGGCCCAATTTTTCAGCTTCATTTGGTTCCAGAATCATCCACTCAGACAAAAGCGAACTGCATTTGATTTTCCCGTCGTCGTCTTCCCTGTTTTTTTTCCAGACGATACGAATATTCCCAGCATTCATTTCCATTTTGTGCCTCACAGGGAAAAAGCAAACCTCCCACGATCCGTCAGCTTTTGGGACCAGCAATGATTCTCAATCGGCATAGGATGGACTACCGGGGATAATAATCATCATTTTTTTTCGGTGCTCCTCCATCTTCTGGAAAATGGCGCCGAGCGTTGGAGCGTCTCATGGCTGCCCACCCCCTAGTTTCGGATTTCACGGGCGTGTGGTGAGGTATTGCGTATTGGTGGTTTATACGCGTACCGGAATCAGTGGCCACCACGACGAAGATCAAAATCGGAATACGGATTGTCTTTTTACCATTTTTTTACTATTCCACTCACGTTCTATATTGACCAGGAATTTATTTCGGCTGTTGTTTTATTAAAGTGATCATCATTATATCGGATTATTAGGATTATATATATTTCGGCCGGCGATTGCCGTTCCGAAGGGATAAAGCAAATAAAGAACTGAAGACATATAGAAAGAAAAAAAACTATCCCAATATACGAGCAACGGCCGAATCGGTCGCTTTGGTCATTTTGAATTGATTTATTTTAAAGCAAACGAGGTTTATTGAGCAGAAAGAGCGATCCCCTGGCGAATCTGCTGTGCCGAGCGGCGAGATTTATTGTCCCGAGAATGTGGACCGGAGTGGAAGATATCTACGTTAAGAGAAGAATGATGCCGAGAATGCTGACTTTCCGGTAACCTTCGTCGTCGTTTGGATGTTGTGTTCTGTACGGGGGGAAAGCAGGAGAAGAAGGGGATGCTTTTGGGCGGGAGGCCAAACTCGGATTGAGTAATCGCACCCAATTGCTCTTGATGTCTCGTGACCGAAATTGGTTAAGATGTTCGGATCGATTACATAATATCAACTTCAAAGCCATTTCGCTAATGCGAACGGACGCATTTTATGCCGCTCTGGAATTGGTGTTGAATTTGATTTCGGTTGCTTGCTCGTATACATTAACATTAACAGCATGGGATGCTTCGGGTGCTTTTTCTGAAAGGGTGAAATTCAGGGTAGCGTTATTTGGAAAATAACTCAATGGGTTGTCGATTCACGTTAGGCGCTTAAGTCTTTGATGGATTTCAGTTTGTCAGATATCGATTTTTCAGAGCTCTAGTGATTTTGCTCTCGAATTCATATGACACTTTCTATCAGCTCAAGAGAGTCTCGCTGTCAAATCTCCCCTACATGAGAACCAAACTCCACAAGAGAACAGTCGTTGATTTTTTTTAGCTGATCGTAAGATTGCGTTACATTTATTTCATGATTCTCTATTCAAATGTTTTGTTATTCTTCTTCTTGATAGTAATCCATATTGACTAAAGGCTCCGAATAAAGTACTTTTGGCTAATGTGTAAACAATAGTACGAGTATCTGTAGTATATTTTCCCATTGAAAATATTAGACTTCATTGTTTTCCAATACATCGTTTGTTATGATTTATATGATCCTTGATTCCTCTATTTTACCATAGACTTTTGACAAACAAGAGGTTGTATGCCTTCCTGAGCTGACTTTAAATTTCCGGATTTTCGGGTTTTTGGATTTTCGAATGTTTGGATCTTCGGATTTTCCTATTTTTAGAATTTTCGGGTTTTTAACTTCCAATTGTTCGATTGTACGATTTTCAATTTTAAATAACAGATTTCCATTTTTTGAAGCTTTAATTAATTTTTTTATTTTATAGATTTTAAAAATTTTCATCTCCTATTCGATTTCCCTTTTGTCGATTTTTTTCCGACTTATTAATTTTTGATTTTTCATTTTTTCGACTTCTGTTCTTTTTTTATGATTTTCCTGGAAGGAAACAATACCTTTTTTTCAATTTTCCTTATTTTCAATTTTGTGAATTTGATTTGTCGATTTATCTGCTTCAATTTTTTTTTAGATTTCCCTTTTCTAGATTTTTCTTTATTCAATTTCTCGTTTCTCGTTTTTCCTTTTTTAGAATATTTTTTATCGTTTTTTTAGAAAAAATCCTATCTATTTTTTTAAATTTATTTTTCCAGATGAACTTCTCTTCGATTTTTCTTCTTGTGATTTTCTTATTTCCCGAATAACGTTTCTCTATTTCCCTTTTATCTTTTTCCGATTTACTTTTTTTCGATTACGAGAGGCTTTTTTTAGATTTTCCTCAATTCCCTTTTTTCTGTTTTCCTTTTTTCTTTTTTTATTTAGTATTTTTCTATTTTCCTTTTATAGATTTCCTCAGTATTTTCTTCTTTTGATTTCACTTTTTTTTTATTTTTCTGTGTTCGATTTCTCTTTTCCGATTTTCTTTCTTTAGATTTCCCTTTTATTCGATGTTCGTTCAATTTCTTTTCTTTTCGATTTACCTTTTTTCTGTGTTTCGATTCTTCCTGCAATTTTCCTTTTTTTATTTGCATTTTAAAGGTTTCCCGCTTTTTAATTTTTCTCAATTCTCAACTTCTCAATTTGCTTTTTCGATTTTCCTTCTTTTGATTTTTTCTTCCGATTCAAAATTTTTGGATTTTAGATTTCCGCAGTTTTCGATTCTCGTAGTCTTTTTTCACGTTTTTAATTTTCTCGAATCTGCGATTTCAGATTTTCGCAAAATATTTGCAATGTTTGATTTTCGCAATTTTTTTCTTTTTTTAAATTTTTTTTTGAGTTTTCGATTTTTGGCAGACTTATCTCACTTCTTAACTAGGCGAACCTAGCCATAATTTTCATCTGCCCCCGGGCTTCTGAATGCCAAAGGGGGACTAGGCTCTGCGGAATGCACGTATCTGCATGCTCGTGCTGTTTCAGTCCTGGCCGAGAAATTGTCGGACAATCGCGCAGGTGCTAAGGATGACCGTCTTTTGGATGCCGGCCAATTCCTTCTCCATATTCAACACCTTTAGCGCTTCCAGAAGTGTCTTCGGGACAATTCCAGTTCCAGAGAGAACGACTGGAACAATTCTTGGGACCTCCCTTAGCCCCCACAGTTCCTTGAGCTCCACGGCCAATGGTCGGTACTTGCAGATTTTGCGACCGTGGGTCTCCTCCAGATTCTGGTTCAGTGGAATAGCGACATCGATGATGGTGACATTGCGGTCGCTCTTGTCGTAAACCATTATATCTGGGCGGTTGTGGTGGATCGAGAGGTTGTATTTTTTTAATTTAATTTTATTTTTGTTTTTATTTTAATATTTTAGTTTCACAATTTTTAGACTCTAAAATGTCTAGTTTTTGCGATGTTTTTTTAAAATTTCTAATCGGTTTTGTATTTTTAGAGTTTTAGAATTTTACATTTTCGGAATTTTCAATTTTCGGATTTTCTTTCGACTTTCTCTTCAATTTTCTGCATTTAAAGTTTTTTAAATTTCTGATTTTACAATTTGGAGATTTTTCCTTTTTTTATTTGCTATTTACAGTTGGATCGTTTTTCAATTTTCCTGTTTCTTGATTCACCTTTCCTTTGATTTTCCTTTTTTCGATTTTTTGTACCAATTTTTTTGACTTTTTTTCGATATTTTGAATTTCTATTTTTGATTTCGGAATTTTGGAACTTTGATTTCCGCAATTTTAAATTCTTGTAATTTTTTTTGATGTTTCGATTTTTCAATTTTTAGGACTTTAAAGTTTGTGGGTTTTGTGATTTAAGGATGTTTTTTTTTTGGTCGACATCCTTGAGTTTGTCGTTTTTTTAGATTTTCGATTTTCAGGATTTAGATTTTTTTGTGAGTTTTCAATTTTAATTTTCGGAGTTTTGGAATTTTCCGGTTTCAAAATTTGTAATTTTTGGAACTTCCAATTTTGGAATTTTAAATTTTCGAAAATTTCAACTTTTGAAATTTTCGATTTGCAGAATTTTTAATTTTCGGAATTTTCAACTATTTGATATTCCAATTTTCGGAATTTTCTTTATCGGATCTTTTTGACTTTCTTGAATTTCACGATTTGATTTTTTTTTTCCATTTTTGATTTTCGGGATTTTTAATTTTCCTATACTCGCGCACTGGTCTGACAGACCGAGAATAAATGAGGTGGCTGAATTAAATGATTATTGAAACTGAATGAAGTTAAAGAAAAAAATATTTTCTGGAGTTTTTTCTTCTTTTTCTTTGGATAAATACCAATAACGCCTAAAAATACACAATAGCAATATAATAGAGACGTGTACAGTCCGTGAGTACACGAGTTACGATTTTTCGCGAGCGTATAGGAGTGTTAGTTGAGGCAAACTTGAACTTTCGAAACGTTTGAATTTTAGGATTTTTTTTAATTTTGTGAGTTTTGGAATTGAACATTTTCGGTGTTTTCAATTTCGAAATTTGCAATTTTCAGAGTTTTTTTCAATTTTCGAAATTTTCAATTTTGGGATTTTTTTATTTTAGAATTTTCAATCTTCGGATTTTTCCAATTTCGAAATTTTATTTTATTTTCCTTTTCTTCGATTTTAATTTTTTTAATTTGCATCTTACAGGTTGAGTGTTTTTAAATTTTCCTGTTTCTCGATTTATTTTTTGACTTACTTTTTTTTCGATTTTCATTTTCTCTTCTTTTTCAAATTTCGATTTTCGTAATTTTTGATTTTTGCATTATTTGCAATGTTTGATTTTAGCAATTTTCGGGTTTTCGACTAATCGGTCTATCGACTATTTTATTTATATTTTTTTACTTAATTTTATTTTTTTTTAATACAAATATTCCAAAAATTCCAAAAGTTAAAGATTCCGAAAATTGAAAATTCCAAAAATTAAAAATTCCGATATCACAAAAAAAAAATATAAATCCTGAAAATCGTAAATCCAAAATCCATGAAAAATCAATTCGAGAAATTAAAAAAAATCGACAAAATCAAAGATATCGATTAAAACAAATTGATCCAAAATTGATCCAAAAATCGCAAGAACCAGAAATTTCAAAGTCTAAAATATTGAAAATCCTAAAAATTAAAAAATTGGAAAATCGAAATATCGAAAAATTGAACCGAATAACCAAAAAACCGAAAAATCCGAAAACAGGAATATCAAAAATCGAAAAAAAGAAGAGAAAATGAAAATCGAAAAACAAATCGAGGATGTCGATGAAAAATTTTAAAAAAAACCTTCAGAAAACGCAAACACTAGAAAATTTTAAGTGCAAAAATTAAAAAAAACTTAAACTTTAAATTGAAAAAACGAAAAAGGAAAAACTAAAAAATCAGAAAAATAAAAAAAACGAAAAATTGGAAAATCGATAAACCGTATACAGGGAAACTTTGATATAACGTACATTTCACTTTCAAAATTGTACGTTGTATCGAATTGTACGTTATATCGAAGCACAACAAAGAACTCAGAAACATAGCTCATATTACTCTTATTGTGATGCTGTTTTGGGTAGAATTAGTAGATAATGATGACGAAATCCAACTAGAATTTGAAGCCAACCTTTCTTATGATGTTTCCCTTCATACTGTTGATTGAATACAAAAAATTACCGCTTATTTGATAAAAAAACTTTTGCCTTGTAACAGTACCCTTTTTCCGATGTCTTGTCGGTAGTTGTTTTGACTATTTATATAATTTTCGTTCATAATTTAAAAACAGATATATTTTTAAAGAAATGAATTTAATTTTTTTAAATAATTTTTCTCCAGCGCAATTTTTATAATCTTTTTCTGTATTCTTCATGAAAGATTAGATTACTTTCTATATTTCATTCTACAACTAAAATTTTGTAGGTCTTAAAAAATAAAAAAATAACTTGAAATTTCAAAATAATTTCAATTCAAAAACTATAAGAACTACATAGTTTTGGTCAGACAATAAAATATAGAAAATGTTCAAGCGAAAAATAGCTCATTTTTAAAAAATCATTCTACAAAAACATTTTGAAAATTTAAAATTTGTTTTTCTCAAGAACATTATATTACATTATATATGAATATTCCATACAACTACCAACAAGTCTCCCATTCTTTGGAAGAAGTACACTGTTACTTTAGGTAATTTTTATGAGAATTAAAAAAAACATTTTTGAGAAAAATTAATTTCAATCTCCAAAATATTTTTTTTTAAATAAAATTACAATTTATGTATTTTTTACATGAAAATTTGAACAATTTCCTACATTTCATTCTTTGACCAAAATTTTGTAGGTTTGGAATTATAAATTTTTGTTGAAAATTAAGAAAAAAAACTTTGGCTCTTTCCAAAAATCTAATTCTTTTTTGGAGATTTCAAGTATGCCAAGTTGCTCAAATGACCCATGTCTTTACACACTCAACGTTACATTGCAATCTAAGATGGTCCGGATTCGTCTATGAAAATGTGAAATGTGTACGTTATATCGAATGACGTTATATCGAGGGTGCGTTATAACGAGGGTGCGTTATATCGAAGTTCCCCTGTAATCCAAAAATTAAAAACTCGCAAAATAAAAATAAATCCAAAATTTGAAGTTTTTTAAATTTTTTGAATTTTCGAAATTTTTGATTCGCGGAGTTCTCAATTTTCAACTTTAGAAATTTTCAATTTTCGGAAAATTTATTTTCAGAATTTTCGGAATTTAGGATATTTCAATTTCCAGAATTTTTAATTGCGAAAGGAAAAGCTGTTCAATTGAGAGTTTCATCCGTTTCACTTTACAACGTCTCTAGGGGCCGACGTTGAGCTTTTTTGTAGAAAGAATACAGAAAAAGATTATAAAAAATGCGCTGGAGAAAAATTATTTAAAAAAAATAAATTAGTAGAAAAGCGCTGACTGACTGGGACTGACAGTTACAAAATAAGAAAATAAAAATATATATATGGTTTATTTTCGGATGCATAAAAAAATTTAACTACTTTCTAGTCAAATTTCTGACTATTTTCTATTTATGCAATAAGTATCTTTGGGAGCTGGGACCGACACTGATGTTGTGAAAATGCTCATGATGCGAGCTGAATGGATATCGCAGCAAGATAAAATTGGGGCTGAACGTGTTAGGATATTTTTCGACTTACTTTGAGCTGAAATTTTGCATAGGATTTTTTTTTTTCGTGGGAATCAACATTTTGCAGGAAGTCTCTTTCGAAAATCCGAAAGTCACTTTTTCCCAAACATTTGCTGGCACTCTAATTTGCATAGTATGCAACAAAGCAGAAATTAAAAGCTAATACTTTGTGAAATCATGTTTTTCTCTAAAACATTTCTACGTTATTCTCACAGCAGAAATTTTCTTTCCAATGGCAATTCGGTTTCCTCAACCCAAGTAATAACTTTATCGATTCCACATAAGGAAGTTTCATTTGAAACACAATTTTCGGACTCTTCATCTCCATCAACCTGATGGGGTTCCAAAACTGATGAATCATTCGCTCCCTCGGCAGTCGAAATCGAATTTTCATCATCGTAGAAAGATGTGTTTGGATGCAAAACAATATTGACTATGTCGTCGTTCAGAACCTCAAACTACACTCCAAACTCGATGAATATTTTTTTTTCGATTTTCAAAACACTACTCCTCCCCCCAGGGGGCGCCAGACGATTTCTGGCTAATGTTGTGGTACAGACGATCATTATCGTCCGCTTTGTGTATTTAGGATTTAGCTTCGTGGGAGGCAAATCCATAAACATGGTGAGCTCGGTTTTATGACGTCCTGAGACGTCCTGAGAGATATGAAGTAGGAGATAAGAATAGGAACAAAATAGAATAAGCAGATGGTAAGAATGTGTATGAGCAAAGGAAGAAGGAAAATAAATTATATGAGTTAGTTGGTAACGAGAAACCAAACCGTGAACAAGTCTATCCGAAAGGGCCCTGACAATTTTGGTGTCAGAAGTGGGGTGCCGAAAATATTGGAGTGCCGAAAATAGTGAAATACCGAAAATATTAGTGTTTAAAAATAGTGAGATATAAATTATGAAACATAGAGGATTGCGGAAAGTACTGAAGAATGTGAACATAAAATCCGTTGTCGCCAATAATACGATCCCGTATAGCATGAGTATAACGTTAATTTTTACATCATAACGGTTAGATCAAAGTATCAAATAGACATTGGGTAGTGCACCAACAACATTAGTGTGTTTTGCAAAAATAAAAAGAAAAAGTCGAGTCGTCTGCAATCAATACAACAGCAACAGCCGCAGCAGCAACCGGAACAGCAAATTCCAGCTAACAATCGAAGGTTCCACAGAAACAGAAGGAAGTAATACAAGGGACAACGTGAAAAACGGATGCTACAGGTGAAAAAAAAAACAAACCTAGGACTCATCACGCAAATTGTTATCGCACTCAAAAAGGTCGTGAGTAATTATAATTTCATTTTCTATCATATATATTATCATTATAATTTTATATTTCAAAAATAACAAAACATTTCACTCAAAACTGTCGTAATTGATTCATCATTTCAATATTGCAAAATTAATATACAAAAATCTTGATTAGTAACTAAAGTGGTATTTAAAGTAAAATAGCGACAAAATTAAAGAAATAGTAACTTGTGTAACTGAATTTATATAAAACAAAATCAAATTTTACTCGATATCCATCTAGTAACTATAAAAAATCAGATAACTGTCAGTAGTAGAGGCATATTTTAAATAAATCAAAATGCCAGACTTTCTTAAAATGGATTTCGTACAAATTTTCAACGGCACAGCTGCATCTCTCAATTCATTCATAGTAATTTTGGATGCATTGCATATGAGTGAACAAATCGCAACTCCTGCTAAAGAACTAATTTTTGCTGCGACAATTATTCATTGCAAATTGTCTGAATCAGTTCGAGAAAAATTAATTGGCATTGAAATTACATCTTGGTCCCAGCTAAAACCTATTTTACTGGAAAAATTCAAACCGGATCCAACGCGCATCCATATCATGTTGACAGAATTATCAAGTTTTGCCATAAATCAAGGCGAATGTCTATCGGATTTTGCGGACCGATTATTATCAAAAATTAAAGACATTAAATTAGTGTGTGGCGCTGAGTCAGCAGTGCTTTTAAAATTCGCCGAATCTAATGCGATAGAAAAAATCATAAATTATTGCTCGCCTCATGGACAATTAGCTTTGGGATCACCACAGACGCTCAAAGAAGCCAAAAATATTTTAATTTATAAAGGTTTAGGATCTTTCAAACCAGCTGATCAGTTTGAAACAGTTGATTCGATAGCTCGAAGAGAAATGAGCGATAACATAATGTCTGATTTTCAACAACAAGATTACCGTTATCGGAATCAATTCCAAAATTTCAACTCCCAATTTGGACGACATAGAAATGTACAAAATTTTTCAAATAACCGCCATAATTTTCAATCTACAGATTATCAAAATGGTAATAATTTTTATACCCCTAGAAATGAAAATTTTACTGGAAGACAAGATTGCAATCAAAATCAGTTTTATAATAACAGGTATTCAAATAACAGAGCCAGTAACAATAATTTTATGAATCAACCCCGAAGTAATCATATATATGATGGTATTCCAATAAGGCATATACATGGCTCTAATATTGAATCATCAAACTACAATGATACTACATTTTTGAATAAACATGAACCGAATATAAATTCAATTGATAGAGAAGAGTACAAAGAGTTTTTGTTATTTAAACAGCAACAAAACAATCAAATTCGTTCTGAAGGTGCAGCCCGTGAATTAAACAGCCACGAAGATATTTTACCTGACCGCGAGCATAGCTATTGTCCGTCAAAAGAAAACGATGATTTAAATTTTTCGGAAGGATTCAAACCTCAATCACAAAACATTGAAAATAATTTTATTCCTTACATCGAAATTAAAACGCTATTCGGAAATTTGAAATTTCTTGTGGACACAGGTGCCAATAAAAACTATATTTCACCAAAACATGTGCACCCTGAAAAGCAGAAGACCGAGAAACTACATCATATTACAAACGTTTCCGGCTTACATCGTATTGATAAATTTACTGAGATGAACATATTCTTCAACTTTGAATCACTTCCCAATCAAAAATTCCTTTTATTCCAATTCTATGAATTTTTCGATGGTCTAATAGGATACGAGTCCTTGAGAGCATTAGGTGCGATAATCGATACCGCATCAAATGAGCTTCGAATAGGAAATTTGACAATTCCTATGAAGAGAAAAACTTGCAGCCAAACTGAAATAAACTTTCATACAATATTCAATAAAAGTGAAACTTCTTCTATTGACGATGTTGCTTATGTCGATTCAAACATATTAATTGAATCAGAAAAATGTATTGCTACTGACTGCAAAACTCTAGGTTCATTATCTAACTTGAATAGTAATTCAGTTATTACAAAAACAGACTTACAAAAGAAGCACCATTTGAGGAAGCAAATTGCAACAGTCAACGAATTATTGAGAATTCAAAAAGACATTCGAAATAAACAAAAGATCATGGCACAACAAATTAATGAAACATTTTATAAGGGATCCTATGCAAATCATGCAAAATCTCGGAGACACTTGAATCTTTGTAAATTTGACAGAAATAAAAACATAATTAATAAAAGTTCTGAAATGTATCGCACAACGAGCAACAAATTATTTCGTTGGAAAAGACAAAACTTCGAAAATTTGAAAACGGAGGAAATGTTTTTAATAGCACCTACATCATTTAATAATGCAATATTATCTTCCACAGATTACAAGCATGTGGTCTATGGCATCAAGGACAACGAAGAAAATTCATTCAACCCAAATTTTCTAGGATGCAAAAACGATTATGATACAAAGTTATGATGAGAAGGCTGTTGAGTCTCTAGGAAAACAACATGATAACCATCATAACTCATTGGACACGAATAAAACACATCTGGAATACCAAATACGTAATACATGAATTTTGCAAAAAAAAAAATATCATATTTTCTCCTTTTCAGGAATTCCTTTAATCCTTTCTTTCCAATCTCCCAGGTCAAACCCTCACTACCCTCACTAATAAACAACAAACTACTAACATTAGAAAAGAAAATCCATTGAAATCAGCAAAAGCATGAGCCGATTATGTCTCAAAATCTACGCACTAATTTACCACAGAACCAAAAAACTGTGGATTCGATCATTTTTACAAAATATAGAGCAATTAGTCAAATATCAAAAATATAAAACACCTTCTAGTTTATGCATAAGAGAAACTTTCAATTTACTGAAGAAAAAGCAAAAATCAATTACACAGGACTCTGATTACACTTCACAAAGAGATTTTAATGAACATTATTGAAGAATATTACAATGAGGAAGAAAACAAAGTAAAAAGTTATATATATATATATATATATATATATATATATATATATATATATATATATATATATATATATATATATATATATATATATATATATATATATATATATATATATATATATATATGAGATGAAATGGTATATTCCAATAAAATGAATTATAACTATATTAACTGATGTATTATCTTGAAAGAGAGAAAAAAAAATTAAGCACACTTATATTACATTATTGCTAACCGATATCATTAGCGAGATTCTTATGTGATAAACAACGAACAAAGATATATGCTGAATCTGCAATATAAAACATAAAAATATTCTTTAAAACATATGTATAAAAAACCCTTTTTTATTTGAAAACATAAGTTATATGAGATATGAGATTTCAATTGTTTTAATGTAAGTAAGTCATTTGTTTACTCAAAGAGGTCATCTACCAAGGACATCTACAAAGCGCTGAGGATACGAAGACCACGGACCAACGGGGGTGGAAAGGTGACGAAGTCTGTTATGAATTGGCTATTCATTTTCATCACCAACAATTAATTCGGGAATAGCTGAAATATCCTGACGACAATTTCGCAGTTTATGTTATTGCTCTTGTTTCCATACCGATTTCAATATGACGATAATCTATGGAATGTGATTCGCATAAGTATTGTTGACGCAAGTTTCAAAGCGATTTCAACCGTTTGAATACGACGAGAAAACACGAGATCAGTAATATCATCATTAACTGATTCTGGATTGAATAAAAAGCTGAAATTGAATTCCAGCCATCAAAGTATGCAAACTCATTATTTATGGCTTCCTTATCATCGAAAACAGACAATTATGGTCAACACGTTCATCAAGAACAACGGAAAGCCGCGATATCAAAGATGTTAATTTTCTAAAGTCGCGAAATATCTGATTCAAAGTATTAAAACGAATGGCCTTAAATTTGCCAAAGAGCTCGAACAAGTTTCGTTTGAACTACTGAAGAATCGAACTACTGAAGAATAATGATCAGAAATAATGCAATTCCCACTTTGTACTGAGCAATGTGTGTATGGAAGACCAGGAACAAAGTTTTATCAGTAAACGACTTCTTCGCACCATAAAATAATCAACGGTGTTAGATTTAACAATGATTAGGCACTTCAGACATACAGCGCCAAAATGAATCATTGGAACAAATTAGTCATCAATGATAAGCAACAAACAAAACAGTCACTACAACAACAACAACAATTGCCAATAAGAGTTATCAGAAGTACATAACACAGACGATAAAATCCGAGATGCTGCGCCTATATTCGACAGAATGAAAAAGTTCCAGGAGTAAACAAATGAGAAGATTTATTAGTCTAATCGATAACAACAGCAAGAGCTGAATTTTTAATTTCATTCAAGCATACACTCTCTTTTCCGTAGGGGATAGTGGGGATGTTGTGGTACAGACGATCATTATCGTCCGCTTTGTGTATTTAGGATTTAGCTTCGTGGGAGGCAAATCCATAAACATGGTGAGCTCGGTTTTATGACGTCCTGAGACGTCCTGAGAGATATGAAGTAGGAGATAAGAATAGGAACAAAATAGAATAAGCAGATGGTAAGAATGTGTATGAGCAAAGGAAGAAGGAAAATAAATTATATGAGTTAGTTGGTAACGAGAAACCAAACCGTGAACAAGTCTATCCGAAAGGCCCCTGGCACTAAGACACTGCAATATACAAATAAGTCAGTGCAAATCATCGTTGTTTTACTTTTATCGGGAAGATTTTTTATTCGATTCGACTATCCAGAAAATTATCCGAATAGAAAAAAAAAATCAATATTCCCGATAATCGAGTCCGACCGAGGAAAAGTTTCATCCCAATCTAAAATGGTCAGGTAAGTTTTCGTATTCTTTTAGCTCGCTCTGGATGGAATTACTGCCTTCCAGTCAGATTCATCCGTGCTAAGTGCTCCCGTGGCCGAGTGGTTAGCGTCCCACATTATAATGCCGGAAGTTTGGGTTCAATTCCCGTTCTGGTCGGGGAATTTTTCATCAAAGAAATTTCTTCAGACGTGCACAGTGCCCACGCGTATTCTAGAGCTTGCCACTCCAGAATACATTCAAGGCGTGTTATTCGGCATTGAAATCTCAACTAAATACTACTAATAAAATTGACGCAAGTAATACCTACTTTGAGACGGCAAAAATTCCATTGGGAACATTAGTGCCATCCAAGAGTCAGATTTACCCGTAAATAAGCAAAATTAGATAACCTATCACCAATTAGCCACTCATTATTCCATTAACAATTACCATAAATTTAGTTGCAGCATTAGTTTTTTAATATGTCAACGTATTTCCTCCCTCTTGTTTTATTAATATACCACGTTGTAACCATTATTGTTATGTTTCACCTCCATCGCGCCGCATGGAGCAACAAAAAAAAATCAGCGCACAAAAATTTATGGTAGTATTATTTAATTCCGAACTTTGGCTTTCAGTTTCAATTTCTGGTTGCATAATTAATTAGTAATGAGTGCACATACGAATACATAATTAATTTGTTGTGAGCGGGTCTGTTATTTATGCCAATTTTGGTTTGGATTAATTTGTGAAGGGCGGCACATTTTGGTGCACCGCGAAAAACAACGGGGTGCGGGCAGGTGGTGCCAATAAATTCCGTTCAATCTGGAAAATTGTTTTACAGCTAGAATCAAATTGTTGGAATTCCTATTCTTTATGAGCTTGAATGAAATGTTGCATCTCAATCCGAATTGAAATCATCGGTTACACACTACCATGTTCTTCCATTCTTCGTTATCTTAATCACTCGCTCGAAAAAAAACCTGCCTTTCCCCGACAGCATCTACATCTACCAACTCTCTCTCTTTTGTTTCACGTGGAAGCTCTCTTTTTTCCCAGTTATCAGATGCGGATCGAGCAACGAAAGACACATAAACTTTTAACACTCTTTCCAACCCACTCGGGTCCAGGGTCCGGAGTCTGCTGATAAGTGGAAAACAACAGAAAGAAATCCACTGTGGTACTCTCGAAGTGTGTCCAAACTCGGCGAATCTCTTTCTACTTTTGAAGTGTGCAAGACGGATCGCTCTGCCCGACCCACCTTCTTTCACGCGCGGCTTTCGGAAGGAGTTAGCAGGGAAAAAGTTTTCCCCAGTTTTCTTCCCAAACTGATCACTGTCACTGGAGGTCGGAGTCTATGTGTGCTTGTGTATGTGTTTATGGTGTTTGGTGAGGCGTTTACGATTTTTGTCTTCCCTTCAGCTTCCCTTCATTACACTTCGGTTGTTTTCCCCGTGTGCGAGATGCTCCAGGGTGGAAGAGGGAAGTGCTGAAACTGAAATTGTAGAACAAATAGGAAAAGTGGCTGCACTTATTTGCTCTGACACACGGAAACAAGAATTTATCTTGTCTTGGGTTTGTTATTTTGTTTGGGACGGGGGCATTCGGTGGGATGGGGGCGGAAGGTCGGAATGCAAGACATAAAACGAGGGCAAGCAGGTTTCGGAACTAATCGGAACGGTAGTTTATCTTGCGTACCGTTTTTACCGCTTGCCACTGATTGCAATGGATGTACTTCGTTTGTGTTTTTTACTTTTGCCAGCGTTAGAAAGTTTTGCTGCTCACAATCTTTGGCAGATCGAAAGAATTTGTGGACAGGTTTATAAATTTGGCAATGACCGAAAAGTCTTATTGATATTTTTTTTGGTTCACAATGGATGTTGGATTAATAATATTCAAAATAACACATTGTTTATGTACAAAAACACAAGTTTATGATATGAAAATCACTAGCTATACATATAGCAATGTGTATAGCTTTGACAAGTAACAAAACAATTATTGAGTCGTATAAATTGGCATTTTTTCCACCATTCCAACGAATGTATTCGACTTGTAATTGCACATTCCGAGTACCCTAAACACACGATAAAATCCCCCAAAAAAAAAAACAGTAGATTAGACGTGAAACACCTGCCAATAGTCATGTAAATATCTCATTGATGTCAACCACCCACCCAACCACACACGCATTCTGAAACTGTCGAAGATGAGAAGAACATTTTCGCAATGATTTTTCCCGTTCTCCTCAATTGCTTTCCCTTCCTCCGGTTCGAAAGAAATCCAATTGGAAGAGTGATTCTCCTGTTCTCTGGTTTCCTTTGCGTACCTTGTAACACATGCCACTTGACCACCCCTTCTCGGAATGGGCTGCGGAGTGTGGAGTGGATTACCGAAGCGTTTCAATTTCGATTTCCACCAATGAATTAAATGAAAGTATTGAAGCACACCGTTCCGTCTGTGTATAGCACCACATATCGATAGGATGTGGACAGCAGTTTGATCTGGCTCTGGATTCAGGAGGGGATCCGAAGGAGGTATTGGATGGTCGGTGCGTACGTTCGCAGCACACTTATCCGGTTGAGCAAGCAGAGTCTGGATGAAATCCTTTACTCAATTCTTGGAATAAACTGTCGATTGAATTTTGTGCTAAACTTAGAATGTTGGGAAGCGAATAAGCTGTGGTGAAAATCCAATTGCTGGAAATGATGTATCGGTTACACTTCGCACTCATGATTCGATTGTCACAGGAGGTTTTTCCGCGGAACTGGGAGGGTGGTAATGTGTGATTGTAATTCTTAAAAGTACTTCTTGCGTATGACAGTGTCGTTGTGAAAGATGCGATTCTTACTTTTTTTTCTTGCAACGATGACACACTTGACGTTTATGTTTTTTTAATCATTGATTTGACCTACGCCAGTTTGAGTTCCATCAAATTAATGGAAACATTTCCATACTTTTTTCCAGCTTCAGATTGTACCCCAACATTTCCAATTTGCATTTCCAGTTTCCAATTTCCGAGCTACAAATTTTGGGTTCCGATTTCTCATTTTCTTGACTTTCGACTTTCCTGAACCAATCTGGCTGAATTTTTTTTTCCAGGATGTGAAAATGGATTATCTAAATTGTTACGTAGCGATTTTTGAAAATTCCAAAAATTAGATAAAAATGAGCTGATTCCCAACAAAAACAGCTATTTAAAAAATCACAAAAAATAAGAAAATTTATATATCAAAAAACGGCAATGTAACAATTTTTATAGTTAATAGTAAAAAAAACACATACTGAAAAAAAAATCAACCAAATCGATCTACTATATTCTGAGATAAACTAACCAGCTGGAAAACCATGGTTTCGTAGAAAACGCGTTTAAAGATTCGTACCGCAATGATACTTCCCATGAGGTTACCCCACAGTTTTTTCTGTAACTTTTCAACGACAAGTCCTCACTGCACAACATTTCTGAAGATATAAGCGACCCGAAGATGCAAATCTTTTTTTCGACTTCTCAGGGTAAGTTTGGCTCCCCCTCATCCTAATTTTCCCAATTTTTTAAATCCTTCAAATTTTCTCAATTTTCGCATTTTCCAAAACCTCAGTTTCTTTTTCAATTTCCTCAATTAGCTCGATTTTTTCGATTTTCAATTTTATTTTTTTCCAATTTATTCTTTTCAATTTTTTATATATATATATATAAAAAATTATATTTTTGCGATTTCGTTTTTTTTTTATTAATTTTTTGATTTCGCTTTTCTCTAGATTTTCTTTTTTTCGAGTCTTTTTTTCGTTTTTTCTCGACTTATATTTTATTTTTCATATTCTGATTTTTTGATTTCCTTAGTTTAGGATTTTTCTTTTTTTTATTTACTTTTTTATTATTTCCCTTTTTTCAATTCTCTTTTTTCGATACTTTTCTCTGATCTATATTCAAACTTGCGGTCATATCATAGATGTAACCAACCCATTTTTTTATTTTCCTTTTTCGCATTTAATTTTTTCTATTTTTCTTTTAAATATGTCCCTTTTTTACGATTACTTTCTTCGCCTTTCTTTTTTCATATTAACCTTTTTTTTCGATTTTCCTGCTTTCGATGTTCCTTTTTTCCGATTTTACTTTCTAAGATTTTCATGTTTTCGATTTTTCTTTTCTTCGATTTCTATTTTTTCTATTTTTCAGAAAAAAATGGGGGTGCGATTTTTTTTGCTTTTTTTCGATTCTTTTTGATTTTTGTTCAATTATCTCGATTTTCAAATTTATTCTTCCTTAATTATCTGTTTTTCAGTATTTGATTCCTCTTTTTTTTTAGAATACCTTTTTTAGATTTTCTTTGTTTCGGTGTTTTTCTCCTTTCTCCTTTTTTCGACTTTCTTTTTTTATGTTATTTTCTTTAGATTGTCTTTTTTTGTGTTTCTCTCTCTTTTGTGTTTCTTTTTTATATGCTTTTGTCGGTTTTACTTTCTTCGATTTTCTTTTTTCGTATTTCTAATTTTTCGATTTTTCTTTATTCAGTCATTCCATGCCGAACCGATATAGAGGTTCTCGGATTTTCATGAAAAATGCTAATTTTGTTCTTTATCGCAAAACATCAGAGCCGTATTTTTTTATTTGTTTCATTAAGGTGCCTATTCCCATTTTCAGGTGGTCCAATCAATCGACTTTTTCTTCTTTTTTTTCTCCAAAAGTGATTTTTTTTTCAAAAATTCATAACTTTTGAACTATTGAACCGATTTACCGATTTAGATAATCGATATATCAAATTAAAGCCAATTAGCTATTCTTTTTTGAAAAAAATATGATATTCTGTCCCCATAATTATTGATTGTAGTCGTCTTTTTTAGTTCACATGTTCTCGGGACCAAGGGTACCATATTTTTTGTGATAATTTTTTTCTTGAAAGCTAAGCTAATTTTTTACATAACATATTTAAAAATCAAAGAGGTATAATTTTTTGTTCTTGAGTTATGATTTTCCAAAATTAAACGATGGTCCGAAAAATATATTTTTTCCACCACAAAAATTCTTTACTTTTGAACTACTGGACCGATTCAGATGATCGACATATCGAATTAATGTTTTTTTTTCAATGCCTCTTTTTTAAATTTTTATTGATATTTTTTCAATTTTTATATTATTATTTTTAAAATGTTTTCGTTTTTCGATTTCCCTATTTTGAATTTCTTTTTTTCGATTTCCCTTTCCTATTTTGCTTTCTTTTTTCGATTTTATTTTTCACAAAATATCCTTTTGATATTTCTTTTAACGATTTCCCTTTTTTCCCACATTTTTTTTTGCTTCAATTTTTTTTTTCGATTCTTCTTGTTTTTCGATTTACCTTTTAGGGTTTTTATTTCGAATATCTTTTTTCATTGATATAACTTTTTAAAACTTTCTATTTTCGATTTTTTCTCCGATTTTGTTTGTTTTCAGTTTTTCTTTCTTCAATCCCCTTTTGACGTAGAACTACGTCTTTTAGGAAGGGTACCAGATCAGAAAACTGGTCACATTTTTATGAAATAAAGTTAACGTTAATAACTATTTTCACTGTGAACGAATTCTCATGATTTGGATATCAATCGAATTGGAAATTCTCTAAGATTTGTTTGATATGCTATACATCAAATTCCGCTAATCTCTAAACGGATTAAATTGATGAAAACTGGAAGAACTTCTTTTTTCCCATACAATTGTTCTGCCGATTTGTGTGCTAACCCTAACCGTATTTCGAATGCTCATAACTCGAACATTTGTTAACAGATCGGAAAGATGTTTGCATCAATTGATAGGAAATTTTTCTTTTTTTTTTTTTTTTTTTTTTTTTTTTCCGCTTTGTGAAGACATGCAAGTCGGTGGTATTTTTTTCCACTGAGCTGTGTCCCTTACATGGACTTCAAAACTAATGTGCCTGGGGGAAACCGCTTTGCAAATACATTCAAGTCGAGCGTAATTTTGTGGTGTGGGTATTTTTGTACTCGCTTGTTGTTGTGCAGACCGGAATATGTTTCCCTAAAGCGAACTTTTAAACTGAGAAGTCTGGTAAAATCGTCATTTCAGATACTAGAGATGAATGAACTTTCGCGGTTCGAGAACTACGTAAACATGAGATGTGCGATAATTTCATGTAAAATACAATGATGGTTTGAAAATTCTTCCGTTCACATATTTTAGGAGTCCTAGGCATCATATCAAACGTTATAGGACGTTCATCAAATTTATTTGTAACTATTACAAAAAATTCGATGAATTCTAAAATAATATTCGAAGTGGTAAACAAGTGGATTGCATAATAAAATTGCGTACTTCTACGTCGAAAATATGCGATCGCGTCCTAGATACAACCCCTTACAATTTTTTCGATTTTGCTTCCTTCCGATTTTTCGTTTTTCGTTTTCTTTTTCTAACGATTTTTTTTATCGATTTTCCTTTATTCGATTATTGTTTCAATTTTCCCTAATCTTCTTTCGATTTTCCTTTTTTCGATTCTCCGTTTTTTTTATTTTGTTTGTTTTTTCAATTTTCCTTTTCTCGATTTTGGGGTTTAGATTTTTCTATGTTCTATTTTTTTATTTCTCTTTTTTCGCTGTTCCTTTTTTTCGATTACCGAATTTCGATTCTCGTGGATTTCGACTTTCTCTTTTTCAAATTTTCCGAGTTTCCAAGATTTTGAATTTTCGAATAATCTTCGTATTTTCATTTTCAAATTGTGGAGGCGATCTGGCGTAGCGGTAACATCCATACCCGTCACGCCAAAGGTCACGAGTTCAATTCTCACTCTCGATATTCTTCCGAAATGGAAGGTAAAAGCGACGAACCAGCCAAAAGTGTTGAGAGTCAGTAGAATACAGAAATAAAAAAAAATCGAATTTTCGCATTTTCGCATTTTAGTATTTTAGTATTTTAGTATTTTAGTATTTTAGTATTTTAGTATTATAGTATTTTAGTATTTTAGTATTTTAGTATTTTAGTATTTTAGTATTTTAGTATTTTAGTATTTTAGTATTTTAGTATTTTAGTATTTTAGTATTTTAGTATTTTAGTATTTTAGTATTTTAGTATTTTAGTATTTTAGTATTTTAGTATTTTAGTATTTTAGTATTTTAGTATTTTAGTATTTTAGTATTTTAGTATTTTAGTATTTTAGTATTTTAGTATTTTAGTATTTTAGTATTTTAGTATTTTAGTATTTTAGTATTTTAGTATTTTAGTATTTTAGTATTTTAGTATTTTAGTATTTTAGTATTTTAGTATTTTAGTATTTTAGTATTTTAGTATTTTAGTATTTTAGTATTTTAGTATTTTAGTATTTTAGTATTTTAGTATTTTAGTATTTTAGTATTTTAGTATTTTAGTATTTTAGTATTTTAGTATTTTAGTATTTTAGTATTTTAGTATTTTAGTATTTTAGTATTTTAGTATTTTAGTATTTTAGTATTTTAGTATTTTAGTATTTTAGTATTTTAGTAGTTTAGTATTTTAGTATTTTAGTATTTTAGTATTTTAGTATTTTAGTATTTTAGTATTTTAGTATTTTAGTATTTTAGTATTTTAGTATTTTAGTATTTTAGTATTTTAGTATTTTAGTGTTTTAGTATAGGGTGGACTCAATTATAAAGTTTAGTAAAGTGAAGTTTTTTTTTTGTTTTGGGTTCTGTTTGCCTCGAACTGATTCTATTTCAATTTGTTGATTCTTCGATTCTTCGTTTTCGTTTTTGTTTCTAATTTTCAATGTGAGTCCTAGCCTGGTAAAATATTTCAATAATTGTTCTGTGATGTTACACAATCATAGTGAACGAATTTACACACCTGTTTTGCATAACTTGTCTGTTGAGATATATTTTAATTCTCTTAGAATTACGAATCCAAACCAAATGAACTTCTTATAGAAGATAATAGACATTCAACGCACCTCACGGTTTTAATTTAGTGCGATCACTGGCCTAGACTGATAAGAAAAATGATGCGTCATTACAATAACAATAAAACGTGAATGTAAATGTTTGACGTAAAATAAAGTTTCCTTCAAACCTTACTTCAAACTAAGAGAATCAGGTTCAGCAGACCGGTCAACAGATAGGTCACAGCTTATGAAAGATTCTTGAAATTAGCACTGCCACCAGTAGCCTAGAGCCAGGAAGGTTCATTACACAGGTTTTATCTTGATTGTAGATAGTTCTGTTACATCGTTTTCGGAAACGAAAGCGCCAAGTTCGGGCTCGAGAATGTAGGGACGCGTTTCAACCTCTCACGCGTCCCACATTTTTATGTACTGATAATACTCCCAATCGGGTCCCAGACTGCATAATCGCACGGGCACCAATGTGAGTCAATCTAACAAAATGAAAACAATGAGCTAATCCTACGAAAACAATAATTAACCGAGATTATAAAGGTGGGTAAGCCTTCTTTCTGGCGGTCGAAAGATTAAATCGCTCCGACCGACCCAGAGCCAAACCGTGTCCGGGTCCGTTCTTCGTTTCGTGGCGATGCCATTCGGAATAAATTTAAATCCTTGCGACTTATCGTGGCGCTCCCATCATGAGACGATTCGCTCTGGTGGTTGCTGGTTTGCTTATTCAGGGGTTCCGCGCGGCGTGATTTAAGCAAGCTAACCGAAGAAGAAAACGGAGAGAAATCTCTGCATTCCCAGCGGCCGGTCTCGAATGTCCGAATTTATCGGCCATAAATGAACCCCAGACTTTGGGTGCTTGCTTGCTTTTGGTTGGAGGAAATTTGTGGTCTGGTCTGTGGTGTGCGGGGGATCTGCTTTATCGTCTCCTCTCCGCTCCTGCCACCCGTTCCTTGCTTGTGGAAGACAAAAGCTTCCTTTGTTCCTGCCACCCTCCCCCCCCCCAAACACACACACACACACACACACACACACACCTAGAAGCCACCGGAAATGCTGACAAAACGCTTCCTTAGGTCTTGTCTCTCACGACGGATGACGGCGGCCACCGACACAAGACGACCCATATTTCGACAGGACTAATAATCCCTTCGATCAGCGATTTGGACGTTTTATTTTTATCTCCCAAAAGCTGCATCATTTCAGTTTGGGCCCGAATTTCAACCCGGATGAGCCGATTCGAAATATTTTGACATAAAGTTATTTTTTCCGCACGATATAATAGAAGTATTAATTGGGACCTGACATGAAATCGGTTATAGAAACTGTTTTGTTCATCAAAAAAGGTAGGATTGGATCTATTATTTATCTTTTTATAATTCTTAAAATTGTACCACTTAAATTGAGTGGACGTGATCGTATGATTTATGGAGACGATCCATGTGGAAAACGTCTAAAGGAATGATGTTCATGGATCGTAATGATAATGCAACATTCAACACTATTCTAAAAACAATCAAGCATGGGGAATGAAGTGCAATCGTGGAGGCGTATTTCGACATAAATTAGAAGGAATAAGTTAAGTGATGAAACCTATTCTACAGTTCATATTAAAGTTCTTAAACACGATCACTTGGGAACTACATTCATGAATGTGTTCGGCCATAAGTATTTCGTATTTCAGTTTTTCTCTCACCCACTTCTAACACTATATTCTCCTGCAGTTATGACTTTCCCACCCATTCAACATGCGCTTCAAACAAACGAAAAAAAAAATGCCAAAAAATCGTTGAACATCCAACCCAAAAAAAAAAGAAATTCCCTCTTCATAACACATCATCAAAAAATTTTAAAACGACTTTTTGAAATGGAAACTCGCTCGCTCGCTCGTCCGTTCCGTCGGTCGGTCGGTCCTTCTCTTTCCCTTTATCACCCCTCATTCGTTTTAACGATCCGACAGGATTCCCTATCCTTGTTTGAGGATAGGGCTCAACCCCGCTTCCGCACCACGACGCACTTGACGGAGAACCATTAGCAATTCAAATATGGGCATGCCGTTTCTACCCCGTTTTTTTTTCTTTTTGGTTCTCGGTGATGTTCGGCCTGTCCGGAGTTAGGCGCGTTCCGAACGGTCCGACGATCCCCGGATGTGGGGAGGATGAGCTACGACGGAATCGTGTTAAGGAGAATTTCCTGATTCCTGGGAATTGGCGATGCGAAAGGAGAGAGCGAGGCTTAAGCAGGAAGTGATTGAATGTTTGACAGCGTGGGGCCACAGACAGGTGTATAGAAAAAAATTAAACCGAGTGGGGAGGGGGTAACGATATTGATTTGCTGCGTTCCGGGGCGAGAGAGTCAGGGGAGGTGATCAGGATAATGGTGGGGATTATGAGCGCGGCGGTGTTGATGGCATCAGATTCCTCGGGAAGATTGCGTTTGAATGAGTGCGGATCGAAAACATATATTCTTTATTGGAAGGTTGGAACCGTAAAAAAAGATAAGTAGCGCTGGTTGAGATGAGCCAAAGAACGAGGAAAATGGAGCGGTATATTTTACGCTGTTAGCATCTAAATCGGGTGTGGAAATGTCCCCGGGATAGGAAGATTTGCGTTCATTGGTGTGTGATGTGTGTGGTGTACAGAGTTCGATTCTGAGTGTTATGAAAACTGGATTTAATTCTCATTAATGTATTCTTTAGATTAAACTACATCATCACGATTTCAAAGAAATGAATATTCAGAAAATAGAATCTCGTTATAATTTCTTTCATTCTCCAGATATTTTGGTTTCATGAAATTATCCAGCACTTTGAAAAGCCTGGAAACATTTAACCGTAAAGAAATTAATTCGGGATTTTCACCCAGGAAAAGCTTATTCAGTCGAATTCTACGATTTGTATGATGAAAGAAAAATTGGAGACATCTTTGTATCAAGAGAATTTTATTCAATGTAAGCTAGCAAGCCAGTGCGTACTGGAGAGCTATTATGACAATTCTAGTTTCCAACCAGGACATCTTTGGCACGGGTCCTAGTATATTTATTACGGATAGCTTTTACTCTGATAAAGTAAAAAATATAAAAAATCAGAAAAAAATTTAAAATTAAGGCAAAATTAAGTGTTTGTCAGGATATCAGGGAACATGCCAAAAAGTCTGGGAAATCTTGAAAAATCAGGAAGGTTGGCATCTCTGGTTACCGGGGTCAGTGGTGTAGTGGTAAGCGTAACTGCTATGCCGTCATAGGCCTATTTGAATATCATTTTTTGGAAGATGGTCCTTCACTTTTTTTGAGGAATGAAAAGAATGAAACTCTCAATTGAATAGCTTTTCCTTTGGCAATTGAAAATTGAAAAATTCCGAAAATTCAAAATAAACCAAATCAAGAATTTCTACAAATAATAAAGACATCCAGAATTCGCAAAAACCAAAAATTTCAAAGTCCAAAAATTTGGAGATCTAAAACTTAAAACAAAAAAATAAAAAAACTGAAAAATCAAAACATCGAAGAATCGAGCAGTAGAAAAATCGAAGATTTGGGAATTGGCAAAGCGAGTACAGGTCGGACTCGATTATATGTGATTCAATTATATACAATTTTGGACTCGATTATATACAGTCTGGAAAAAACAATTTTTTTAAATATTTCAAATATTACTTATTTCAAGAAAAAATGAAACCTTCCAACGTTAAGGTAAAATTCAAGTGGCTATTACATGTACGGTGGGTAACAATCGTGATTTTTGAAGATTTTGCTTGAATTTTCAGATTAAATTGTTTATATTGATATTGCTGCCAAACTTAGAAGTATAGAAGTTGGTTGTCTAGAGAACTTCAATTAAATTAAAAATTATTAACTTTTAAGTTTTTTACTTCCAAAATATTATTAAAATCCACTAATTTAGTTGTTCCACTACTATATCCTGTACTAAATTTTCTCATCTTTCAAATGAAAGCATCAGAATCGTCTTTCGCAGCGTAACTTTTTAATGTAGATCCAGTTTGAGACAGAGTCCGAAACCAAAAAAATAAGTTGTATAACTCTGTCATTGTTGAAATTCGAACATATGGGTAGAAGGATTTTTTTCATCAAATATGATCGTCCTCCCGATCACCTCCTGAGAGAATCTGGATAAATTTATTTTTTTCATGGAGAAAAGTGTTTTATGATTTCAAGGGGATGATTCAAAAATCAAATTCTTCTTTTATATTCAAGAAACGAAAAATACATGCATAAAAAACGAATAAAAAAATTTTTTTTTGGGACGTTTATACTCAGGATTCGATTATACACAGTGAAAATAAATCTAAGTCTGTATATAATCGAGTCCGCCCTGTAATTGAAAAATAAAAAAAATCGTGTAATCAAAAAACCAAAAATTGCGGAAATCGAAATTGAAAAAAAAATTTCGTGAATCGATATAGCGGAAATCGAAAATCGAAAATCGAAAAATGAAAATCAAAAAAATCGAAAACAAAAAAAAACAAAATTAAAATGGGAAAAAAAATAAGTCAAAAGAAAATACAAGTCGGAGTCGATTATATACAATTTTGGACTCAATTATATATAGTTTGAAAAAAAAAACATTTCAAGTATGGCTTGTTTCAAGAAAAAATGTAACGTTTGAACGTTAAGGTCAAATTTAAGTGGCTATTATACGTACAGTGGGGTGAAAATAGTGATCTATGAAGATTTTGTTTGAATTTTCTCCATTGTTTCTATCGATATTGCAGCGAAATTAAGAAAGATAGAAGTTGTACAGTGGTTTGAGAACTTCAGTTCAATTGATAGAAAAAACTAGCACTATTTTTACTCCACTGTACTTATAATAATCGAAAAAGGAATTCCGATAAAGGAAATCGAAAAAAAGGCAAATTGAAAAGAGATAAATGAAAAAAAAAGACGGGTGAGTAATGCCAGGGACATAACCTAAGAGACGTAGGACTCCTTCTGGTCGGAACCATTTGAGGAGCACAAATTAGATCAATCAAAACGAAGCACATAGTACGTTTGGACAATGCTTGACATTTCACAATTGCTCGATTGTTTATCTCAAGAAAAATAAAACGTTATTCATTATGTAGATGCGTAGAAATATTTCATATCAATTGATGGAAATATCATTGCGATCTATTAATAAATGCTCGAGTTGTAAGCGTCCAAAGTCTTCCGGTTAGACGTAGTCCCACGTCAAAAAAAAAAAGAAAAGAGAAAATAGAAAAAAAGTAAACCCGTAGAACAGGGAAATCAGGAAAAAAAATGCGAGAAAAGAGAAATTGAAAATAAGTTGATCGGTGGAAGGAAAATCGATAAAAGGAGAATCGAAAAACGGGAAAACGAGAATCGAAAAAAAGGAATCGAATAGAATATGAGACGGAGAAAAAGAAAATAAAAAAAATAATAGAATATAAAAAAATAGAAAATTGAAAATAAAAAAAAAGAATTGAGGAAATCGAGAAAATCTAGAAAATAAAAAAAATAAATAATCTAACTGCTAAAAAATTTAAATCATAATTTATAATTGATAATCGTACAATTGAACAATCGAAGGTCGAAAATCTGAAAACCCGAAAATCGAAGAATCCGGAAATTCGGAGATCCAAACGTCCGAAAATCCGAAAATTCAAAAATGAGCAATTTCAGATGAAATCAACAAATGAAAAACATGAGTATTTTTGATTCGGATGAAAGTTTGTTTTCCGTTTGGGTTGGAGGAAATATGAGTTTTCATAAATCTTGGATAATTTATATCTCAAAAACTATGAGTCGTACCGAAATAGTGTCTCAAAAAGAGTTATAGAGTATTGATGTTGAAACGTGAAAAAATATACACCGAGGTAAAAAATAATAATTTTCTTATTTACGAAAAAAAAAATAGTTTGAAATATCTCAAATTTATTATTTTTGATTTAAAAAATCATAGAAGACGTGTAGAAATTTCAAAAAATGAGTCCAAGGTGGTAAATTTTTTTTGACAAATTTTGTGGGAAATTTTCATGAAACTTAGAATTGTTGTATGTGACCAATTCATTTTAGTCACAAATTATGAATTCTGATATTATTTAAAACAAAAAAAAACTCATTATTGGATGTTTAAAAAATATTTTTAATTTATTGTATTTTTAATAGTAAATAAGCCCCTTTTAATATGTTTGTCGTGTTATACCGTCATGTTCATGAAATTGTATGAATTTGTTCGTAATTATCAATAACTTTCCCAAATACATCGTCAGGTATCTTTAAAGACTCTTTAAGATACACCAGGATTCATAAATTCATTGGTCTGCAAAGTTCGTCAAAAATAGTTTTACCTTCTTGGACTAATTTTTGACGTAGAACTACGTCTTTCATTAAGGGTGCCAGATCAGTAAACAGGTCACGTTTTTATGAAATAAAATTAACGTTAATAACTATTTTTTCCGCGGACGGATTTTGACAATTTACATACCAAACGAATCGGATATTCCTTAAGATTTGTTTGTTATACTATATATTACAATCCCCTGGTATGTAAACGGTTTAAATTGATGGAAACTAGAAGCATTTCCATTTTCCTATACATTTGTTCTGTTCATTTATGAACTTCCCTACTCGTGCCGTCAATAACTAGCAACTTACCGACAAGTAACGAAGGGGAATGATTCAAAGTATCCGTGAACAAAGAAAAGGGGAAGAAAAACGAAGGGAATATCTGCCTAGAGCATAAATATTGGATCTCGCTGAAGCAAACTTTCAGTATCGCTCTAGATACGAAGCAATGAATATTGCTTGTTCTTCCTTGTTTTGCGTCATCACATGACTTCGTTTCGGATTGAGCTGTGGAAGCGACCAAATTACTTACTTGCTGATGTCTCTCATTACATCAAATGACGCCATCCCATTAAGGTTCTGAACCTCGCAATTGTGTGGGGAATGACCAAACAAGGCTATCATCGGCTCACCAAGAAAATAATTGTTCAGGAACCAAATCACGTACCAATTTGGTTTCGCATGACAGTAGCAAAACCATCTCCACCGAGGATGAAAGCAAAGCTAATCGAGATCGAAAATATTAATATAAAGGGCTTCTTTTGAGAAGCCGAAGAAGCGCAAAGCGCAGATAAGTGTGTGTATATTTAGTTGCTTCAAGCGATGGTGGACGATTGGTAGCGGGTAGGGAGGGGCGGAAGAGTAATATTAGCGCTAGGGTATGAATAATGGATCTCTGTTGAGGCAAATATTCAGACTTTTTCTTTGTTCGAAGCAGTTAACATCGCTTGTTTTTCGTCATCATAAGGGTTTTGTTAGTGTCTTTGACATTGCATCAATGCATCGAACTGACGCTATGGAGAAGCAGGCGTTGAGGTTGTGCGCCATATAATTTTTTGAGGAATATCAAACAAAACCATAGTGAATGTCGTGCTGGAATGTTGTGAGTTATTTGGGTTCACGTGCCAATCGCAAAACTGCCTCCAACAAGGATGGCATTTGCGCTAATCTTGATCATAATGAAGCAATGCAACTCTTTTCGAGGTTATTGAGATTAACAGACAGATTTTATTCCGTTCATTTGGTCACCAGGAAAGCAAATGTCGTTCTAGAATATTTTATGTGATTGGGCTTCGTTTGCTAGTAGCAAAAATAAAAAGTGCTGGTGCAACAAGTATAGAATCGCCTGTAGCCGAGTGTATGTCAATTGCGAAAAAGGCCACCGGATTAGCGTTCCAGGTAAATTTTCAATGCACTGACATGACACAATGTGCGACATGCGATTAGTTTGTGTATTGTTCTACGAGGGCTAGAAAGAATCATAAATCAATTATCGTCAACTGATTGTACAATAAAAAACTATTTCAGGGCGACCAAACCGTTCTACTAAACAGTTATTTGTAAAATTTCGTAGCATTCTAAAAAATATCCGAAGACAAGCGACTTTAATAAAATAACACCATATTTCTACGTCAACAATGTGGTCGTGTCTTGGACACAACCTCCTATAACTTTTTGACTTTTTAACATGAGTTCTAATTTAAAATAAACAAACAAACAATAAACAAAATTAAAGAATACGTATTTTAGATATTGCGGATGAAATAAATGAACAAAGAGTACTTATTTTTTTCTCTGTGTATTTTTTACATGTTTAACCATCAATACTCTGTAATTCTTTCTAAGACACTATTTCGGTACGACTCATAGTTTTTGAGATATAAGCTCTCAAAGATTTCTCCTACTAAAATCGATACGCCCTATTGAAAAATTACATTTGAGTCAAAAATTCTAAAATGCTGTGGAAAACTCATGTTTCCTCCAACTCTAACGGAATACAAACATTCATTCAAGTCAAAAATACATGTTTTAAAAATCTGAGTTTTTAGGACGATTTCATTTGGAATTGCACTATGAGGAGATATTTAAGCCACATCAGCAAAAACTCTTCGATACAAAAAAAAACTGCGACGAAACAGATTCTTTCTCATTCAAGTAAATGTTACATTCGGGTAAATTTATATAACCGTTCTGTCTTCTTTGCATCAGTAAAGTGATTTCTATAACACTATGCGTATTAGGGGTATTTAGTGGTCCACTATCGCGCAGCGAACCTGAACAGGCTGATAACGGAGGTAGCCGTATCGATTCTGTAATCCACAAACAAGCTGATTCCCAGCCACTCGATGAATCGATGTGCGCTGTCACCGATATTTGAGCCACATCAGCAAAAACCCTTCGACGCAAAAAAAAGCGACTGCGACGAAACTGCTGTCGTTGCAAAATTGTTTGTCCCCAAAATCAGCAGGATTGTGATCCGCCATCATTTGAACCGGCAAAGGACGAAACGAATAATGCTGCTATCAAATTTAGTGGCAAATCGATCCGCACCGACGGTTTGCTGCTGCTGGTGTTGGAATGGCAATTTTATGTTTGTGCTAATATATTCTCGTATTGCAACATGTTTCAATTGGTTCGGTGTGACACTCCGCAACGTTAGTCAACCGGAACGATTCCGAGCGAAATCTGTTTTGCATTTATGGAAATATGTGCACTCAGTGCTGTAACGGCTGGATGAAGAAAAAGTCGGTAAAAGTCGGTTTCCTAAACCTAATTGCTGTTGCCACGCTATGGAATACACCATATTTAAAATATGGAGTTAAAATTAAAAACAAAAACAACTCCTCTGGAGTTCGAAACATTTTTAGATCCATAGTTTCCCGGTTGAAATTAGCACACGATGGAATGCTGTAGATGCAAATTTATTCTAATTGACTCATCCTTCCTTCCGGGCTAACCCCTTCCAAGGGGAAAACCCAAGCTTTATTTTGATTCGGCAAATGAATCCAGGGAACGGAGGCAGTCGTTGGAATAGCTACCAACAGCGACAGATACTCACCGCCG
Source organism: Toxorhynchites rutilus septentrionalis (assembly GCF_029784135.1). Taxonomy (NCBI): domain Eukaryota; kingdom Metazoa; phylum Arthropoda; class Insecta; order Diptera; family Culicidae; genus Toxorhynchites; species Toxorhynchites rutilus. Next base: position 14,725,860 of record NC_073744.1, on the reverse strand, counting down.
GGAGATGATTCTAGCTGGGAAAAGCCGCAGGCTAAACAGGAAGTTCATGTCGGAATATCCTCCCCTCTGGGTACCTCCTTCTCACCTTTCATTCAAAGCATCATCGTCTCTTTATGATGGTACACACATATGAGTTAGAGAAAGCGTCTTTTTTCCAAACATCATTTCACCAGGACATCAGCAGCAGGAGGTGCGGCGTGAGACACGGAAGCACAGATGTTTCGGTTCCCGGCTAACGGACATCCTGGACCGCAGGAGGAGAATTTGGCAGAGAATCGGACCTGGCGCTGACCATAGGTTCTCCTCTACCCACCCTCTCACTCTCGAGTGCTAGCTTTCAGCAAAATGTTGTTCGGTTTTTATTTCGAGTGTGCACAAATGCACAAATGCTTCATAAAAATTGTAAATGATGTTCCAACTCATGACGCGAAATCCAGCTGCATCTGATGCACGTGATACAGACGAATCCCATTTCCATTCGATTGATGCCAACTTAATGTTAAATTCAGAGCTGGATTCTTGCTATCAAACAGCAGAATGTGTCACAATATTTACCCCATTTGCGACAGCATCTCCGGTTCTCACCACTTTTCAAATTCGCCTGTAAGACCGGAGAAATATAGACCAGTCAGCGTCGTGTCCGTTTGTGCCTCCCCTTCTCCGGGACTCCGATGGACTGCGGCAGCAGACGATGTCACATGTCAATCCTGATTCTGAACTGCCACTACTCTACTGCTACTGCTTACTCAACACAACCTCTTCCCATCGGACATCGCAAGCTCCCATCACCACCCCAAAACATCAAAGTGATTGTTATTGATGCGACGCTAGAGATTGAAAATATTCCCTGTCGCATCTCCCGTTCTCATTGGCTTCTGCCACTGCCAGTGTGTCGTCTTTTTCAATCAATCTCACTTCCCTTCGGTTTCAACCAAAAGAAGGGGGTGATACGATTCACACAGAGCACAGATTAAAACAACGAAACGTTTTTGATCCTCACCCCATTATTGTGATTGATCTCTGTTTGTGCACTGCTTCCGGTGTAAAAGCACTAAACGAAATATTACCGTTCGGTCGGAATCGGGCATCCCCTCGTCAAAGTTTCACGCCAAGGTACGACACGAGAGTAAACACCGTAAGCAGCAGAAGCGAGAGTCAAATGCGATGACGACACCATCACGCCATCGTCATTGATTGTTTCTACCAGCAAATTCCACCAGAGGGCGCCACCGCCGCCGCTACATTGTCTGCGGTGAAAGTCAGCGCTCGTTTCAACCGGGTGCGAGGGGGGGGGGGTTGTGTGATCCGGTCGAGGCGACAAAATAAACAGCACCCTGCGCGAATCAAGCGACTTCGAGACTGCACACAATTTCCTGAAGGCTCCGCTGAATGCGATATACCCGACGACAAAACCCAAAACGGTTCACACGAGTAATCTGTGACGAGATTGGATTTTTTTTTCCCCGGTTCGTGTGCGGCTGCTGCTACTCTCGAATCCTGGCAATGTGGTGTCGCACAGTTGTTCGAATCGACTGGATTCAATATGGAAACTTTAAGCCCTCCCCCACTCGAAATTGTGTGAAATTGCGAAGGTAGGATAAACGCAGCGATGTGTTTCAATCTTGTCGAATTTTCCGGATAAAACCACTCCGAGACAAGATGATGATTTTTTTTTTTGGTGACGGAAGGCAACAATCGTTGATGTTTATGGGAATTCGCTGGTTTTATGTAGTATCAGCGACAATTTGCGCGAGATTTTCGGTGAAATGGTCGAAGCATTTCATAAGTCTCATGAAGAACGCACATTGAAGCACTGCTGTAATTATTCACTAAAAGAAATGAGCAATTCCACGTAATTCCACTGCCCCTCTCCGATTTGTGTTTAGCTTCGTGCATGAGGTTGCGGCTACCCAAAAATTCCAATTCTCTTTATCTTATGACTATTTTTATACTTTATCTAGCTGACACGGCAAACTTCGTCCCGCCCAAAATAGATTTGTTGTTATCAATCCTTTCAAACACACATGTTCTCCTTCCAAAGAATATAACATTTTTTGTACTCTCAAATCCTCACATTCCAATTTTCGTTTCTTTTGCTCTTATAATTGTCGAACTATGTAGAAATACCCCCCTCATTTAGAGGAGGGAGGAAATCATTAGAGAAACATTTCTCGTATAACTATAACTCACGAACGACGTAACCAAACAAAACACTGTCAAGGACTATATTATAGCAAAAATACCTTTCCAACAAGCTATAGTATGACTCGATACAATGAATACAACTAGAACTACGCGCTTACAACGACACCTGGCGGAAATACCGCAGGACTTTTTTGACAGCCTAATATATATAGATAATTAGATATTCATAGTCAAGTTTTTCGAATTTTTCTAATCATCTCAAATATTTTCCAAAGTAATCTATCATTGTAATTTGGGTGAAGATAAACTCGCAAAATATTTGGATGGCGTAGGATGGCCTTCTAAATGGCAACAATTTTGGGAAAAAAACGGCGTATATTTGACTTAAATTGGATAATTTTAACTATGTTGAATAAAGCGTCAAATTTCGATCAGAAATACGACATTTCTTTTTCCCCAACCTATTATAAAGATACTCAAAATACGGTACAGATTGATAAAAAGACGGAACAATAGAAATAGGTCGAAAAACGGTACTGCCCCGTTAAAAACGGCACGTTTGATCAGCGGTGATAATGCTGTTGTCCACAATTCGTTGGAACGTGATCCAATTTGTAACTGCCGCTCTGAAATCGGTGACTCAATCGTCGAATTTCATGCCAACTCGACTGGCCGTTGGCAGCACCATCTCAGATAGCAGTGAAACGTTGTGGGTGTAAAGACATGGGTCATTTAAGCAAGTATACAATTGAAATATTCGGAAGATAATTAGACATTTTTTTTTGAAAAAGCCATTTTTTTTCTTAAATTTTTACAAAAAATTATAAATTAAAAACTATGATACCTACAAAATTCATGTCATGGGATGAAACCTAGGATATTGGTTAAATTTTTACGAAAAAATACCAAAATTTTTTTGGAAAAAAATTTAACTGACAAAAAAGCAAAACATAATTTTTTTTCAGGAGTCTTCATACAAAAATGACATATATTCCAAGAACTATAAAAGATACAAAGTTGACGTGTTCGACAAAAGTTTACCTTTTAATAAGATCTAAAACTTTGTCGAATACACTATATCGCAACCTTGACTTTAAACAAAATTAGGATTGGTTGTATTTTTTTCAAGGAAAATATAAAAATGTTGCCGTTAGAAAAACTTTTTCCCTGTAAAAGTGTCCATCTTCCGATGTATGGACGACTGTCGGAAACTTTAAGGGCTATTCAAATATATATATAATCACGTTATGATATGCACACCAAAGGACCACGATCAGCACATTCCAAACATCGTACGATCGCGGCCAGCCAATAGCCATCGTTCCGCTGCATCAGCATTACTCATCGATATATACCAGCAGCAGAACCCACGACGCTGTTCAGTTCTCATTCAAATTCTTTCCGTGACCGTCCACGTTTGCTTAATAAATGATATTTAGATAATAAACTGTATGTTGATTATAATAAACGTTTTTTAAAAGCTGAACGTCGAAGGCCACAACAAGATTGGCGCAGCCGTGCGGTTTCAGTGAGTGGAATAGTAACGAGTGTGAAAAAACAGTGTTATAATCAGGATTGGTAAATCCGATTAGAGTGAATCCGCGAAACATTAATACGAACTGTAGAAAGTGCTAGCATCTGACGCCGCTATCAAAGTGACGAAAGAGTTGAGGTTCCACCGCACACCGCACCCCACCACTGGAAGAACCGAAGAACCCCGCACACACGATTGCAAACGGTAAGTTTTTTTTCTCTCTTCTTTCTACGCCCCCACATTCTAAGTGAAATAAAACTCGCCCCGGTCAGTGATTTTTTTTGTTGTGCATCGAAGTCCGTTCTAAGAGAGAGACTCGGACGCAATTTTAATTATTACTTACCGCGTGGAGTAAAAGTGTTCTAAGAGAAGTTTTACTCCACCTGGAATTGTGAATTCTAAGCGAAGCACACTTCCAGAAGCCACACGAGTTCTAAGCGAACGTGTGTGCTTAAAAATTAACAAATTTGTGTAAACGGTGCAAGGCTTCATTAATGCCAAAAACACCAAAAAGTGCTCTGAAGAAAACTCGCAGCTTGTGGAAAAGCATTAATCACAGCAATTGCGACTCTTCGGACTCAGAAGAAACCATTTCATCCGTTGACTCAGGAGACTTGGCACACATCCCAATTGAGAATCCCCCCTCATTGGAAAATTTATTAATTGAAGAAAGCTCAGATATGGAGCAAATCGGCGCGCAACTCCAGAAAATGATGGAGATGATGGACGCATTTTCCACCAAACAAAAGGAACATGACGCCATGTTCCTGCAAATTGAATCGCATTTAAATGGAACAACGCCAGCAGAACAACCTACTGCACAACCGGTAATATACGAATATCACCAACCAACAACCAGTTTTGAGATGCTATGCAGAATTCCGGATCCAATCAAAATGATTCCAACATTCGACGGCAATTCGAAACAATTGAATGCGTGGCTAACAACTGCTCAGGAAACACTCAATGCTTTCAAAGAGCACGTTACGCCAGTGCAATTTAAAATGTATACCACTGCAGTAATACATAAAATCCAAGGGAAAGCAAAAGACATAATATGTCTTGCCGGTAACCCAGACAATTTTGAGCAAATTTCGGAAGTTCTGACAAATGCTCTCGGCGATCGTCAAGAACTTTCCACGTATAAATGCCAGTTATGGCAATGTAAAATGACTGAAAATATGAGTATTTCGAGATACTACAATAAATCAAAAAATATTATTCAAAATATTAAGACCTTGGCGAAACAAACAGAAAAATACCGTAACAACTGGGAAGTCATAAACGATTTTATAGAAGAAGACGCCTTGGCTGCTTTCATCGCCGGACTAATCGAACCATATTTTGGCTATGCTCAAGCCGCAAGGCCGAAAGATATAGAAGATGCCTATGCATTTCTATGTAAATTCAAATCAAAAGAAATAACAGCACAAAACATGACTTTTGATTATTCTCCAAAAAAGTATCAGAAGAACAAAGATTTCGATAACAAATCAAGCAGTAAAAATCCTCAATTGAATAAAAATCAGAAACCCTTCAAATTGGATCAAAAAAGAGAGCGAAATGAAATTGAACCGATGGACGCTACTACTACACAGAGCCGTCTGACAATAAATAGGAAAACAATAAATAACCATGAGACAGTCAAAGATGATCCTGAGGATGATATTGCAAAATCAGACACTGAATCTGAAGATGATCTTGATCTAAATTTTCACTTGGGATACACAAATCTAAATCCAACTTAAATTACTTACCCTATCTCAAAATTAAACATCCTAAAAATAATCAAACCCTAAATATTTTGATAGATTCTGGAGCAAACAAAAATATTATTGCACCAGGAATCTTGGGAAAAACTAGCACCGTACCAAATACGAAAATAAAAAACGTGTGTGGAACCAACAGTGTAACCGAAAAAGGAAAAATTGCTTTGTTTAACGGCGCTTTCAAACCCTTCACGTTTTACGTCTTGAAATTTCACAACTTTTTCGACGGCTTAATAGGATCGGAAACATTGGCAGAACTCAAAGCACGCATCAATTACGAAGACGAAACACTAACACTATTAGACAAACAATTTTCATATGCCAAATTTTACCCCACCAAACAACTTTACAATCATTTTGTAACAATTGAGACCACAAATAACGGTGATTGGCTTGTCCCCTCTTATCAAAAACTTTACAAAAATATCTTTATTAATCCTGGACTCTATAGAGCAGAAAATAATAAAACAACCGTCAATGTAATTTCCACATGTAGAAACCCCATAAATATCCCGAAAATTGGATTAACAGTTAACAATTTTGAAACCATTTCTCCCTTCCTAATAAAACACTCAGAATGTATTTCTGAAAATGAAATTAATGACATCATTAGAACAAATCATCTTTCATCATTAGAAAAAACCAAATTAATTCAAATTCTTCACCAACATCAAGCAGTTGTATCTAAAAAGGGGGAAAAACTCACATCCACATCAGCCACTAAACATAAAATTTTAACCACTAACGATATGCCAATTTACACAAAAAATTATCGGTACCCACATCATTTCAAACTAGATGTTCATGAACAAATACAAGAAATGTTAGATAATGGAATAATTCGACCTTCCAAAAGTCCGTACTCCTCACCCATATGGGTGGTCCCAAAAAAAACAGACGCATCTGGAAAGAAAAAAGTACGAGTCGTAATCGATTATAGGAAGCTTAACGAACATACTATAGACGATAAATATCCTATGCCTCAAATTGAAGAAATTTTGGATTCCCTAGGAAAATCTGAATATTTCACAACTCTTGATTTAAAATCGGGATTCCACCAAATTCCAATGGACCCGAAACATATCGAGAAAACAGCTTTTTCTACAGACAAAGGGCATTTTGAATTCACTAGAATGCCTTTTGGGCTTAAAAACGCTCCCGCAACCTTTCAGAGAGCAATGAATGATATCCTCGGTGATTATATTGGAACGAAGTGCTACGTGTATCTTGACGATATAATTATTATTGGATATAATCTAGAGAACCACTTAGAAAACCTTCAATTAATTTTAAAGCGTTTATCCGATTTCAATTTAAAAATTCAATTAGATAAATGCGAGTTTTTGAAAAGGCAAACAGAATTTTTAGGACACATCATAACATCCGAAGGAGTAAAACCAAATCCCGAAAAAATTGAAAAAATTCTTCAATGGCCTTTACCGAAAAATCAAAAAGAAATTAAACAATTTCTAGGTTTAATCGGTTATTACAGAAGATTTATTAAGGATTTTTCAAAAATCACACGACCCATGTCGAAGTATTTAAAGAAAGACTCGACAATTGAATTACAAGACACTTCATACATAAATTCCTTTAATACTCTTAAAAAAATACTATCCACAGACCAAGTACTGGCATATCCGCAATTTGATCATCCCTTCATTTTAACTACGGATGCATCTGGCTTTGCATTAGGAGCTGTCCTATCACAGATACAGGACAATGTCGAAAGGCCAATCGCATTTGCATCACGAACACTTTCGGATACCGAGTCACGATACGCCACAAATGAGAAAGAAGCATTAGCCATAATATGGGCGGTAAATAAATTTAAACCTTACCTGTATGGTCAAAAATTCACTCTTGTTACGGACCATAAGCCTCTAACGTTTATCAAAACTTCTGATAAGAATTCTAAAATCTTACGATGGCGCCTAGACCTAGAGAATTACGACTACGAGATTAAATACAAGGAAGGAAAATCCAATGTTGTAGCAGACGCCTTAAGCAGAATGCCAATTGAAGCAAATGTTTGTATCACAAATAATAACACATCTTCTAATATTTCAGATCCTAGAGACCAAGAGGACGGTGAAGCATCTGTCACCAATAATCCCCCACAATCGGACAATCCCGAGAACCATCCAAACCTTTCCGATTCCCAAACAATTCACTCTGCCGACGACTCCTCCAACTATTTCATCCATTTCTCCGAACGCCCGTTAAATTATTTCCGTAACCAAATGATTTTCAGAATTTCTCGACTGGATACCATAATACAAGAAACCCTATTCCAAAATTATCACAGAACTATAGTATCTCAAAATTCTTTCGATAAAGATCAAGTTACACACTTTCTCAAACTCTTTCATAACGGTAGACAAACTGCTCTCATGGCTCCAGAAAACCTCATCCAAACTATCCAGGAATCTTACAAGGAAATCTTTAGTCAGAAAGGCCATTTTGTTTTCACAGACCGAATGGTAGAAGATGTTCAAAATGAAAATAGACAGGACCAATTAATTGCAAAAGAACATGAAAGGGCACATCGCGGTATTACCGAAGTTGAAGCTCAAATTAAAAGATCTTATTTTTTCCCCAACATGTGCATAAAAGTGAGAAAATTTATAAACTCTTGTGAAATATGTAATACCCATAAATATGAGAGGAAACCATTCAACATAAAAATTTCTCCTAGGCCCATTACCGAAAAACCATTAGAAAGAATACACATGGATATATTCATAATAGATAAACATTCCTTTTTGTCACTTATTGATTCATTTTCAAAACATCTTCAAATGATATTTATAAAATCAAAGAATTTAGTACATGTTCAAAAAGCACTAGGAAAATACATAAGTACATTTGGAGTGCCCAGACAAATCATAACAGATCATGAAACAACATTCAGATCTATTCATCTTAAAGACTTTCTCAGCCAACTAGGAACACAGATAGACTACGCAGCATCTTCCGAATCCAACGGACAAATAGAACGCGCACATTCTACCATTATTGAAATATTTAATACAAACAAGCATAAATTCAGAACTATGGGCACAAAATCAATTGTTAAATTATCTGTAGCATTATATAATAACACTGTACATTCTTCAACACAATACACACCAAACGAAATTCTCTTTAACCAAAATAATATTGTTAACCCTCAAGAAATAATTAAAGACGCACAAGAATTATTCCTCAAAGCTAAGTTAAATATGGAAAAATCACAAAAACAAATTGTAAAACAAAATTCAAAGAAAGAGGAACCTCCAATTATTAATGATAAACAGGAAGTTTTTGTTATTCCCAACATCCGTACCAAAAAACAAGCTAGAGCCAACAAAACCAATGCTAACGAAGTAACAGATCGCACATTCAAAAATAACTGCGAAATAAAAAGACACAAAAATAAAATTAAAAGACCAAAAAAAAGATAACTTTTCTCTTTCTATCTCACATTGTATTACAGATGCTCATCTCATACATAGGAATCATCATCGTCATCTCAAGAATTTCATGTCAGGAGCTCACCATAAGAAATCTTCATAACGATCTTATATTAATGCAGAAGATTGGTTCTTGCAAAATCCAAACGGGAAATATTAGGATAATACATCCAATTAATCTTACAGACCTAGAGTCAACAATCAACCAACTTACAAGTTTGGTATACAATAATCAAAAGAATAATAATGTACTTAATCAGATTAGCAAGCATAAAATACGCGAATTGTATTCTAATTTTCTACAAATTAAACCAACTATTCATAAGAGGACCAGAAGATGGGACATCATAGGCACAGCATGGAAATGGATCGCCGGCAGCCCCGACGCCCAAGACCTACGAATCATCAACAGGAGCTTGAACCAACTAGTCAGCGAGAACAATCATCAAATCAAAATCAACGAACAGATTGGCAACAGTATCTCTGAATTAACAACCGCAATTAATCAAATAATTGAGAAACAGCATATCAATCAAATCATCCTCGACGATATCGACATAATTACAACAATTCTGAACATCGACACTATCAACAAAATTCTAATCAACATTCAAGAAGCAGTACTCTTCTCTAAAATGCGAGTTACCAATAGCAGAATATTATCCAGCAAAGAAATTAACCTGATAAAAACCATCCTCAACAATCAAGGAATTCAAATGGACATACCTGAAGAAGCACTCAATCTAGTGACCCCAAAAATAGCCACTAGTGAAAATACTTTACTGTACATTATCCACGTCCCAGAAATGGAACCGGAAGAATCAACAATTATCCGTATATACCCAATAAATCAGAACGGTATTGTTATAAAAGAATATCCCCAATTCGTAATCAAACAAGGTAGACAACTCCTTACCACAACGGAACCAGAAAACTACGTCCAATTAAACATTTACACAAAAGAGTTCAAAGACTCATGCATTTACCCACTTATAATGGGCAACGATCCGCATTGTGTGATGAAAAAAAAGTGAAGAAACATCTGCAAAATTAATAGCTAATAACAAGGTCCTGATCACTAATGCAAAAGACCAGGAGTTACGTTCCGATTGCGGACCTAGTAACAGACATCTTTCCGGAAGTTTCATAATATCTTTCTCGAACTGCACGGTTACCTACATGGAACGCAACTTTACTTCAATCGACAAAATTAGCGAAGTTGAAACATTCCAAGGAGCTCTTCATGACCTTTCCATTAAAAAGCAAATCATAAACGATCACGATGTGGCAAAAATAGAAGAAGTAGCACTCTCGAACAGGAAACATTTAGACAAAGTATTCCTTCAACAAGAATCCGACCAAAAATGGAAATGGAGTCTAGTAGGAGGGACATCCCTGTCCTCAACTCTATTGATTATTATTCTATTTTTAATCTATTATCATCTGAAAGCTACTCAACAAAGGAAATCAAGGAAACGCCAGAAGTTGATAAACCTCGAACTCAACAACATCCTGCCAGGAATTCAGAATAACCAACCAAGTGCCGAGGACGACACTTTTTCACCCCCCGATGAATCACGTTATGATATGCACACCAAAGGACCACGATCAGCACATTCCAAACATCGTACGATCGCGGCCAGCCAATAGCCATCGTTCCGCTGCATCAGCATTACTCATCGATATATACCAGCAGCAGAACCCACGACGCTGTTCAGTTCTCATTCAAATTCTTTCCGTGACCGTCCACGTTTGCTTAATAAATGATATTTAGATAATAAACTGTATGTTGATTATAATAAACGTTTTTTAAAAGCTGAACGTCGAAGGCCACAACAAGATTATATTTTTGAAAAATACGTTTTTGAGAAAATGAATTTTAATTTTTTATATAACTTTTTTGTCAGCGAAATTTTTTTCCAAAATTTTTTGGTAATTTTTTGTGAAAATTTAAACAATTTCCTACATTTTATCCTTTGACAAGAATTTTGTAGGTATCATAGTTTTTAAGTTTTGAATTGTTGTAAAAAATTAAGAAAAAAAATGACTTTCTCCAAAAAGTAGTCTTATTGTTTTTCGAATATTTCAAGTATGCAAAGTTGCTTAAATGACCCATGTCTTTACACCCACAACGTTTCACTACTATCTGAGATGGTGCTGCCAACTCCTAAGATGAGTTGGCATGACATTCGTCAATCGTAGCTTGTGACACAATCGTCGACTTGATGACATCGATTTTTTGGGCTTCACCTTGAAACCAGCATCAACATGAAAAATCCCCCTCACATCAATCATACAAAACAGGAAGTCACCACCTTCCTCCTTCCAATCCTCGATCGCTCTCCAATACCGTTTCCCGGCCTAATCGGAGAGCACGTGCACATACATACACAATCACACAGGCCCAATTATGCGGAAGTACATAATCGTCGGCCATTTCGGCGGCCATGCGGCAGAATAGACACGCCGATATCGGGCGGTCGGTCGATGAAGGGGACGTACAAGGAGCATTGAGCCCAACAGCTTAATCTTCAGCACATACTCACAAGTCCACGTCTAGGGGCCAAGTGCTGGTTAAAAAAAAACAAGATTTTTCCTACCCCGATGAGGCACACTTCCGGACATTCGCCATTCGGGACGGGGAGCGTAATTTTCGGCTGGGTGTGTCCGTGTGAACGGGGTCAATATATCTCCTTAGGCGGTGGCAGTGGCGACGGCGGCCGCCGGAGGATGTATCGCTTTGGAAGGGGGGGGGGGGAATCATTGGAAATAGCTGGATAAGCGCTAGAGGCTAGTAGTGGTCGGACTAGACGAAGGAGAGAGGGGGTTGGGTGGGAATAATGGAGAGCTCAGAGAGCGAAAAAGCCAATTTGCTATATAATTTATTCATTCAAGATTGATTGGACCGGTGCTCGGGCAGTGCCACAGTCTCGCTGACCGAAAGAGAGAGGAGGTTAGATGCTGTGGAAAAAGTTTCACTTCCGAGTGGTGTGGGCCGCATGGAGACGGGGACGCTTTCCGACCATGCTGACTGCTAATTGTAGTTTGCTGTTATCGCCGTCTAGCTTTGTGGCGGATATTGAACTTTATTGCTAGCATAATTGGCAATAGAAACTATCGATTGGGGATTATAGATAGTGTGTGTGAGTGTGCTCTAGCTATTCCTGTCCAATCGAGATAGTGATGCAATTATCGCTTCAATGAGAATATATCCCAGCAAGAAGCTAGGATGAAGTGTTATAAAAACAATCTGATGATACTGAAGTGCAAACCTACGCCACACCTTACAGACCTCGCTCGTTTTGGCCAAACACCTCTTAACGACATCTGCAGTGTATCAAATAAACAGCTGCGAAGGAAGCAAGTGCTCTCCTTATTTATTTTCTCCCCTCTCGGTGTTCGCCACCACCACCACCGTTGGGACAAAAGGGGCAACGTGGAAAAACCAAGGTCACTCAGTGGAGGAACATTAGTCACAAAAGTCTCCGGTAGCAGACCCGGGCCCAACGAGATCGGAGGCCAACGACAGACAGGAAACGAGGCTGAAACTTTTACTGCCGTTGGGTACCCTCGTCTCGAGGTGTGTAACTCTTGCGTGCTTTATCGATCTCCGGGGAGAAATTCAAGTGTACGACGCTTGTGGCTCCTCTTTACCCCTGCCTTATCACTGGGAAAAATGGAAACGGTTCCGACGGTTGTGTGCTCGAATTTGTCACAACTCTGCAGCTTTTATTTAGTTTATTTAACAGAGGGTGCCTTCGGTGTTCAAGAGGGTACTAGTGGGGCGCATTCGAACCACAAGAAACATCGTTCATCATGCTGTATTAAAATCAATACCGTTGCCAAGGGTTAACGTTTCACAAAAATCAGCTCCGTTATCTCGCACCGTATAACGTGCCTAATGGGAGGACACGTTTCACCACTCACTCATCTCGACGAAAAGTTCTACCCGGAGTCATTCCACCTTTGTGTCAGCATGAAGGAATTAGATTCTTATGTCCCATTAGCAAGCCTGAGCTCTGCTCTTCGACGAAACAGCTCTTCTCTGGACACATCCCCCCACACACACACAAACCAGGACAGCTTCATAAACTTTTGTGACTCTTTACAAGTTGTAGGATACTTACCCTCTCAACTTGGGCAGCTGCACTGCTGGATTAGCAGCAGTACCTGAAAAGACACAGCGGATTTGTGCCAAACGTGAACGGATGATGAAAGAGTCTGGATGGACCAATCAACGGTCCTCCGCTCTTTCGGTCAGTTGTCAATTTTAGCAACAAAAGCTGTAGTGTAACCAGTCGAAGGATGAACCGAACTCCTCTGGTATCGTGATTTGGAGCAGTGAATCTTTGCGGAGTGTGTGTGCACCACCGGTAACTGCCTTCGGATGCAATTTACACGCTTGCAAACGTTTAGCTTTTGTGTGGAACCGAGCGAAGACACGTCGAATGACTTTTGGAAGAGAAGGTTTATGGCCATTAGGATAGTTTAGAGATGTGTTGCACTTGATTTTCCAGCTTCATTATGTATACAGCCATCCTGTTCCATCGCTTGTTCGAATCGGTTGTTGAACGTCAATGGTCGGGTTCTATTGGGATTTTATTTCAACACGATTTATGAAAGCATCGTTCTAGTTACTCAAACTTTCGTGGCATGAACTATTGAGAATCGAGAGTGATAGGATGTGTTTGGAGAGTGACCGCTGGAATAAAACAATATCACAGTTCAAACATCTGTTTGATGACTTCATCTTGCCTACATTCTCACGTATCGAATCAATGTAAGCTTTAGAGTCGAAGTGAAATATCTCCATGACAGTAGCATCCTTCTTTCAGGCAGTTATAGCTTATATTACTGGATGAAGGGGGCGGATACTTTAGACGACTTCTAACGAAATGGGTAAGAGTAATGAAGCCTGTTTCAGTTTATCATTTGGTCGCAGTAGGATAACTGTAGGACATTTCTGAGCATAGAAATAACGTACAAAAAAGGTAAAAAAAATCTTTTTGTAGTGTTTTTAATAAACTTTAAGGGAAAAATACATAAAAATTATTCGTCAGCTGTCTGGATGAATTTTCGAATCATTTTCTGCACAGTTAAACCACTAACTTTTTAGTTTTTTACATCAGTTCGGATTTGCATTTTTCATAAATAACTGTGTTTTACTAGTCAATCCCTTTCGTTTGATACCCATATTGATTGTGATTTTTCATCAATAATTGAATTCTACTAGTCAAGCCCTTTCATTTGATACCCATATTGATAAGGTTCGGAAAAAAAATATATGGCGTCATTTTGTGCTGGCGGCCATCTTGGATTTGCATTTTTCTTGAAAAACTATGTTCTACTAGTCAAGCCCTTTCGTTCGATACCCATATTTATTGGGTTTAGAGAAAATATGAAATCCGCCATTTTGTAGAGGCCGCCATTTTGGATTTTCCAGCCCATGAAAGACGAAGTTTTATGCAGACTGCAGAGATAAAGGCGTGTTTCAAATTTCAGATTAATCAGTCATACGTACATACAAACGGGTCATATAATCGTCCCCGTCCGAACTGTTTTGCGGTTTACCGGATCGAAAATCTTTGCTCCACACTCCACACTCCATACTAAGGCTTCTAACATACCCTTATGCAACTCCTTCAAAGAGAAATTTAATCGTCAACGTTTGACCGTCCGGATTTAAAATCATTTTCTGAATGTGCTTTTTATTCCGGACATGGGTTAGTGAAATTCAAATTGATTTTTGATTTTTGACATTTTTTTGTTAACAGCTAAAGTCTGCTTTATTTAATATTGGAACACAAACAATTGCGTGTAGTTCAGTCATTTATTAACGAATTCATAATTTGTTTTTCATACAAATGTAGCATTTTCTTTACTCTATCATAAAAAAAAATTAAAAAAATATTCATTGCTGTTTCGAAGAAATTCTCGTACTTTTCCCGTAATACGACACATTAGGCGGCGCACATCCTTTTCGTCCACCGTTTTGGCGATTTGATTCCACCAGTTCTTCATTTGAGTCATGTTCCTAACAAGTTTTCCCTTTGCCTTAAGCCTCCGCTTCGTGATTGCCCAGTACTTCTCTATCGGCCGGAACTGGGGGCAGTTTGGGGGGTTGAGGTCCTTCGGTATTACGCTGACCCCGTTCGTTGCGTACCATTCCATAACCGTTTTGCTGTAATGGCAGCTTGCGAGGTCCGGCCAAAACATTACTGGACGGTCGTGGGCACGAATAAACGGCAGAATCCGTTTCTGTAGGCACTCTTTTTTGTAGACTTCTGATGTCATTGTCTTGTCAGTGAGAAAGACTTTGGTTTTCTGTCCACAACTGCATATCCCCTGCAAAATCATGTACTTGCGGGCGAATTTATCCGCAAACACGAACTTAAATTTTGCAGGTACATCCCCCCGAGCCGTCGCCAAATAAAATTTTTGACCTGGGATTTGCCCAAAGTCCGCCTTCACGTAGGTCTCATCGTCCATCAGAATACATCCGTCGAACTTGGTCAGCACTTGGTCGTACAGCTTTCGAGCACGGATTCTGGCCACATTGTTCTGCTTCAGCGTCCGATTTGGCTGTTTGCTGGCTCGGAATGACCTTATTCCTTCCCGGAGACGAATTCGTCGCACCGTACTGTGAGCGGCCTGGAACTTATTGGCCAAATCGCGGTCTGAAAGATTGGGATTCCTCTTGACGGCCTTGATGACTTTCCCACGCAGTTTCCGGTCGACAGTTCCACTCCGACGCTTCGAATGCGGCTTCCGAGCCGTCCTCAATGTTTCCTTGTACTGCTTGATAACACGCCATACGGTATTTCTGGGCATTTTAAGCTGTTTAGCTAGCTTAGATGCCGACAGCAATGGATTTTCAAGAAAACTGTGCACAATTTTATCTCTCCGTTCGGCTTCCATGGCGGTTGTTTACAAAATGCCATCGTTTGGTGTTATGACATAAATACATGGTGAAAAGTAATGAATTTCCCGACACGTGGGTGAAAAAAGTTTCCAAATCCGTCCACTAGGAGCGCCACAATGAGCAAAAGAATTTGTTCCAATATTAAATGAAGCAGACTTTAGGTAGTGTGTTTGACTCTAAACTAAATTGACACAATAGTAACTACCAGTCACATTAATTCAACATGCAAAAAATGTCATGGTTTTGGCATAATATTGAATGTAATGGAAAAGTGTCTGGATTAAAAAGTGTCCGGATTCAGAAGCATCATTGTATTGCATGACTTGAAGGGGCTTTTTCAATTCTTCTTTTACATTCAAAAACCAAAAAAAAATATGCATAAAAACAAATGAAAAAATATTTTTATTTTACTCGATTATATACAGTAAAAAGAAATCGGAGACTGTATATAATCGAGTTTTTAATGCATATATTTTTTGGTTTTTTGAATATAGAAAAAAAAATTCAATTCTTGATTCATCCCTTGAAGTCAGAAAACACCTTTCTCACATGAAAAAATTAAATCTATCCAGAATCTCTCAGAAGGTGATAGACGATCATATTTGATGAAAAAAAATTCTTCTATGCAAATGTTCGAATTTCAACAATGACTGAGTTATAGAACTTTTTTTTTGTTTCGAGCTCTGTTGTCTCAAACTGGCTCTTCATTGAAAAGTACACTACGGAAGACGATTGTTGTCGCCATTTGAAAGATGAGAAAATTTAGTAAAGGATATAGTAGTGGAACATCTAAATCAGTGGATTCAAGTAACATTTTGGAAGTGAAAACTTGAAATTTAGTAATTTTCAATGTGTTATTATTAATTCAATCCTAAAAATTCATGTTAAACTTGATTGTTTCTATCGATTAAATTGATGCTCTCTAGCCGCTCTACAATTTGTTCTTTGACACTCAACTTCTATACTTCTTAATTTGGTTGCAATATCGATATAAACAATTCCTGGTGACAATTCAAGCAAAATGTTCAAAAAATTACGATTTTTACTCACTGCACATATAATTTCACCTTACATTTTCGCTTGAAATAAATTATTTTTGAAATGTAAAAAAATATTGTTTTCTTCCAACTGTTTATAATCGAGTCCAACATTGATTATAATCGAATCATATATAATCGAGTCCGACCTGTGTCTGATGTCACTCGTTACTCGTAACCTCGAGTAAATCGAGAGTATTCGGTCGAATCCTACTAAATATAGGTGAAATTTTCGTAAATAAATTTTGAATCAGCAGCTCCGCAAAGCTTATGCGATTGAGCTTTACAAATGAATGAATTGAAAACAAAAATCGCGTCGTAGAACAGAAAGGTAATGGGGAAATGATAAAAATAAGAAAAATGAGAATGATGAAAAAAATGAAAAAAACATATAGAAAAGTGAGAAAAATTCTAAACATAGAAAAATCAGAAAAAGAGAAAAAAAAGGATGAACAAAATGAACAAGATGAGGATAATGAGAAAAATAACTGAGAAAAAAGAAAAAAAATGAAAAATCAGCATGCATAAAAAAATCTGAAAAGAAGCATCGAAAAATGAAAAATATAAAAAATATATATGTCAAAAAATGAAGAAAAGTAAGAGAAAACGAAAAAATTTCACAATCACAACAATCGCAGAAAATCAGATAAAAAAAACGAAAAATATAAAATGAATAATCTAAAAAAAACAGGAATTAATCGGAGTTAAGAAGTAAAAAAAAAATGTTAAAATTAGTAAAATCAGAAAATATCTGAAAACTAATAAAGTATTGAAATAAAAAAATAAAGAAATGAAGAAATATTAGACAAAAAAACCAGAAAATTATAAAAATAAAAAAATTATAGTATGAATAAAAAATGATCCAAAAATTTAAAGATAAAAAAAAATCACAAAATTTATAAAAAGGAGAAAATAACAAAATTTAATAAAACAGAAAAATCGGCAAAAAAATCAGAAAGCAATTAAAAAGCCATCGAAAATTGAAGTAGAAAATTGAGTAGAGAAAAATATAAAAACTGAAATATCAGAAACAGATTATAAAAAATAGGAAAAAAAAAATTAATATATTATCTTAAAAATAAAAGAAAATCGAAAAATCAGCGAAATCAGAATAATCACAAAAATCCGTACAAATCAGTAAAATATAAAGAAGAAAAGAAAAAACAGGAGAAGGCAGAAACATTTACAAAAAAAAAATAATAGATCTGAAAATTTGGGAAAAAATACAGTGACGTCCCGTTTATATCACTCTTGAATTTATCACTGAAAATGTTTCGCTTATATGAGGTTTTTCTAAGCATAAGAAACAATGTGAAAAGTTCAATTATTCGTTAAATGATTAAACAAAACATGAGTATTCAACAAAAAAAAGATACAATTTGGACTTAATTGTATACAGTACTTATCGTTCAAATATGACTTATTTCAAGAAAAAAAAGTAATATTTCATCTTCAATTCAATTTCTATTATTAGCTATTATAAGTACAGTGGAGTGAAAATCGTGAATTCTGAAGATTTTAATTGAGTTTTCACTAGGAATTGTTTATAAGGATATTGCACGAAATTAGGAAAGTTGGAAATTGGGTGTCAGAGAACAAATTGTAGTGCGGTTTGAGAGTTTTACTTTAATTGATAGAAACAATCAAATTTATTATGAATTATTGGGTTGAAATTTATAATTAAACCTTCAAAACCACCATCTTATAAGTTTTGCTCTTCCGAAGTGTTATTTTAATCCACTAATTTAGATGCTTCACAAAAATATCCGGTACTAAATTTTCTCATCTTTTAAATGAAATCAACAGAATCGTCCTACGTAGTGTACTTTTTGAAGTAGGCAAACAGATCTCGGAACAATAACTCTGTCATTGTTAAAATTTGACCATGTGCGTAGAAAGATTTTTTTCATCAAATATTGTCCTCTATCACGTGTATTCTGATTTTGAGGGGATGAATCAAAAATCTAATTATTTTTTCATATTCAAAAAACGAAAAATATACATATGAAAAACAAACAAAATTTTTTTGACTTGATTATACACAGGATTCGATTATATACAATGAAAAGAAATCGGAGACTGTATATAATCGAGTCTGCCCTGTATTTATATATGATTTCAATGAAATGATTTAACTAGTAATAAAAAAATAAAATACCAAATATCTATTCCACTTATTATTTTGTAGTTTTTTAAATATTTTATTAAAGGGTGTGTCACATCAAATTGCATCACGGAATAAACGCTGTAGAAATTTAATTTTAAGGAATTATATCTTCAGCTTTCGCTTATAATCAGATAAGAGTGTATAGATCACGTTGGCCATGCTTCACTGTCAATTTTTCGTAAATTTGGAAAAATGTCGTCGAACGAAAAAGAGCGTCGTGAATTAATCCTGTGCACTCATTTCGAGAATCCGGAGTTGTCACATCGGGACATCGGTAAGATGCTGGGAATCGTCCAATCCACGGTCAGCAGAGTACTAAAACGATACTTCGAGAACCTAACCATCGACCGGAAGGTGAAGAACGGCAAAAATGGATGCTCCGTCAGTGAAAAAGATCACAAGCGCGTAGTTAAGCAGTTTAGACGTGATCCGAGAAGTTCGGTCCGGGATGTCGCCAATAAGCTGAATTTGTCAAGTTCATTCGTCCAGCGGACCAAGCAGCGGGAGGGCCTGCGTACATACAAGGTTCAGAAGGCTCCTAACCGCGACGAAAGGCAAAACATGGTGGGGAAGACGCGAGCCCGGAAGCTGTACACCGAAATGCTGACGAAGCCGCATTGCCTGGTAATGGACGACGAAACCTACGTCAAAGCGGACTTTCGTCAGCTGCCGGGCCTGTTGTTCTTCTCCGCAGAGGACAAATTCAGCGTTCCGGAGGAGATTCGCAAGCAGAAACTATCCAAGTTTGCCAAAAAGTACATGGTGTGGCAAGCGATCTGCTCTTGCGGAAAGCGGAGCGGCCCCTTCGTGATGACCGGCACGGTAAACGGGCAGGTTTACCTTAAGGAGTGCCTACAGAAGCGCTTACTACCACTATTGAAGCAGCACGAGGGCCCGACCATCTTCTGGCCAGATCTCGCTTCGTGCCACTATTCAAAGGACGTGTTGGAGTGGTACGAAGCCAACGGGGTCACCTTCGTGCCAAAGGAAATGAACCCGCCTAACGCGCCGGAGCTTCGCCCGATATTGGGCGATTATGAAGCAGGCCCTCCGGAAGAACCCAAAAGTTGTCAAATCGGAGGCGGACTTCAAGAGAAAATGGATTTCTGTTCAAAAAAAAACTACAACCTGACGTTGTACAGAACCTTATGGACGGGGTAAAGAGGAAGGTGCGAGCATACGGGCTTGGGCTCGAAGTATGAATAAAAAGAAAATGCCAAAAGTTGTTTAATAGTTTTTATTTTACTGTCTAAAATTTTCAAAAGGATCGGTCTACTGGGCGAATTTCTACAGCGTTTTTTCCGTGATGCAATTTGATGTGACACACCCTTTAATCGTTTGCCCACTTCAATCTAAAATTCTCTCAGATTTTCCTGTCCAGGAAATGATCCAGTTCTTCAAATTTACTTTAGTCAATCAAATTTCTTCAAGTGGTAGTTTTGTTCTTTATCGCAAAACATTAGACCTGTATTTTTTTATTTTTATGTTAGGGTGCCTATTTTCATTTTAGAGTGATCCGAAATATCGACTTTTTCCCCTTTTTTTTACCAAAAATACTTTTTTCAAAAATTCATAACTTGTGAACTTGTAAATCGTTTAGGACGGTCAATATATCAAATTAAAGCTAATTAGCAAGTGATTCTTGGAAAAATGCTACGCTTGCAAAAATTTCAGGTTTTGGTTTTGTAATTTTTGATTCTTTGTTTTTTATAGTTTTCATGGTCTCGGGACCAAGGGTTTTATATTTTTTATAGAAAGCTGAGGATTTTCCATATAACATATCGGGAAACTAGGGAGGCGTTTTTTTGGTTTTTGAGTTATGATTTTTCGAAATTACCCGATGGTCCAAAATATCATTTTTCCCTTTTTCCCAAAATGACTTTTTTCAAAAATTGATTACTTTTGAACTACTGGGCCGATTCAGATGATCGACATATCAAATTAAAGCTTACTAGCTAGCCTTAATACATAAACACTTAATAAATAAAAACTAATTTTGAAGAATCATAACTCAAAAACGAAAATAAACGCCTCTCTGGTTTCGACATATGTTATGTGAAAAAACCTCAGCTTTTCAGAAAAAAATATAAAAAAATATAGCGCCTTTGGTCCCGAGACTATGAAAACAATAAAAAAAACACAAGTACAATTAATAATAACGAGAGCAGAATTTCTGCAGGCGTAATACGTTTTCAAAAAAACACCAGGTGATTGGCTTTAATTTGCTATGTCGATCATCTGAATCGGTCTAGTAGTTCAAAAGTTCTGAACTTTTGAAAAAAGTTATTTTTGGAAAAAAGAGGAAAAAGTTGATTATTCGGACAACCCTAAAATGGAAATGGTCACTCTTATGCAAAAAATACGGGTCAAATGTTTTGCGATAAAGAACAAAACTACCACTTCTCACGAAAATCTGAGAACCACAATATCGGTGTGCCATGGAATGGCTAAAAAATACACCAAACAAACCGTTTCTGCACTCAGTGTTCGCTTATATAATTTTTGCTCTGGGAATTTGTCTTTTCTGTAATAAAAAAGCATCGAATGACGCATTTCTTCAATAATTTCACGCGATTGGTGAAGCACTTTGACCATCAACGCCATCTAGTGAAAAAAAAACACGGATACCTTTTAAATGACCAAAATGTGCTCAGATTAAACTACAAAGTATACCCCGTCTCCATCGTAACAGCAAAAATATTCATTCAATGGAAACGCACGGCGTTTTACCACCTTAGAAGCTCCACAAAGGCGCTCTTCACAAAGTTTCCCATTCCGACGGAACTCCATCACAGTTCACTGGAAAATCCCTTTAAAAAGCTACACTCCATAAATTGCCATTGTATTCGGAACAATGTGCCTTTCAAGAGCTTCAAGGCTCGCTTCATATGAGTGTGTGTGTGTGTGCGTGTGTGTGGGCGGTGAATGAGTTTTTACCGTTTCCACCCGTAATTCAAACCCAAATATCCTCGATCCCTCCCATTCACCTCAATGCTTCATTGTTTCAACCTGTTTTGGAGCTTTTGCCGTCACGGTTGGTTAAGGAAGACAACCAGATCCACCACCCCCCTCTTCCCGCTCCATAAGCAGTGGCAGGCAGTGTGGCATCACTGTCGAATGCCAGACGCAAAAAGGCAGCACTCAGTCAGCAAAAGAATCAGTTCCGAGTGAATGCATTCCATTCCTCGCCCAATTTTCCAAACAATGCACCCATGAAATATGCATATTGCAAAATGAGCTGATGCTGAAACGCTTTTCCCCTCTCTCTCTCTCTCTCTGTGCGCAGTTGTGTTTGTGTACGGATGTTCGTATGTACCACCGCCGGGGGTTCGGTCGGTGTTGCTTCATTTGTAACACTTCCCGTATCCTCCCCCATTTTGGGAACGAATCGGGGCTGGTGGTGCTTTGCCGACTCCAAAAATCTGTGTCTGTGGCTCTTTTTTATTTATTTCTTTTGGGAAAACTTGCGTTGGTGCGGAGGAAGGATTGCGAAGGATGCCTAAAATGTGAAGTTCTAATATTAACGCAGATGATTTTGGGTGTGCGTTTTTTTCTCCTTTCACTGTTCGCCTAGCTGTTTCTGTTGAATTCAATCTACTACCACTATTACCCGTACTAAAACTACTCTACGACTGGCGTTAGCACATTTGTATACGAACAAATAGGGAATGACAGCCCTTTACTGCAAGCGTGTAGTATATTCACGGGTTTAGATTAACCCCAGCTGTTGTCGGGTGCGGAATAGCAATTTCTGTTATGCTGTACATATGTGTTTGTTGTTCTTTTGTTTTCTTCTTCTGATGGTTGTGAAGCCGGGGTGGAAAAGTGTATGCAACACATGCAATGAAAACTCGGAGAAATTGTAGTAGAAAACCTGCTGAGGTTGGAGAGTTCTGTCCCGTGTGCAGACGATCTTGGTTCATTGTAAAACGCAGATAATTTTTAATCAATTTGAGCTTGCTGAAACCGCGTTCGCACGATGCGCGGTCTGTAGGGGAGGACGGGGTAAGACGCCCATCCTATGCATGGGGTACAATCAAACACAAGTTGACTTTTTTTTCAGTATGTTATATGATAAATTTAAAAAAGGTATGAAATTGTGATACTAAAATCATGCGGGGTAACGTTAGTCACCATTAGGGTTAAGACGGCCACATGATTCTAGCCGTATAGAGGAGTTTCGTTTCCGCCAAAATTGTACTACAGATCAAGTCCACAGGCCACAAATACGTGTTGGTAGCGCGGGCCGCAAAAATAAAAATAAATAAAGAAGGGTGATCCAACTCACCACCACATTGTTAACGTAGGACTACGAAATTATAACCGGCGAGAAACAAACATTATAGAAATTCAAGAATGAAACTCTTTAATACAAACATTTGGCTCCAAAGAACACTCAGAACGGTAACAGAAACTCCGAACCGAATCGGATGTGTGGTGGAGTGATGTAGTGTTCCGCAACTGCTGCGGAACATAGTTTCTTTCTTAGTTTCCCACCGAAGAACGCAGCAATCACCGGTGTTAAGTATCTTCGTCACATCGGGCTTGAAATTCGTTTCGTGTTTCCGCAAATTCATAAAATTTATTTGATCGATCGATCTTGTTACAGTTTTATGGGCCTACCGCAAGGCTCCTGCCTAAGCCCCCTCGTGTACAGTTTTTACGTCAATGATATGGATGATTGTCTAACTAGAGACTGCACGACAGACGATGGAGTTATTTCCATCACGGGTATTAATCCCGTCGTTCTGCAAAAGTCGTTGCAAGATACCCTGAACAATCTGTTCACGTGGGCCCTCAAGCTGGGTATCGAATTCTCTACGGAGAAAACTGAAATGGTCGTTTTTTCTAGGAAGCACAAACCCGCCCAATTCCAGCTTTACCTATCCGACAAAACGATCCAACACTCTATGTTTTTCAAATACCTGTGTATTTGATATGTATATTTTGATTCTAAGTGTATATTTTGTGTATATTTTGATTCTAAGTGTACCTGGGGGAGATACATTGCGTATTTGAAACAGAAATGCCAGCAAAGAATCAATTTTCTCCAAACAATTACCGGAACATGGTGGGGCGCCCATCCAGGAGACCTCATTCAGTTGTACAAAACAACGATATTATCATTGTTAGAATATGGCAGTTTTTGCTTCCGATCAGCTGCCAGGATTCATATTCTCAAGCTGGAGAGAATACAATATCGTTGCTTGCGTATAGCCATGGGGTGTTTGCATTCGACATATACGATGAGTCTCGAAGTTTTGGCAGGAGTACCCCCGCTTACTCTTCGGTTCACAGAATTATCCTACAGATTTCTCATCCGTTGCAAGATCATGAATCCATTGGTAATTGATAACTTCGAAAATCTACTCCAACTGACTCCTCAGTCAAGTTTTATGTCTTTATACCATGAGTACCTTACCCACGACGAGCACCCTTCACCAGGCATCCCCAACCAAGTTTGCTTCCCATACTTTTGCAATTCCTCTGTCATTTTTGATCTGTCCATGCGACAAAAAATCCATGGAATACCAGATCACCTACGCTCCAATGTTATTCCGCCGATATTTTCGGAAAAATATGGGAAAGTTGGATCTGATAAAATGTTCTTTACTGACGGTTCATACATAAACGGGTCCACTGGCTTCGGCATCTTCAATGAAAATTCCAGTGCCTCTTTCAAAATCAAAGATCCTTGTTCCGTGTATGTCGCATAAATGGGTGCGATATACTATGCTCTAGGGATCATTGAAACACTGCCTATCGACCATTATTTTATTTTTTCAGACAGTCTCAGCTCAATAGAGGCAATCCGCTCAATGAAAGTTGATAAACGCTCATCTTATTTCCTAACAAGTATAAGACATCTATTGAGTGTTTTGGTCAAAAAATTATTCAAGATTACCTTAGCATGGGTTCCCTCTCATTGCTCGATTCCGGGGAATGAGAAAGCGGACTCGCTAGCTAAGGTGGGCGCTTCAGAAGGCACACTTTTTGAAAGGCAAATTGCTTATAACGATTTTTTTCACATTCCTCGTCAGGACACACTCGTTAGTTGGCAGCGCATGTGGAGTGGTGATGAGTTCGGTCGTTGGCTACACACGATTATCCCTAAGGTCTCGACGAGTGCATGGTTCAAGGGATTGAATGTAGGTCGTGATTTCATTCGCGTGATATCTCGGCTTATGTCCAATCACTACAACCTAAAGGCGCATCTCTATTGCATTGGGCTCGCAGCAAACAATCTTTGTGATTGTGGCGATGGCTACCACGACATCGAGCATGTTGTCTGGTCGTGTATCCGGTTCCATGCTGCTCGCTCTCAGCTCTCTAGAGCACTGAGAGCACAAGGCAGACAATCGGATATCCCCGTCCGGGATATCTTAGGTAGCCGGGATCCTGATCTTCTGCTTCATCTATACCTGTTCCTCAGAAACGCCGATGTCAACGTTTAATGATGTTTCCTTCGTTGTGTCCCCGTTTCATATCCCTCCTATCCGATCTATAAACTTTTACTTAGTCGCGGCAATACATACACAAACTCTTTACAGATACACGGGCCAAAGGTTGTGCAGTCCACTGATCATTCAACAAGACCAAAGGTTGTACCGCTCATGACAACTCTACACGAGCTGATGATTGCGCCGGCTAGTGACCATTCTATCCTGGATTCCTGGATTTCTATTCCTGGATTTCTATTCCTGGATTCCTAGATATGAGGTACAGACTAGGGGGGCGTTGCTGATTAATGGTCAGCTGCATCCCAATAAGAAGTATCCCGTGTTGGGCACACGTACAGAGCATCGAAGACTGCAATATACCAATTATGAGAACACTTGTAATACTAACCTCGAGCCAACCGCGAGTAATCGGTTACATATTACTAACATAGTTGTAAGCAATCATTGTTGAAATATTGAACTCCCGGCCCCGTTAGGCTGACGCCATATGAGCCTTAATAAAATATATATTTTGGATAAAAAAAAATTGCTTCAATGAATCAAAACACGCTCCTAAACATAGTTTTAGAATGCTTAAATTTTTTTCTATAACTCTTAAGTCGAAAGTTTTGGTGGTATTTTTAGGAGCGGTTGAAGTTGGGTGACTCATGATTCATTATTGTTCTAGTGAAAATAATACACGAGGTTTGTGTCCTTATTGCCAATGCACGTAGCGCACTCAGTATCCATCGCGAATATTCGCCTCGTGCTAGCTAGAGTGCGGCCCGAGGCGATTATATATTCGTTGTCTATTTGAAAACGCATGAACTCAACAATTCGTACGTGCGATTTTATCACACATCACCAATCTTCACATAACGGTATGAAAACCGATGCGGTACGTCCTATCTAATATTTGTCTGCTGCTTTGCTTCTGCCCGTCAGTGCAAGCTATGCACTATGCTTACTTTGCGCATATTCTGAGGCGAAGAATTTTGATCCACTCACTCAACTCCATAGTCAGGTTGGCCAAGGCGAGCACAATATTTATAGTGCTTTCACGGCCATCCGACGACATGTTGATGCAAGCAGCTCACCTACCGTGACTTCGATGAACTTTCAAGCATATTTATAGATTTCTGTGATGTTACCAATAGATTTTTTTTTATTTCAATAGATTGATTTCAAAAATTTTTGACCATTTAAAAATTATTTGGGGTCAATAAGTGACAAACCTCACCCATACAGTTTTTATCTTTCGATGTGATTGTGCCACTTCGTTTAACGAGCTCCAATATTAATGCTCAAATCCTTGCACCACAAACATAACGTTCTCGTTTTCGAAATTTTAAACTCACACCCCAGCACGGATGCAGAAATGATGTGGTGCGAAAAGACAGAAGCACTCTCCACCAGACGACATAAAAATCAACGCGATGCCTCCTTCGAACAAAAGTGCATCACTATGTGCAATATCTATCTTTCATTATTCCTTTGTATCGAATAAAACAGCTATGTCTGCCATCACAGTCTCTAGCCTCAAAAGGACTTACTCGGAAAACTAAACTCTCGGCCTTGAGAAAGGTCATTTGGAAAACCTCACTGTCGTCTGGTCGCTAGCAGGATGAATAAATTGAATAGCTTAAATTGCAATATTTACTCTATCCCCATTGTCCGTAGAACGAACGCTGCATTTGCATTTTATGTTTCACAAGAATGTACACTGTTTTCTGATTTGGGACCACTACTGAAAGACGTGTTCACACCTAAAAAAAAAATGGGTAATGCTTTCTTAGACTTTCGTTATTGTTCCACATATCAAACAGCTTAAAATAAAGTAACACCAGGTGGTCCAACTAGAAGAGTCCGAAGGGCCAAATTGAGTATGATTGATTTAGAGTAAGGGTAGCCAAACTTTTGGTCATTACGGGCGACTAATTTGACATATATAAGAAACAGCAGCTGACGCGGCAAACTTCGTCTCGCTCAAAATTTATTTTTCCTTATCAAATCCACGTTTTCTTACTAAGCGCTGTTCATGGGCCAATCGCAGAATTGTTCGTTGATTGATCCTCTAATCTACCCTTTAAAATTACATTTTACTATAAAATTCTTAGTACTTCTACCAAAACTCGTCATTACAATATCATATTATTTTCAGACACAATTCTCGTTCAAGATTTTTCAACCACTTGCAAATAACATGTTTCTCCGTTACATGGAATAAATGTTTGATATAGAAAATATGATGGAATAAGGCGTCGGGCACAAATTCCGTAACGCATGTAAGCGGGGGTGGGTCGAGGTTTCGTTACTTCATGTGACATAGGGGAGAGGGGGGTAAGCGTGCTCGTTACGTAACAAAATTCAATTTTTATTCCCAAATAAATTCAGCGCCCCTATATACTTGAGCAGTTAGCATCGATTATGGGGCCAAATGTGGTGTGTTTCCTGAGTCGAGGTGATAATGCACGTGTCGTAATGGGCTAAACCTCGCTCAATTTTAATGCATCTTGAATACCGCGTTAATCTTCCATATCATTATTTTTCTTGGCTGCTAAACATAAGCTTATTCCATCGGTTATCACAGGTGCAGAAAGTAGCTAGGGCACTTTGGTCATTCTGAATTCAGTGATTAATTGTGATTTTCATCAATTAACGGTATGGCGTTTACTTCAAGCATCAGGTAAATTCAATCTATATACAGTGACTCAAATCCGTAATCGTACTCCACCATGCAGATCTCTTTTCCCTTCTTTTGAAAGTCGAAAATGAGCTTCGGGACATATTCTATTTAGATAAAATCATAGTGTCATTTAAGAGTATTTCTCTAAAAATGACGAATGTATGTGCTAATGTATGAAAATTGACTCAAATTCATAATCGTACGCTGGTTGAAATATCTACTCAATTTCGAAGGCGTTGGCCAATTTCCTAATTCCATCATTATTATGGTATCCCTTGTTCATTGCAACTATCTTTAGCTGTCTTTAGATTTATCTACGAGTTTGTAAAATCGTTATTTTTAGCAACTTAATGGTTTCTAAATTTACTGCATAGATAACTTCCATAGTTTTTTACAGAGATTGATGTCGGAAGATTGTGGAGGAATATCAATAACTTTTGAGTAATTGTAATGAAACCATGTGCGAACTTTATATCTCTTGAGCTCTGGGTCATTATCCTGGCAAAACTTGAATCCTCTATTCCATCCCGTTTTGTTGACACTTCGCTTCATATTTTCCTTCAGGATGATCAAGTAAAGATTCTGATCCAATACACCATCGATCAAAATCAAAGTGCCCTTACATGCACCCTCATACCATCCTTCCACCACCACCATGTTCAAACGTTGCTTTCAGATTTTTTACGTTTAATTCATCGTTGGCTTCCTCCATACCAAACGATAACCATCGGAGCCAAAAATATCAAATTAGGACCCATCTATGGAAATACCATCTTACCAGTAAGACATTGATGTGTTTCATGCTGTTTGGAATAATCCTATTGGAGTTACTGATTTTTTTTGCTGAGAAACGATTTGTCTCTCTGTGCTTGGGCATTCAAGCTGCCCTCCCTAGACACATTACGAACTTTTTGTTTGCTCAATTTGGTTTTTATCGATGGTGTAATGGATCAGAATGTTTACTTGAACATCCTAAAGGTGTAGCATGTAGCAAAGTGTGAACAAAATGAGATGGAATCGAGGATTTAAGTTTTGCCAAGACAATGACCCAGAGCTCAAGACATATGAAGTTCGTACCTGGTCACATTACAATTACTCAAAAGTTATTGATATTCCTCCACAATCTTCCGACATCAAGCCCAGTAAAAAACTAGGGAAATTATCTGTGTAGGAAATATAGAAACCTTTAAATTTCTAAAAATAACGATTTTAAAAACCACTTAATGAAAAAATTTATAAATACACCTTCCAAATACACCAAAAAACTCGAAGATAAATCTAAAGACAGCTAAAGATAGTTGCAATGAACAAGGGATACCATAATAATGATGGAATTAGGAAATTGGCCAACGCCTTCGAAATCGAGCACAGATTTCCACAAGCATACGATTATGAGTTTGAGTCAATTTTCATGCATTCACACATACTTTCGCCATTTTTAGAGAAATAAAACCCATTATTCTGAAAACACATAGCAAACCTTTTAACTCTCATATGACACTATAATTTTATCTAAATAGAATGTTCCGAAAGCTTGTTTTCGACTTTCAAAAGAAGGGAAAAGAGATCTGTATGGTGGAGTACGATTACGGATTTGAGTCACTGTAGCTTGTCTTGAAGAGCAGACCATAAGCAATCGTAATAGTCTAGTATTGTAATGTTTCATCGTCTGAAAGAACATTCAACTCATTCTCCGTACTGGTCAAAAATCTATCTTTCCCTTTTTTAAGCATTGGAAACACGGAATGCCACCAAAGCGCTGGAATGAAGGGAGCAAGAAAATGGTCATCATACGTTAAAATCCTCAGTTTTATGACACCTTTTATTTGACACTGCTAGAAGATCGGTAGGTGGCGCCATTTCCGAGGTCCAATAGGAGGTCGGTTCAAGACCATCGGTCGGATTAGGACTACTTCTCCCTATTCTTTAAATTTGAGAACGTATTTTTAATTCCTAAGAAAGCGACCCTTATGTTGAGCAGCGACAAATCTCGATGCTCGATTCAGTCTCGAACTTCTGAAAACGAACAGTTATTTTTGTATAAATCAACATTAATTTATACCAGCTCCTGTTCCTCTCAGCCAAACACTAGAAAGTACCAATCCCAACAGATGTAAGCATTGATTTTCTTCCTCTGTTTGTTAGAAATTCTATGAACTTGTCAAGTTTCATTCGAATAAACTTTGATTCCGGCCTGCACAGATTTTCTACGTTGATATTTTCATTATTTAATAAAATCTGAAATGTAATGAAAATTTTTCAAGCGACTTTGATTTTGCGTTACGTAACATGAGGGCGAGGGGGTTTTTCTTGCGTTACTTATTGTTACATAGGGGGAGAGGGGGTCCAAAAACTGCATTTTTAGCGTCAGGTAATTTGTGCACGACGCCTAAAGCAGCCATAAATCGGTCAATTCCTTTCTCGAGTTCTGCTCTTATCAACACTTTCGCTGATCCATTTTTATTTATATAGATAGAAGACGATATAGGAATGCGGTTTTATCACATTAAAATCCATTTCCACTTTCGAACGAAGGTCAATTTGGTTAACATCAAATGGACTAACAACGCTTGTCAATATGTAATTGTAGAACACATGCGAATAGAGTTTTTCGAATTTTCCCATTTTCCTTCAGAGTTTTCCGAAAATTTTCAATTGTCATGTTTGGTTGAAATATGTGCATTATTTTTATGGGACCCCTTTCCTTTCCAGAGGAGGAAGGGGTGTCATACCATCATAGAAACATTTTTCGTACCCAAAAACCCTCGCATCCCAAATTTGGCTCCATTTGCTTTATTAGTTCTCGAGTTATGCAGAAATTTGTGTTTCATTTGTATGACAGCCTCCCCTTAGAGAGTAGGGCATAGTGTCGAACACCCGTAGAAACGTTTATCGATCCCTAAAACCTCTATATGCCAAGTTTGATTCCATTTGCTTGATTAGTTCTCGAATTATTCAGCGCCTCTCCCATCTCCCCCTCCCCCTGTAGAGAGAGGGTGGAGTGTCTACCGCTTAAGAAACGTTTCTTGTCTTCTAAAACCTCCACAGCCTAATTTGGTACTGTTTGCTGTATAAGTTCTTGAGCTATGCACACATTTATGCTTCATTTCTATGGTAGCCCCCCATAGAGAGCGGGAAGAGTGTCAAACGTGTGTAGAAACGTTTCTTGACCCCAAAAGCCTTTACATGCCAAATTTGGTTCCATTTGCTTGATTAGTTTTCGAGTTATGCAGAAATTTGTGTTTCATTTTTATGGCAGCACCCCTTAGAGAGGGGGGTGGAGAGTCTAACCATCATAGAAAAATTTATTGCACCCTAAAACCTCCAAATGCCAAATTTGGTTTCATTTGCTTGATTAATTCTCGAGTAATGCAGAAATTTTGGGTTTCATTTTTATGGCAAGCTGTTCAAGGTTTTCTATGCTGGCCATAGAGTCTAAACTCTTGTTCATGAGAGAATTCTGCAGGGACCTGAACCTGGGATAATCTGGAGGAACAATATCCGGTTTTTTGAGCTGGTTGATTAAAATTCATTCTAATTTAATTTTGACGAGAAAATGGTATATAAAATATGATTATATTAATTGTAAATTCATTTTTTTTTCTCTTGAGCAATTCTATACTCTGAAACGTATTCCTACTTCAATAACTCTGCGGCTACATCTACATACTCACCTACTAATGTAATTTAGTTCCTCAAATTTAGTCTCGTCATAATTTTTCAAGAATCGTCTGATAATCTGGTTTCATGCAATTATCTAGTAGGGTAACACGGGGTGAGTTGGACATACGGGGTGATTTGGACCACCCCATTATCTCAAAAAGTACGGCTCAACTTGGATTTTTTTATAATGTCATCTTCTTTCATTAATGGACCGTATGTAACTAACGTAAGAAAACTTTGGTAAAATTCGACAGGTGGAAGGAAATGGTAGTATGAACACAGCAAGCACTTTGATTGTCGAAAAATGGGAATTTTCCGATCTTGGTTTTAAGGTTTTTCCCGCTGATTAAACAAACTTTTCGTGTATTGTGCAGTGAAGTTCTGTTCGCCTACAGAGAAACAATTTTATGTAGTGAAACTGTAAGTTTTGGATTTTCTTTGACCAAGCTTTGACCAAGTGTTTGAAAATGCTCGAACAACAGTGAAAAAATCCTTGCAGAATTCGAGATGGTCTCAATCCAATTTTTCTGGTCTGGAATATGACCAAGACACCTGGTATCGATCCCAGAACACTGTTACTGATTGTAACATTATTCCAAAATACTTTACATAAACATAAGTATGTTTTTTTTTTCGAAGAAACACACATTGGACCAAATCACCCTACAGATGGTCCAAATCACCCCGCATCAAATTTTAATGCCCAAAAATCATCTCTTTTATTTCATGATATATTTGGTAGTTTGAGGCTTGATATAATGATTAAACATTATTGATTGAGAGAAAACAAGTGTAGCTTAGTATACAATGTGACATTTTCATTTAGACCGTATTGGTTTGGAAATATTAGGCGATTTGCTTAGGTGGTCCGAATACCCCCTTTTCCTCTACTGTTTCGAAAAGCAACGGGTTGTGATAAAAAATGCTAGGCTACCTTCAGGAGAATTTAACTGTTATGCGATTCTCATTTCCAACCAGGAAAGCTTAGATTTCAGTATATTTAATACAGATAATTTTTATTCTGGTAAAATTAAAACTAAATTTGCAAATTTGAAGCAGAACACAAAAATAAATGTCCCTATCGTCACCACCATCAATCGCTTGGCTGATAAATTATTTCACACATTTCATCCACTCAATCGAACAACATTATCACAAGGTAATTCCCACCAAACGGGACCAAATCGGTCTCCCTCTCAACGACGACACTTTCGCCGCCTCTCGGAATATTGAAATAAGATTGTCCCTTGACTGCCCCGAATTGTCGCTGCTGTTGTTTGGGATATCATCGTAAACATGATTGATTAGACTCGGGGCGTGCTGGGCCGGGCAATTTCCATCACACGGCGACCCGCCCCCACTTTGGCCCCGGACGAAAGATTGTAACGAAAACTTTCGTCGGCTCATTTCCGACCGGCGCTTGTTTATACCGATACGTACGTATGCTCAGTCATCGTCGAGAGATCGAGAAAGTTCGCCCCGATTCGAGGTGACAAATTTGTTTGTTCGCCGGGGGAAAACTGGCAGTGATAAAGTGTTGTGATACTTTTGTTGACCTTCGGATTTTGCAGGCAAAGATTTAAAGGGATGGGATGGCATGTTTCGCAGTGTTGTTTTTAATGAAAAATCCCACGTGTGTGTTTCTTCTCCATAAATTGAAAATATACGAGAATCTGTTTCTATTTTTGGGAAAGGTTGATGGTGAGAAAACTTTTGTCATGTTTCAATTTGGGATAAGGTTTTCCACACATGAGACTAACACATTCTTCCCATCATCAGACGATGAATCCGAACGGAGCTAACGTATTTCCTTGAATGTCGAACGTCAGAAAATGAATACAAATCACACGAATGGACCAGAATGGTCCATTCATCACATAAATAACTAGTCTAACAATCAAAGTCAAATCGCCACACCAAAAACCCAAAACACCATCCATTTCAATTATGCATTACCCCGAAAAGGGGACATCGATAAATCCTCCTAGAGGGAGAGGGTTTCCAAACGCATCCAGACATTCAGATCGGATCTTCGTGGTGTAGCTTTGAATGTGCGTCGCGGTCGGATAGCCACGTTGTAAGGTAGCCGGCGATGTGAAGAGTCTCTTTCAGAAGCCCTCTTACCCGATGGTAATGATGATGATGACGACGAAGAGACGTGTCCCATTTCAATCCGACGGCGCTCTCTGGAAATCTACCACAGAAAACGAGTTGCAAGATTGCAGCAATGTCACGTTCCATGGTGTTGTTGCGATGATATGAGGCTGTTTTCTGTGGAGCAAAGCGGCAGCGAAGTGACTCAAAAGGCTGTCGCTTTTGAGAAGACTGGCTTGAGCTGTCAGGGTGATGAGTCTCCGGCTTCGATGTTGCAATTTTTATGGTGTATTGAATGACTAATGTGAAGAGTTTTTAGCCTATTTTGGATTATAAGAGATTGATTTGAATAGAATTGATTTGAAGAACAGGAGAACATTTGCTGGACATAAAACTCTGAGAAAATTTTAAATTGAAGTGGGCAAACGATTACTACGCGATATGAATTCTATCAAATATAAACCGGGAATTTGCAATTTTGAATCATCCCGATGAACAATTTAATTTTTTAAACATGGTACTACTGCCACTGGTCTTAATGTCAATTTTGAGCGCGATCTGTCATTCAGTTTGTTCACAGCGTCATTAAGAACAAGTTGACCATTTTTTTTGCTCGACGTTATAACATTAGTGTCGTACTGGTCCGAATTATTTTTCCTTTAAAAAGCAAAGATATGTACTTACTGAACAATGTGTTTTAATGTAATGTTTACATATAGCAATTATATTTCGTAACTCTCCTTTATATTGTTATATTTTGGTTTATTTAACACTCCTATACTCGTGCGAAAAATCGTAATTTGTGTACTCTGGACTGTGCGCGTCTCTGCGTTATTGCTATGGTATATTTTTAGGCCTTATTGGTATTTATTCAAAGAAAGAGATATAATTGTATGAAAACACTCCAGAAAATATTTTTTCTTCAACTTCGTGCAGTTTTAATAGTTATTTAATTCAGCCACCTCCTTGATGCTCGGTCTGTCAGGCCTATGCGCGAGTATAAGAAGTTTCAAAAAGTTTGTATTTTTAAAATTTTGTAGCGTTGCCTAATGGGTAACAGGATTTTCTTTTTTCCGTACAACTAAAATACGACCGATCCTGTTAAAGTGTAACTCCTGACTCTTTATGTCAACTAAATATAAAATTAACCTAACACTATACATACTTAATCCTACAAGCTCATTCTAAATTCAGATTCCTACGGAATGTGCTTGGAGTCGCTTTCAGAGAGGGGAAAAAGTTAACCAATTGCTATCGAATTGGCTATATATAATCGTAAACATTAATTTGGTTACGCGGAATTAAAGTCGCGCGGATATTGAACTGGCCGGCCACGAGCCACATAGAAACTCGAGCTCATATTTTTTATTCACGGTACTAAAGTTAGTGTCAGTAAAAATAATTAAACCTGGTTAGCGACACTGACTGACGAACAAAACTGTAATATGAGATCGACGAGGTGGATGTACTCGCGAGCTCGAAATTAGCTCGCGCTTCAGAAAATATGAAAATGTATGAAATGTAACTTCCAAGCACCTTTACAGAATGTTTGATGATTAGGTGCGCTTCAATTTTATGAAATTTTATAAATTTTATCTCTGATTTTTTTCGATTTTATTGATGTTTCTAAAAATGTTTTTAAAACTTTATTTTTATTCTACTTTTTAAGTTTTTCTGAATTTTTGTATTCTGTGATGTTCAAATATTACAGATTTTCCTAACTTCATTTCCTAACTTCATTTATTTCTCTAATTTATCTCATTTTCCTATTGTTTAATTTGTTTTCTCTCTTGCTGGTTTAGCAATTTTTCTAATTTTTCTATTTCTTTTTATGATTTAATTTGTTCTATTTTTCATACTTTTTGGAATTCCTATCATTAATGATTTAGTAAATTTTTTAAAATTTTTCAGATTTCTCTAGTTGTGTGATTTTTGTGGTTTATCTGATTTTTCAGATTTGATTTATTTTTTATTTTATGGATTTTCTATGTTTTCAATTTTTTTCTGACTATCCTGATTTTCATAAATTTTGTTAATTTTTCAATTGTTCTAGTTTGTTTTAATCTTCTATTTTTTTATAATTGTGATTGGTAACTCCGCCTGCGAATGACGGATCTCAATAATAGCATGTCCGTATAAGAACCTGAAATTATTGAGAAACCAGAGCAGTGGGTCCAAAGCCCCAGAAAAGGAGGATGGTTGTAATAGCTGTTATCCATGGTTATTATGGAAAGGAAGTAATGGATAAACCCCTAAACCAAGGTGTGAAGCGACCCGTGCCGAGGGATGAATGGTAGGGGGGGTTTTAAACCTTGCCGTTAACGGAGCCTGTGGAGCACCAGGGCTCCCTCCACAGTATCGTCTGCCCTTGCTGCATTAAGCCGGTCACTGATGCAATGGACCTTCTTTACCGAGAGACTCGTGGGACTTCTATGAATAATCTACATCCAAATGAACAAAACGAGCGGTCGAAAATAACGCAGAACACTAAGGTTCTGCGAATAAATCTCCATCACGCTAAAGCAGCATCTAGCGTGCTGTCTAGGAGGTTTATTGAAGACGCTATGGATTTAGTTTTAATTCAAGAGCCTTGGGTCCACAAAGGAAGAATACTTGGTATTCATACTGGTTCATGCAAGTTATTCTACGACGACAAGCATGACTCCCCAAGAACTGCTGTTCTAGTAAAAGCAAATATTAAATGCTTTCCTATAACAGAGTTCATTCAAAGGGACATCGTCGCGATCAGAGTTGAGATACCAACCGCCAAGGGAAGATCCGACATAATAATTGCGTCGGCTTAATTCCCTGGTGACGTACCTGAGGCACCTCCCCAAGAGGTTGCGGCGTTCGTAAATTATTGCAGAGAAATCAAAAAAGACTTAATCATCGGCTGTGATGCCAATGCTCATCACACTTTGTGGGGTAGTACTGACATAAACAGTCGAGGTGACTGTCTTTTAGAATTTCTCTCTTCAAACAACATTGACATTGCCAATATAGGCAATGAACCAACGTTTATAAACGCTATCAGACAAGAAGTCCTGGACCTAACACTGTGCAGTCCGGTAATTTCTTCGAAAATACACAACTGGCACGTTTCGGAAGAGGCGTCTTTGTCTGATCACAGACACATTATCTTCGAATGGGATGGTGGCTTGACAGTACAGAGAGAATATCGTGATCCAAGAAAAACCAACTGGGAACGATATTCACTTGAACTCGAGTCAGAAACTCTTAACACAAGAATAAGGTCGATTCAACAGCTCGAATCAACTTCAAAAGAATTAAATGATACGATAGCTTCTGTCTACAACAGTAATTGTCCACTTAAGAGAGTTTCTTCGACAAGAAACGTTCCATGGTGGAACAAAAGGCTCGAGCGGCTACGTAAAACAGCGCGGAAGCTGTTCAACAGAGCTAAAATTAATTCGGATTGGTCTCAATATAGGAGCGCCCTAACCGAATATAATAGAGAACTAAGACGATCTAAACGAAAATCTTGGGTAAATAACTGCGAAAGCATTGAAAATACCCCAATCGTTGCAAGACTAAGTAAGACTCTTGCAAAAGACCACTCGAACGGACTAGGTTCCCTCAAAAAGGACGACGGTTCGTTCACAAAATCTCCCTCAGAAGTATTAGACTTACTGATGAAAACTCACTTCCCGGAATCTACATCGGTTCATTCTGATACCAGTCCTAACTACAACCGCGACATGAAATGCTCTCGAAGGAATTCTCAAAGTGCAAAGGATGTCGCAAAGATAGTTGCTGGAATGGTTTTCACGAGGGCCAGAGTAGAAAGCGCGGTGAGATCCTTTCAACCTTACAAATCCGCAGGTGCAGATGGAATTTTTCCAGCCCTGATTCAAAAAGGAGAATCTAAGCTGATTCCATCTCTAATCGAGATTTTTAAGGCAAGTCTGATACTAGAGCACATTCCTTCCACATGGAGACTCGTTAAAGTGGTCTTCATTCCAAAAGCTGGGAAACGTGATAAATCACTCCCAAAATCATTCAGACCAATTAGTTTATCATCAATACTGCTGAAAACTATGGAAAAAGTATTATATGAATACATAAAGTCTGTAGTCATGTCCAAATGCCCTTTATCTAAATACCAGTTTGCCTATCAATCAGGCAAATCCACAGTCACAGCGTTACACACGCTTGTGACTAAAATTGAAAAATCTCTTTCGTCAAAAGAAACTGCATTATGTGCGTTTCTTGATATCGAAGGGGCTTTCGACAATGCTTCCTATGTATCAATGGCACAGGCTATGAGAAGAAGACATTTCGATGACTGCATAGTCGAATGGATCAAAGGCATGCTCACAAATAGACAAATAACCTCGGAGCTGGGTGGGTCATCGACATCTGTGATTGCAACGAAAGGTTGCCCACAAGGAGGGGTTCTATCACCTCTACTTTGGTCACTGGTGGTTGACGACCTTCTGATTAGTTTGGAGGCGAATGGTTTCGAAACCGTGGGTTTTGCTGATGATTTAGTCATAATGGTACGTGGCAAATTCGACGATGTGATATCGAGTAGGATGCAGATGGCCTTAAACCTTACACAATCATGGTGTATCAAAGAAGGTCTGAGCATAAATCCCTCAAAAACAACAATTGTTCCTTTCACCAAAAAGAAGAAACTGCATCTGCAGACTCTAAATCTTGGAGGTGAGGAAATAAAATTCAGCGTTTCAGTGAAATATCTAGGCGTAATCCTAGATGCTAAACTAAACTGGAACGCACACCCTCAAAGGCATTGGAGGCTATCCTTCACTTGTTACCTTTGGGTCAACATGTTCAGCTGGAGGCTAATAGAAGCGCTCTAAAGCTAAAAAGATATAAAAAATATTAGACGGGGACAAAACTGGTCATTTGAGCATCCTGAATCTCTTACCCGTTGGACCAACCTCAGAGATGAACAGCGATTGGATGGAGCCAAGGACCAATTATGACATTCCATACACAGTGATCGAACTTTCTCGTTCAGTATGGGATGAGGGTGGTCCCGATGTTCGTAATGGTTCAATCCTGTTCTATACCGATGGGTCGAAAATGGGTAACAGAACAGGTGCTGGAGTGTATGGTCCCAGAATAAAAATTTCTGTAGCTATGGGGAACTGGCCAACAGTTTTCCAGGCAGAAGTAGCTGCAATAATAGAATGTATAAATGTCTGCCTTAAAAGAAATTATAGACATGCTAACATTTGTATCTTCTCAGACAGTCAAGCAGCACTTAAAGCCCTCAATGCTTTCAAGTGCTATTCAAAAATTGTCTGGGAATGCATTTGCCTTTTACGACAACTGGGTCAGAGAAGTTCGGTACAACTGTACTGGATTCCTGGCCATTGCGGTATAGAGGGAAATGAACAAGCAGATGAACTCGCAAGACGCGGCTCAAGCTCACCCTTCACTGGTCCAGAACCATTCTGTGGAATTTCTGAATGTGTGTTGAAGAGTGAGCTGAAGAAATGGGAAGACCGGGAAGTAATGGCCAACTGGATGGCTGTACAACTCAACCAGTCAAAAAAATTTATCACGCCGAGTATTAAAATTACTCAACAATTGCTGAGTCTTAATAAGAAAGACTTCAGCACATTCACTGGTCTTATAACAGGACACTGTCCGAGTAAATACCATCTCAAAAACATAGGTTTAGTGCAAGATGATATTTGTCGCTTTTGTAATGCCGAAAGCGAAACCTCGGAACATTTGCTCTGCAAATGCGGAACACTAACAAGCCGCAGACTTCAACACCTTGATAAGGCTATTCTGGAGCCCAAGGAAGTTTGGTCTGTGTCGCCGATCAGGACTATAAATTTTATCAAACAGATTATTCCTGATTGGCACCTATCTCGCTATAGCTTTCAGTCTACTTCTTCATCAATAAGCAGTAGATAAGCTTGAAGCGTAGTACAAAAAATGGGGCATACCACAATAGTTCAAACTAATGGACCCAGTGGTTCACACCCAACAAGGGAAAAAAAAATTGTCATTGTTTTCCTTATTTCTCTAATTATTCGATTACTCTTGCTTTTTCTGTTTTTCAATTTTTTCTGATTAGTTTAATTCGCCAGATTTTTGAGTGCTTTTTTTGATTTTATCCAGATTTTTGAAATTTTTCAAATCCTTTGATTTTTTATTTTTCTAATTTTTCAGATTTTTTTTTATTTTTTGGTTTTTTAACTTTTATGTTTTATGGATACTGTTTATTTCGCTAATTTGTCTAATCTTTCTGGTTTTTTTTATTTGTAGATGTTCTGTAAATTTCTTTGTTTTAGGATTTAAGCCTTTTTTTTATTTTTCTGATGTTTCAGAACTTTTTTTTTTATCAGACTCACTCATTGTCCTATTTTTTCTGATTTTTTATCAAGAATCTCCTTTTTATTTTTTTCTCTGTTTGACGAATTTGATGCCAACTCGACTTAGGAGATCACAGCACCATCTCAGCACACAGTGAAACTATGTGGATGTAAAATATTGGTAATTTAAGCAACTTTGTTTACTTGAAATCTAAAAAAAAGTCTTACTTTTGAAAAGAATCTACGTTCTTTCTTCAATTTTTACAAAAAAATTGTAATTCAATAACTACAAGACTTACAAAAATATGGTAAAAAAGGAAATGTATTATATTAAATATTGAATATACACTGAAGAACTTTTTTTTTTAAATTGAAACTTATTTTCCATAAAAACGTATTTTTCAAAATTCCTTAAAACATATGAATAGTAGATACAATATATACTTTTAAACTGTTTTTTTTTGTCCCATTTATTTATTTTAGGCTCATTGGCATTTTAGCTGTAACAGAGCCGAATTTTAATCGTGTACATGTCACATATTTATCATATCTATAATTAGCACATTACACAGTTGCCATTTTTCGGCGTTAGAGTATTTCCTTCTATACCATTCCATATGGTACACATTTAAACAGTAGCAGCCATTTAGGCGTAAGAGTTTTCTATCTGTTCTTCCATTATCCAGTTAGACCGGACAGCGGAGACAGTTGATTGATATCATTGTTGAGTTATTTATAGAACAGCAGCCCGATGTGTCTTGCAGAGCAGTGCAGTTGTATGGATGAATCGATCATATTTCGACCGTGGATCGATCTCCATCGCTGATGATTGTTGCGTGGACGTAGCTATTCTGTAACAACACAAAGATGGTCAATGAGGGCCCTGAGTTGCGAACTCACGATCGATCGCTTACTAAGCGAACGCGCAACCAATGTGGCTACGGAGGCCCCCTTTTTTTTAAACTGTTGTCATTTGTCAATTTGTTTTAATTTTTCATCATTTTTATTTTTTTTATTTTGTAGATTATTTGAATTTGTTTATTTTTTTATGATGTAAATTTTTGTGATTTTCGTGTTTTTTTTTTAATTTTTTTAGGCATTTTTCAATTTAATTTTTTTCTGAATTGAAAAATGCCTAAAAAATGAAAAAGCACGGAGATCACAAAAATCTGACTTTTTCTGTCTCATAATTTTAAAGATTTTTCTATATTTTCTGACTTTTAATATTTCTCTGATTTTTTCCTGAATTTGATTTAAGATTCATTTTCTCTGGTTTTTCTAATTTTTTGTTTTCTTTCAGATTTTTGGCATTTTTCCATTAGAAAAATTTGAATAATTAAAAAAAAAATGTTCGTGAATTTCATGAGTTCATTGTTTTTCTGGTTTTTTATTTGTATGATTTTTGTTTCATTCCAATTTTTCTTGTATTTTCTGTATTGGTTTTCCTTATTTTCCAATTCTCAAAATGTTTTTCTTCCAATTGCTTTTTTCGAATTCTTTTTCATTTTTATAGTTTACTTTTTTCAGATTTTTCACATTTTTTCAATTACTGATTTTCCCATTTTTTCATTTATCTCATGTATTCCATTTTACGATTTTTTCAAATTTTTGTTTTTGATTGGCCCAACAATTA
Organism: Toxorhynchites rutilus septentrionalis; assembly: GCF_029784135.1. Classification (NCBI taxonomy): domain Eukaryota; kingdom Metazoa; phylum Arthropoda; class Insecta; order Diptera; family Culicidae; genus Toxorhynchites; species Toxorhynchites rutilus. The sequence continues at coordinate 14,683,998 of NC_073744.1, read as the reverse complement.
TGTTTTTCGAGTCGATAAAAATTTTGTTCAATATCTCTATTTGGCTATGACAGATATCGAGCAAAGGTGGTAGCATTGACCGGGTGAAAGCAATCGATGCAACTGTCAATTTTTTGCACTGTTTAATTTGCTTTTCACATTCCGGTTTGCTTTAGTTTGCATTCCTGCTGTTTGGAAAACATTTCAGAAACGCTTCAAAACAATGCAGTTCCGATTTTTGTGTATTTTCCATTTTTTTTCAAAATTTTAAAATTTTTCTGTCTCTGCTTTTTTTTCTATTTTTGAAAATATTTTTTTCAAATTGTTCGAACCATTTTCATTGTTCCAATATTCTCATTTTTTTAAAAATTTTTCCTCATTTCTATGCATGATATGTTTTTCGTTTCCTGGTCTTTATCGTATATTTTTTCATTTTACTCACGTTTTCCATTTCGGTTTGTTTTTTGTTGTATTTTTACTATTTTTTCTTATTTTACTTTTCATTTTTCTCAATTTTCCTCTTCCGTCTTTCTGTTTTTACTCAAACTTTTTGACTTTTTCAATTTTTCTATTTTTTCATGTTTTCATGTTTCTCATTTTGATTATGTTTTTCATATTTCTCATTTTTCTTATTATTTTCATATCTCAAATTTTCGAATTTTACTAATTTTTCTCACCATTCTTATTTTTCTAGTTTTCATTTTTTCTATGTTTTGACTTTTTCACATGATTTTCATATTTCTCATATTTTCAAAATTTTTTAATTTTTTTTTGTTTTACTAATTTCTCTAATTTGTTTAATGTTTCCAATTTTTAATTTTTTTTAAATTTTGTGATTTCATTCATTATTCATTATTTCTTATTTTACTTTTTTCACCTTTTTATTTTTTTTATTTTTCAAATTTCTCATACTTTTATTATTATTTTTTCTATTCGAACCGGATTTCGGTTTTTCGAGCTGGGTAAGAGGTTGCGTTTCTCTGATGGAAACATCAATCATGAATGAAAGGGTCAAAAAAAGCTTGGAGAAGCCTGTGTATTTTGTTTAAACAGTTTCAAAGTAATCACATTCTTTTCAAAAATTTCAAATTTTCTGTCATAAAGTAACACTATTCGCTGTCGATTCGATTGATAAAACAGTTCGTCAATTCGCCGTCATGGAAATTTACGAAAAAAAAGACTTCAAATAAACCACTGCCACCGGGGAGAACGCCACGGTGGGTGTTTCGCAATTGAAATGCAAATCCTCATGCAAATTAACTTTGTGCCTGTTTTACACGTACTCAACCATCATGCGCCATTCGAGCTGATTGCTATCAGAGAGACAGTTCGCACCGCCATCCCCCTGCACCGTTTCTCACCATTTCAGGCGCCATCTGTGTTCTCTGGCACGCAAACAAAAAAGACAAGATCGCAATCGCAGCGGTGTAAAAAACAGCAACACAAACCCAAGTACCACTCGCAGCTGTTGAGCCACCACTTCCCCCTTCTTCCCATGTGTGTCTGCTTGTCTGTTGGTAAATGAAGAGCTGCGCTGGTGATCAAAATCTCACTATCAGGCTCAACGCTTAAATGGCAGCTTTGGTGAGAGATTTTCTTTCAGATAACATCTCCCCCTTTCACACGATGATGCTGAGGAGCACCCAGCAGCAGCCACTTCATTTCACAGCAGCTCCGGCGGGGCTTTTGGTCTTGACTCGCTCCCGTATCGTTCTTTTGTTCTTCGAAGCGAAGCACGAAGCGCGGAACGGGATAAGGATAACTGATCCGTCCGGTTGCCGGGACGGTTCGGAACAACTTTCGCAATCAGAAAGTAAGCACAAGAAGCACAAGCCAGCCGCGCACAAGTTCGACATCAGCTGGACCTGGAAGAATTGGGCGAAATAATGAAATTCACTTGCTGAGCTAAACTATAGCTAAACAAATGGAACAAAGTTTGTGTTTTTCTATGCGATTCACATTTATGGGGGTAGAATGGAAGGCGTGCACCATATGTGGTTCAGCGATGTTTTTTTTCCATGAGAGTTTCACTTTTCCATTTATTTTGGCAGAACACGGAAGGGGAAACGTATACATTATTGGGTAGTTGGACGCTGTGGAAAGTTTTATGAATCTCGCGTCTTCTGACACGTATGGAAACCCAGTTCAAGAGAGCAGATTTTTAGACAATGTTGTTAAATTATCAGCTGTAGAAGTATGAACGAATTTATTTTAATATGCGACGACTGTCGTTCTGCTGGAATTATGTTGAAGATGATAACACATTCATTTGAAAGCTGTGTATTTCAGTTTCAGAACGTAGTACGGATGATTAGATTAAAGTGTAAACAACCAATATTTTTATAATTTTTTTTCGGAAAAAGGCTATTTTTACGGTACCGACTACAATTAAGAATGGACACGATAAGTTAATTTTACAACATGACAATGCCAGATCGCATGTTCATGGATCTATCAACAAAAATCTGGAAAGAGTAAAGATTCTACGTCACTCGACATATCCTCCAGCCATTACTCTATCAAATTATTACTTGTTCTGGTCCATGGCGTCGACCCTTCCTGAAAAACTGTTCCGATTTTATGAAGATGTAAAAAAATGGCGTTATAACTGAATCGCTTCAAAACAATAAAATTTCTACCAGCGTTTCTACGTTGCGTTGCTTGAGAACTGTTCCACCGCAATTGACGATTTTTTTTTTATAAATTTAATTTTTGTATTTTTTTATTTGGCTCAAATTTTCGCATTCTGCCATTTTAACTCTAGCCTTACTTTTGAGAAGGGCCTAAGCAAAGTTTGCCTAAAAAAATCAAACAATATAATTCAGAAACGGTTGGTCCAATTGTTTTAGGTTATTATTGCGACTATGTGGAGAAAGTATGCACTGATAATATTTTTATTTATTTTTATTTCAAAAATCACACTTGGAATTCAATTTTATGAAGAAATTGTTTTAGTGAACTTATTAAGTTTATTGCACAGTGCGCCAAGATGGAAATATAATGAACAAAAGTTATATTTTAATAAAAGAAGTTGGACTTTTGAAAATTATTGAAATGTTTCTTATAATTGTTTTTAGATCCGTTTTTATGAAATTACGCATAATTCAAAAGGCGTACAACAAAATTTTACTAAATGCTACCGTTTCTAAGATAAAGTGATGCAAAACAAAATTTACTGAATCTCAACTTTTGATCGTTTTCGAATATTTTTCGAGTCTTTTCAACCTAGAAGTGAATTTTACTAAAATAGTAAATCATTTTCGACAGCAATACATGAATGAATTAAGTGATGTGGTTGACTTTTATTATTTTAATTTTAATTTTATACTAGCTAACCCGGCAAACTTCGTCCCGCCCATTTACTTGATTAATTCTCGAGTAATGCAGAAATTTGTGTTTCATTTGTATGGCAGCCCCTCCTTTGAGTAGGGGAAGGACTGTCTAACCATCATAGAAACATTTATTGCACCCTAAAACTTTCACATGCCAACTTTGGTTTCATTTGCTTGGTTAATTTCCGAGTAATGCAGAAATTTGTGTTTCATTTGTATGGCAGCCCCCCTTAGAGAGGGGGGAGGGGTCTCAAAATATCACGAAAACCATCCCCGGCCCCAAAAACCCCTACATACCAATTTTCATGTCGATCGGTTCAGTAGTTTCCGAGTCTATAAGAATCAGACAGACAGACAGACATCACTCCATTTATATATATATAGAAGATAGATTATTTACATTATAACAACATTAATTATACAGCCATTCCATGCAAAACCGATATAGTGGTTCTTAGATTTTCGTGAAAAGTGGTAGTTTTGTTCTTTATTGTGAAACATTAGACCCGTTTTTTCATGTTTTCAGTAGGGTGACCATTTTCATTTTAGGGTTGTCCGAAAATTCAGCTTTTTCAAAATTCATAACTTTTGAACTACTAGACCAATTCAGATGATCGACATATCAAATTAAAGCCAATCACCTGGTCTTTTTTCAAAAAATACAACATCTGTAGAAAATTCGAATTCTGCTCTCATTATTATTGATTGTATTCGTTTTTTATGGTTTTCATAGTCTCGGAACCAAAGGCACTATATTTTTTGTATTTTTTTCTGAAAAGCTGAGTATGTTTTACATAAAATATGTCGAAACTAGACAGATGTTTTTTTTTCGTTTTTGAGTTATGATTTTTCAAAGTTAACCGATGGCCCAAAAAATCATGTTTTACTTTCATTCCAAAACTGACTTTTTTCAAAAATTTATTACTTTTAAACTACTGGACCGATTCAGATGATCGGTATATCAAATTAAAGCCAATCAGCTTGCCTTTTTCGAAAAAATGACATATCTGCCAATTAACTGAATTCTAGTCGCATACATCCAGTCTAGTCAGATTGAAAAAAAAAATAACTTGAACGATTAGAGGAGTAACATTCTCCATTCCACAAAAATACCTCATGTTTTCCACTAGTATGCACGATGGTTTATTTTTTTTGGTCAGACGGAAACGTACATAATAGTTGTTTCAAGTACCGTAAAAAATTGAGATAAATAGCTTTTCAATACAAAAACTTGATATTTCAATACCAAAGTAATAGGAGGAACATTCAGAAACAACTGTTAGTAAAATCGTCAAAAATCGAAAAATGCATTTATTCAAAAAATTCAATTACAGTCTTTCAAAGTATTTCCGTTCCGATAAAATACACGATTTCCAGCGTGTCTCCAAGCTCCTTGAAAATCGCCTCCGATGCTTTTACTGATATATTCTTGGTGAATCGACGGCCTCTAAGGTGTTTTTTCAGCTCAAAACCAACAAAAATCACAGGGTGGGAAATCTGGGGAGTAAGAGGGGTGTGGCATAACTTCAATGTCGTTTTTCTCTAGGTATTCGGTTACAATTCGAGCGGTATGTGGCGTCGCGTTATCGGCAGCGAAAACCAACACGATTTCAAAACACATAACAGTTCGGCTGAAAGGTTCATAAGGTTGACGTCTAGATGGCGCTTCTTGCAAAAATCTACTTGACTATCACAAAGCACCATCGGTCGATTGGTTCGTGAGTTACAGCATTGAGAGTGAAGAAACTTTTGTTATTGTGAAAAAAATGGAAAAATCACAAATCAATGTAAACGATGGCAACATTGCACGAATTGAGCTTCGAATTGCTTCCGCATCCACCGTATTGTCCAAATCTAGTCCCCAGCGACTATTTTCTGTTCGCAGACCTGAGGAGAATGCTCGCTGGCACTAAATTTAAAACCGATGATGAAGTGACTACCAAAACTGAGGCCTATTTTGAGGAAAAACCGAAAGAGTACTATAAAATGGTATCAAGTTGCAAGATCGCTATAATCGCTTTATCGCCCTCGAAGACAATTATGTTGAATAATAAAATTGAATTTTGCGAAAAAAAAATAGTTTAACTGTGTTACCTTACAAACTTTTCAACCGAACTGTTATACTCATCCGCTGTAAACGAGTGTAAGGACAATACTGACAGTTGTTCTGGAAGCAAAAAACACGCTCCCACGGGCATTTCAACAGTTACCAGTGTTGCCTCTTAAAAAAAAAATAACTGACAGTTGTTTCTTAATGCTCTTCATTCTTGAGCAGTGTTTTTCACGAAGATGAAAATGCCAAAATTCGCGTTGAAAAGAAATAAATCAAGGATTGCATTGTCGAGCAGTTTTGTGATGGCAATAAATACAATTTTTTCAGGTTTCATCCAAATAAAACCGTATTTTCTGGTGGTTCTAGAAGAAAAAAATCGTAAAATATTGATTCACAGTAATGTTCGATTGGTTGAAAACGTCATTCTGATCCGCTCGAATGGTATGATTAATTCATAGTTTATTTCGTAATTTCATGAACTACACAAATACTACACAAAGTTTCGGAGGGAATTCTATTTCTCAAGCATTGGAACGTGTAGATGAATTATTCTAGAAAAATCAGAGCCGATCTTTTTAAAATAAAACAGTTTTACTGGATCCACTTTTCTTCCAGTTTTTTTTAAGAGCAATCTTCCAGTTTCTTGATATTATATTATTGGCAACCCAGTGTGGTGCGGTCAATAAATACTGTGTCAAAGTTGTTTATGATTCAAGTTTCTGAGACTCGAATAGTTGTACCGGAATTCGAAGAAGAAAGAATGAATTACCGGGTCACATGTTATGAGCAATTAGAAAGAATTAAAGATATTGATGTTGAGGAAGATGAATGCATACAGATATCAACTGGAAATAACAACTCCGAAATATGTGATCGTATAACATTAGCAGAAGGCAATTAACAAATGATGGCAGTAAATAATTCGAGTTATAAAATTGAATGGGTAAAACAAATCCCTTTTTTTTTTAGCTCGAATACCGTTTATAAGAAAACACATAGTGGAACTGGTACAAATTCGGCACCCCGTGGGTAATTTGGTACCCACCCGGATCTCCGGCGGAAATGAGCGCACTCTAGTGGTGAATAAAAAAAGTGTTCTAGTAATGTAGTAACAAACGTCAGATGCCAAAATCCCAAAATATCTATGTTATTAAAAAAAAATCAAGTTTTGTTTGAAATCTCGAAAAACTTTCATGTGCATCTTTAGAAAAATCATTAAAAATCGAATAGTGAGCCGATTTTAAATATTAAAGCTTGGATCAAGAAATTGATTTATTTTTTTTTTATTAAATCGTTTATTTTTACAGGCTCAGTTACATAAGTTTAAAGGAGCCAAACTCCTATCTGTATTGTTACAAGTATATATAATCATTTTTCATTAATTCTAGTGTTAATGAAGTAGAGAACCGATTACTCGCGGTTTGCTCGAGTTTAGAAGGGTGACATTTTTTTCAGGAAAAGGAAGGGATATAAGGATATGTTGACAATGTTCACACTCACATTCGCACTCACATTCATCATACTCAATTCTTAAGCCTATCTTATATCTAACATGTATTTACATTTCACCTTATTCTATTGTTAGTAAGAAGGGATTTAATTTCTCGCGAAGGAAAAGGAAAAGGAAAATATAAGGATATAAGGACAATCACACACGAAGATCGATAACTTTTAAGAAGACGTATATTTGGGACATGTAATCAAGGTCTAACCGAGCCAACACATCTCTCACCGGCACATTGGGCTGTCTTCCTCTGGCCCGAAGAGAGTTTTCTAAATTCGATCTGGCAACAAGATACACCTCGCACGACCAAACAACGTGTTCGATGTCGTGGTAACCTTGGGCACAAGCACAGATATTGCCATCGGCAAGATTAAAACGAAAGAGTAGCGCGTCTAACGAACAGTGATTGGACATGAGTCGAGAGAAGGTGCGAATAAAGTCCCGACTCAAGTCCAGACTTTTGAACCATGGTTTGAGGCTAACCTTAGGGATAATCGAATGAAGCCACCGACCCAATTCATCTTCGTTCCACTTACGTTGCCATTTAACGATGGTATTTTTACGGACTAAAGAATAAAATTCATTGAAGGCGATTTGACGCTGATAAATATCGCCTTCAATTGCACCTACCTTTGCCAATGAGTCAGCCCTCTCATTACCCGGAATTGAGCAATGTGAGGGGACCCAGACAAAGGTAATGACATAACAGCGTCTGGTTAAAGCATTTCAAAATTTCTCGTATTCTCTCAAGGAAGTACGGCGAGTGCTTTTCCGGCCTCACTGAACGGATAGCTTCGACAGAGCTAAGACTATCCGTTACAATGTAATAGTGTTCAACAGGTCGTGAGGCGACGCTGTCCAGCGCCCAATGAATTGCTGCCAATTCAGCAATATACACTGAGCAAGGATTCTGAAGACTGTGGGAGGTGCTAAAAAATTCGTTGAACACTCCAAATCCTGTGGACTCATTCATAGAGGACCCATCAGTAAAGTACATATTATCACAATTGATACGCCCATATTTTGCATTGAAGATCGTAGGAACGATCCCCGATCGATGATAATCTGGAGTTCCATGGATTTTCTCCTTCATGAACAGATCAAAATGTACAGAGGAATTGATGTAGTCAGGAAAACAAACACGGTTGGGAATATACGAAGAAGGATCAACCTGCATGGAGATGAATTCATGATATGAAGTCATGAATCCAGAATGAAAATTTAGCCCGATCAGCTGCTCAAAATTTCCGATCACCAATGGGTTCATGACCTTACACCGGATGAAGAACCGAAGAGATAATAAATTGAAGCGATCTTTTAGTGGGAGTAGGCCTGCCAAAACCTCGAGACTCATGGTATGCGTTGAGGGCATACATCCCAACGCGATACGGAGACAAAGATACTGAATTCGCTCGAGTTTAATGAGGTGTGTTTTGGCAGCTGATTGAAAACAGAAACTGCCATACTCCATCACTGAGAGAATAGTTGTTCGATACAACATTATAAGATCTTCGGGATGGGCTCCCCACCAGGTGCCGGTAATTGTACGGAGAAAGTTTATTCTTTGTTGGCATTTTTTACTCAGATACATAATATGGGCCCCCCAAGTACATTTGGAGTCGAACCATACCCCAAGATACTTGAATGACATAGCATGAGTGATCGGTTTACCCAAAAGTTGAAGCTTTGGTTTTGCTGGTCTATGCTTCCTAAAAAAAACCACCATCTCTGTTTTCTCCGTGGAGAATTCGATCCCTAGCCCAATGGCCCAGGTTGAAAAATTGTTCAAAGTATCTTGTAAGGGTTCTTGCAGGTCGGATTCTTTTGATCCTACGACAGACACTACTCCATCATCTGCAAGTTGTCTTAAGCTGCAATTTTGTGTAAGGCAATTGTCAATGTCGCTTACATAGAAGTTGTACAAAAGGGGGCTTGAACATGAGCCCTGAGGGAGGCCCATGTAAGAGACCCGACTTACTGCCGAATCTCCATGAGAAAAATTCAAATGTTTCTCACAAAGCAAGTTATATAACATATTATTGAATAGAGGCGGTAGACCCCGAGAGTGTAATTTGTCTGACAAAACCTCTATTGAAACAGAATCAAAGGCCCCCTTTATGTCCAAGAATACTGAAGCCATTTGTTTTTTTTCGGCGTAAGCCATTTGAATTTCTGAAGAAAGCAACGCAAGACAATCATTCGTCCCCTTGCCCCTGCGGAACCCATATTGTGTATCTGAGAGTAAGCCATTCGTTTCAACCCAACGATCAAGGCGAAACAAGATCATTTTCTCCAACAATTTCCGCATACAAGACAGCATTGCTATTGGGCGGTACGAATTGAAGTCGGACGCGGGTTTTCCGGGTTTTTGAATAGCTATAATTCGCACTTGTCTCCAATCATCTGCAACAACATTATGCTCCAGAAACTGATTGAATAAATTCAACAAGCGATGTTTCGCCACATCAGGGAGGTTTTTCAGCAAGTTGAACTTAATTCTATCTGTTCCTGGAGCCGAATTGTTGCAAGAAAGGAGAGCAAAAGAGAATTCTACCATCGAAAACTCGGAATCAAGATCGCACCTATCTTGTGGTATATCTTGAACAATTTTTTGCACAGGAACGGAATCGGGACAAACTTTCCGTGCAAATTTAAAAATCCATCGATGTGAATAATCTTCGCTTTCATTCGATGAAGAGCGATTTCTCATGTTTCGAGCCACTTTCCATAATTTTTTCATTGACGTTTCTCGTGACAAACCTCCCACGAAAGTTCGCCAATAAGCACGCTTTTTCCCTTTGATCAAGTTTTCAAATTGATTTTCAAGGTCCAAATACGTTTGAAAATTCTCAATGGTTCCACGTTTTCGAAAAGCTTTAAATGCGTTCGATTTATCCTGATAAAGCTTGGAACATTGGCTATCCCACCATGGATTGGGAGGCCTTCGACGAATAGTGGAGCCTGGGATGGGTTTCGTTTGAGCGCGAACCGCGCTGTCATAGATCAAACGAGAAATTAAGTTATACTCCTCCAATGGAGGCAAACCATCTCTGGAATTGATGGCTAGAGCAATCGCGTCCGCATATTTTTTCCAGTCAATGTGTCTTGTGAGGTCATATGCCATGTTTATAGATTCAGAAGAATTCGACCCAATGGTGATGGAAATTTTGATTGGCAAGTGATCACTACCGTTGGGGTCCTGGATTACATTCCACTTGCAATCTAACGATAGTGAATTCGAGCAAAGCGAGAGGTCAAGAGCACTTGGGTTAGCAGGAGGTTTAGGTACACGTGTTGTTTCCCCAGTGTTCAAAACGGTCATATTGAAGCTGTTACAAAGGTCATATATCAACGATGAACGATTGTCGTCGTACTGTTCCCCCCCGGCAGTTCCGTGAGAGTTGAAGTCTCCCAAGATCAATCGTGGCTCAGGAAGGAGTGAGCACATGTCAACAAGTTGCTTGCGGCTAACCGCAGCTCTCGGAGGCCAATACAAACTGTAAGAAATTGATGTTCTTCAACGAATTCGAGTAAGTGTATCGAGATTTTAATCACAAATTTCATAGATTTCATTTCAAAGTGAAAATTCGGTATGCGGGTAATTTGGCACCCCAATGTAAACATAGTGTTGATGATACACTATGCTAAATATTGCATGCCCATGCAGCAAAATTTTACTTTACTTTACTTTTTTAGTTAGAAATAAATCGAGATGAAATTTTTTCACTTTTTCTTGAAAAAATAGTTTTTTTGTTCCTCTTTGTTTTGTAAAATTGCATGCTTTTTCGTCAAAGTTGAGTTAATTTACGTAAGTACTTCACTTCTATTTTGCATGAAAATGTCAAAAAATACATTTTTCAGAGATTTCAGAACGATTCTATAATTTTAAAAAATAAAAAAATTGGGGTGCCAAATTTATACCCAGGCATCTCGGGTACTCGAATTCGAGTTGTTTCACTTCTATGCTCAAAGCTCCGGGCCAAATCAAGATTTTTGAAATCGGTTTGTGGGGAAATGTCCACAATAGATCCCTTCATAAGCTGACGTAATTTGAAGAAATTCCGAGCACTGGCCAAGAGCTAAGTCTAAAAAAACAAAATGGGGTACCGAACTTATACCAGTTCTTCTATGTTATGTTGCATTGTGTAATAATATATTGTACTACAGCTCATGTGATAAATAATGAAATAAATGTGTTTCTATGTACACTCGACAAACAAATTGGAGAAACAGAATGCGAGGTCGGACATTTTGAGTGATTTTGACATGCTGTAACTTCGTGAAAAATCAACGCATATCGATGGGATATACATCATTCAAAGCTACAACTCTAAGGTATTAGAATATCCTACGTACATATTTTTATCTCGGTGTGCGTAGGTTTAGCGGGCAACAATATCCGTAAGAAATCGGTTTTCTCCGATTTTTCAAAGATTTTCTGGGCTAACAAAAATTTTTGCTAACCAACTCAATAGCAAATCCAATTAACCTTACCAACCAGCTTCTATTTGGTTCCTAGAAAATCCATGTAGGACCTTCCCATACAGAGATATTTCAGTTAGAATGAAAAATTACCCCTTCGTCTTTGATGATGAACAATTCAATAAACAACCATCGCACCGCAAATCAGAAGGCAGTTTTGAAAACACCAACAAATTCTGCACAAGGATAATTTGTTACTTTGACGAAAAAAAATATTCAAATTTTTTGCATCGATTTCAACAAAGTGCCAAAAGCAGGATTTTATAGTGCTTTACAAAATCCACTGTATTCCTGCAAAATACCGCAGTAAGTTCTAATGTTTTCAGGCAAACGTTTAGCCTAAAGTTTTCCTTTAACATCTGCGAACGTTTGTACTTCTGGTGCGATTTGCAATCAAATGCTCCTCTAATTTACTCCAAGCTTTGAGAAATCGGCTGAACGTATCATTATCAATATACCTGAGAGTTGTAACTTCAAAATGATGTACATCCCATCGATTTGCGTTGATTTTTCACAGTTACAGCATGTCAAAAATCACTTAAAATTTCCGACTTCGCACTCTGTTCCTCCAATTTTTTTTGTCGAGTGTATTTTGCTTATTGGAGATGAAACACAGATTTTTTATTTAGAAAAACTGTTTCGAATATATCACGTTTTCATTATATCACGCGAAAACTTCCTTGAGCGGGATATAATCGAGACGTTACTGTAAGTTCCGTGTATGTCTATTAGGGTGGCTGCGAAAATGGTCAAGTCAAATTTCAAAAACCGACCATGTACATTTTGTTTATTGGCCCAAAAAAATGACCTGTGCAAAGTTTCAGCTCGATCGGACATGATTTAGGGGTGCCTCAAAGCGCTCAAAGTTTTGATTTTTCGATCCTCGAAAATATTCCAAGGGGTAAGTAAGGGAAATTTGGAAAATCGAAACTTTTTTTTCGATGCCAAATGACTTAAAAATGTATGAAACGTCGAGATCTGGTGATCATCTCGAATAAAAATTTTGGCCGAAAACCGACCTTTTGGAAGTTAGCCTGAGAGCCAATGAAGGCATGGAAAAAAATAATTATCGAATTTGAAGAACCGATCATGTACATTTTGTTTATTGGTCCAAAAAACGACCTGTGCAAAATTTCAGCTCAATCGGACATGATTTTGGGGGTACCTCAAAGCTTTCAAAATTTTGATTTTTTGATCCACGATTTTCGACAAAATTTTTTTTTTTCGAGATTACACCAGATTCATGCACTTTTAAGTCATTTGGTATCGAAAAAAAATTTTCGATTTTCCGAATTTCCTTTACTCCCCCCCTTGGTAGATTTTCGAGGATCAAAAATATAACCTTGAGCGCTTTGAGGCACCCCGAAATCATGTCCGATTGAGCTGAAACTGTGCACAGGTCAATTTTTTGGGCCAATAAAAAAAATGTACATGATCTTGGATTTGGATTTTTCATGATCTACTGTGATCTACTATTCAAGCCCTTTTACCCATATTAATTGGGGTTTGAGAAAATATGCAGCCAGCCATTTGATAGTGGCAGCCATTATAGAGTTGCATTTTTCATAAATACAGTCAACTCTCCCTAACTCGATATCCAAAGGGACCATCGAGTTAGGGAGGTATCGAAATACAGAACATTTTTTCCTAATTTTTTTTATGTCTTAAATTGTCATTACGGTAAATGTCCCAATCAATCAAAATCTTCAAAAATCGCGATTTTTAATCCACTGTACTTATAAAAGCTACTTAAATTTCACCTTAATGCTGAAAGGTTAATTTTTTTTTCTTTTTTTTTTCCAAAATATATTTTTTATTAAGGCACATGTGGCGTTAGCCTGACGGGGCCGGGAGTCCAATATTTTGACAATTTTTGTCTTACAACTATGTTAGTAATATATAACCGATTACTCGCGGTTGACTCGAGGTTAGTATTACAAGTGTTCTCATAATTGGTATGTTGCAGTCTTCGATGCTCTATACGTGTGCCCGACACGGGCTACTTCCTATTGGGATGCAGCTGACCATTAATCAGCAACGCTCCCTAGTCTGTACCCCATATCTAGCGTGGTGCGTCTTTCTCGACTCGAGGAATCCAGGATAGAATGGTCACTAGCCGGCGCAATCATCAGTTCGTGTAGAGTTGTCATGAGCGGTACAACCTTTGGCTCTTGTTGAATGATCAGTGGACTGCACAACCTTTGGCCCGTGTGTCTGTAAAGAGTGTGTGTATGTATTGCCGCGACTAAGTAAAAGTTTATCGATCGGATAGGAGGGATATGAAACGGGGACACAACGAAGGAAACATCATTAAACGTTGACTTCGGCGTTTCTGAGGAACAGGTATAGATGAAGCAGAAGATCAGGATCCCGGCTATCTAAGATATCCCGGACGGGGATCTCCGATTGTCTGCCTTGTGCTCTCAGTACTCTTGAGAGCTGAGAGCGAGCAGCATGGAACCGGATACACGACCAGACAACATGCTCGATGTCGTGGTAGCCATCGCCACAATCACATAGATTGCTTGCTGCGAGCCCAATGCGATAAAGATGCGCGTTTAGGTTGTAGTGATTGGACATAAGCCGAGATATCACGCGAATGAAATCACGACCTACATTCAATCCCTTGAACCATGCACTCGTCGAGACCTTAGGGATAATCGTGTGTAACCAACGACCGAACTCATCTTCACTCCACATGCGCTGCCAACTAACGAGTGTGTCCTGACGAGGAATGTGAAAAAAATCATTATAGGCAATTTGCCTTTCAAAAAGTGTGCCTTCTGAAGCGCCAACCTTAGCTAGCGAGTCCGCTTTCTCATTCCCCGGAATCGAGCAATGAGAGGGAACCCATGCTAAGGTAATCTTGAATAATTTTTCGACCAAAACACTCAATAGATGTCTTATTCTTGTTAGGAAATAAGATGAGCGTTTATCAACTTTCATTGAGCGGATTGCCTCTATTGAGCTGAGACTGTCTGAAAAAATAAAATAATGGTCGGTGAGCAGTGTTTCAATGACCCGTAGAGCATAGTATATCGCACCCATTTCTGCGACATACACGGAACAAGGATCTTTGAGTTTGAATGAGGCACTGGAATTTTCATTGAAGATGCCGAAGCCAGTGGACCCGTTTATGTATGAACCGTCAGTAAAGAACATTTTATCAGATCCAACTTTCCCATATTTTTCCGAAAATATCGACGGAATAACATTGGAGCGTAGGTGATCTGGTATTCCATGGATTTTTTGTCGCATGGACAGATCAAAAATGACAGAGGAATTGCAAAAGTATAGGAAGCAAACTTGGTTGGAGATGCCTGGTGAAGGGTGCACGTCGTGGGTAAGGTACTCATGGTATAAAGACATAAAACTTGACTGAGGAGTCAGTTGGAGTAGATTTTCGAAGTTATCAATCACCAATGGATTCATGATCTTGCAACGGATGAGAAATCTGTAGGATAATTCTGTGAACCGAAGAGTAAGCGGGGGTACTCCTGCCAAAACTTCGAGACTCATCGTATGTGTCGAATGCAAACACCCCATGGCTATACGCAAGCAACGATATTGTATCCTCTCCAGCTTGAGAATATGAATCCTGGCAGCTGATCGGAAGCAAAAACTGCCATATTCTAACACTGACAATATCGTTGTTTTGTACAACTGAATGAGGTCTCCTGGATGGGCACCCCACCATGTTCCGGTAATTGTTTGGAGAAAATTGATTCTTTGCTGGCATTTCTGTTTCAAATACGCAATGTGTCTCCCCCAGGTACACTTAGAATCAAAATATACACCCAGGTATTTGAAAAACATAGAGTGTTGGATCGTTTCGCCGGATAGGTAAAGCTGGAATTGGGCGGGTTCGTGCTTCCTAGAAAAAACGACCATTTCAGTTTTCTCCGTAGAGAATTCGATACCCAGCTTGAGGGCCCACGTGAACAGATTGTTCAGGGTATCTTGCAACGACTTTTGCAGAGCGACGGGATTAGTACCCGTGATGGAAATAACTCCATCGTCTGCAAGTTGTCTCAGCGTGCAGTCTCTAGTTAGACAATCATCCATATCATTGACGTAAAAACTGTACAAGAGGGGGCTTAGGCAGGAGCCTTACGGTAGGCCTATAAAACTGTAACGAGAAGATTTTGAGTTGCCATGAGAGAAATTCATGTGCTTTTCTGTAAATTGTACAGGAAATTATTCAGAATTGGTGAAAGTCCACGATTATGAAGCTTCTCTGAGAGAATTTCCATGGAAACTGAATCAAATGCCCCTTTGATATCGAGAAAAACGGAAGCCATTTGTTCTTTGCGAGCAAATGCGATTTGGAATTCAGAAGATAGCAGCGTGAGACAATCATTTGTCCCTCTACCTCGGCGGAAGCCAAACTGCGTATTTGACAGCAAATTGTTTGTTTCGACCCACTTGTCCAAACGAAGTAGAATCATTTTCTCTAACAATTTACGAATACAGGATAACATTGCAATCGGCCTATACGAGTTGTGATCGCAAGCCGGCTTGTTGGGTTTCCGTATGGCTATCACTCTCACTTGTCTCCAGTCATGCGGGACAATATTCAGCTCCAGAAACTTGTTGAACAAGTTCAGCAAACGCTGTTTTGCCAAGTCGGGAAGATTCTTCAACAAGTTGAATTTAATCTTGTCCGACCCCGGAGCTGAATTGTTACATGAGAGGAGGGCAATTGAGAATTCTACCATCGAAAAATTCTCATAATCGCATTGGAGCGGAATATCGCGTACGACGCTTTGTGCAGGAACAGAATCGGGACAAACCTTCCTTGCAAATTTGAAAATCCAACGGTCAGAGTATTCCTCACTTTCATTGGTATGGTTCCAGCCACGCATTCTCCTAGCCGTATTCCAAAGAGTACTCATAGCGGTCTCCCTTGACAAACCATTGACGAACTTCCGCCAATATCCACGCTTTTTTTCTTTAATCAGACCTTTTAGTTGGGTTCTAGAGCTTGGTACTTTCGAAACCATTCCACTAATCCAGTTTTCCTGAATTTTTTGAAAGCGGATGATTTTTCAAGGTAGACCTTTGAACATTCCTTGTCCCACCAAAGTGATGGAGGACGACGTCGGAAAGTGGTAGCCGGTACACGTTTCTTTTGAGCTTGAAGTGCGCTATCGTAAATCAAACTTGATATAAAATTATTCTCTTCAAGGGGAGGAAGTTCATGCATCGAAATGATTGCTTCAGATATTAATTCTGCAAATTTTCTCCAGTCAATATTCTTCGTGAGGTCATACGCAATATCGACTGACTCACTAGATATTGATTCATTGGCGATCGATAAAATTATTGGTAGGTGATCACTACCGTGGGGATCTTGGATTACCTTCCATGTGCAATCCAGGGATAATGAAGAAGAGCAGAGAGATATGTCTAGCATGCTTGCCGGTGCAGGAGGGTTGGCTATCCTAGTTGCTTCCCCAGTATTTAAAACTGTCATGTTGAAGTTGTCGCACAGATCATAAATCAACGTGGCACGGTTGTCATCGTAGAGTGACCCCCATGCTGTTCCATGGGAGTTGAAGTCACCTAAGATTAACCGCGGCTCCGGCAATGCCTCGATAATATCAAAGAACTGATGGCGGCCTACCGTAGTCCTGGGAGGAATATATATCGAAGCAATGCAGAGTTCTTTGCCATTGATTTGTATCTGGCAAGCGATAACTTCAATGCCTGTAATCGATGGGATAGTGACTCTATAGAAGGAGTGACGTTTTTTGATCCCCAATAGTACGCCACCAAACGAGTCGTTACGATCTAGGCGAATAATGTTGAAATCGTGAAAATTCAGCTCGTCGGCTGAACAAAGCCATGTTTCACAGAGAGAAAATACATCACAGTTAGAACTGTGAACTAAAAATTTAAATTGGTCTAGTTTAGGGATGATGCTTCTGCAATTCCACTGTATGACAGTGGTCAAATCCTTGACCTCTTGCGCTGAATTAGGCATCGAGGGAAATGAACGCTGCTAAAAAGCCACATTTTTCTTTCAAAAATGTTCTCACAACCGGAAGCAAACATAATACTATGCTTTTAAGAGGATCATTTATATTTAAAGCATTTAAAATGTTATCCACAAGGTCTGAAAGCGCAAGCAGGCCAGGTAGACGTGTTCGTTGTTGTTCCGGGAAGTGCTGAGGACCCCTGGTTGGTAGCATGACCACGTAAACCGGGAGGTACTTGCTTCGGCCTATTCTCAGCACGTTCAGTTCGAGGCTTCATTCCAACTTGGGAAGTTTCGGTATTCTTTCTGGGGAGTGATGGAAAAGAAGTAATTTTTCTTTTCCTGATGGCACCCTGCGATGTACCGGAACATCCGGCATTGGGAGCGTCAGCAACAGGCTCGTCATTCTGCAGAATGGAGTAGGGATTGTCCTGTGTCGTTGGCACGGAACTCTTAAGCATTTCTGCAAAAGTCCGCTTGGAACGTTCCTTTAAGGAACGCTTGAGTTTTTCCCCTCGTTGTTTGTACACCGGGCATTGAATAAGATCATGAGGAGTCCCGCCGCAATGAAGACACTTGTGCTCTTTCGCGCAAGGATTCTCATCATGGCTCTCTCCACAATCTGCGCAACGTTTTTTATTGCAACAATAGGCGGCCGTGTGACCGAGTTGCATACATTTGTTGCATTTCATTACCCGGGGTACAAACAATCGAACAGGTAAACGAAGTGCCCCTATTGCAACGTAATTTGGAAGGGCGGAACCCTCAAAAGTCACACGAAAAGAGTTTGTCCGATTGAGAATTCTTTTATCATTTTTATGTGACACAGATTTCAGTCGATCGCATGCAAGAATCTTCACAGTTTTTAGTGTGGAGTTCTTGAAGCGACCGACACCATCGATTATCTCTTTTCGGGTCAAACCCTTTTCGGTTATTACGCCGTCTATTTCGACGTTGCAACAGGGTACGTATACACGATACTCAATCGCAAAGAGGTCGCAGCGCGTTATTTTGTTCGCTTGGGTCCTGCTTGAGACGACAACTCGTAGTTTGTCTGGCCCCATCCGTGTAATTTCGGTAACGTCAGAAAAATGTTGAGTTAGTTCCTTCGAGATGCGAATGACATTGAGAGGTTTGGATTTTCGTCTAAAGTACACAATGAATGTGCCTTTGGAGCCTTCAGGGTATTCTTTAGGACGAAAATCCTGTTTCTCGTCGATTTCCTCATCTTCGGAACTATCAACTTCGTAAACAGAATTTTCTACCTCAATTTCTGCTTCATCCTCCTGCTCTTCAGGAGGAGGTTCGGTATCAGAAATATTCAACGGGGGGTCCTTTCCGCCCTCAGCCATATTAGAAAAATCGGCCAACTGTTCGATATGAACAGAATATAATAATTATCAAAATGAATAAGTAAAAAAAAATATTATAAGGTTATGCTGCGGATACTATTTATATTAATTTATTTTATTTATATAAAATTCTAAAATGAAAAAAAGTTCCAATAAAATTTCAACGGTAATGTAACCAAGAAAAAATAGACACCCCTAATGCCAACGTTTGCCGATTTGGTAAACACACAGATGAACAATGGTGTAAATCGAGCACAGATGGTAGAAGGAATGATAGGAGGACAAAAGAAAAATAAACTTATACTTGCCGCTGCCTTTGTGGCGTGTGTGATAAATCTGTCTGAATTGTATCCTCTGCGTCTCGGTCGCGCACCACTTTGAGCTTCGCTCTACTCGCAAGCGCAACCGATGAAAAAAAAACACAGTCTGATTCAATGTGGCAAAAAACACCTTTGTTGGATCGTTTCGAAAACCTATCCGATCTACTTGCGAGTTATCGAACGAATATTCGATTTATCGATTAATCGAATCGAAATTTATCGAGTTATCGAACGAATAATATGAATAATTGGAAATTATTCATATTTGAATTATAAAAAAAACTTTTTTTTCAAACTGTATACAATCGAGTCCTAAATTTTACATAATCGAATCATATATAATCGATTTTGTATATAATCGAGTCCGACTTGCACGAGGCACTAGGTTAACAAAGAAAATATTGATTAAGTATGTTACTCAAACTGAATTGTAACGATCACGCAGGAACTGTTCAATCACAAAGAAATGTTCGAATAGTTTCACAGGAACATTTTCAGTTGATTTCAATATTCCGGACATATTCTTCAGGTTTGATTAAACGTTCGAATTAACATCTCAATAGAACTACTATCTTCAGCGTTTTTCTCAGGTTTTTCAACACTTTCCAGTATATCAGTATCTGGCATCAGATCACAGCAAATCACGTTTTGGTCCTTTTTGCACTAATTATTAAAAGACATTGAGCAATCGAACGGTATTGTACCGTCGACATCAGCAAGCTCACGACGCATTAATTATGCCAGCGGAATATCACTCCCGTCCATGTTGGTTGTGCTTTGAAGTTAGGAATTTCCAGTTTCTGGACAAATTCTCAAGCCATATCCCGAAGAATAGAAGAGGGGTAAATTATTTTGTCTTGCTTGACAAGACAAAAATTCATTGACCGCTCCAGCTTCTCGATTCTGGCCAACCTTATATGCTTTTGGTCTAGATACAATTTTCCATTCCGATTCCATTTTCACTTTAGTTTGAGTAGTGTTGATACCGCACTTTGTGCAATACTGAAATTATTTGCAGCTTCAGACCCCTTCCGTCCATATTTTTCGACCTGCTCGATGATGCTCAAACCTTGCGCAATGGTTAGCGTTTTGATTGTTCGCTTGAAAGGTTTCTCGTGGTTTTCCATACTTGAAAAGAAATTGTTTGATGACACGAACACTCCGTCTTCACTTTCAAGGACAATTGAAATCTGAGGTAGTAACGCACAAAAACATGTACGCGAAAATTTATCGAGTTAGGGAGGCGAAAATCCATGGAAAAATGAATCAAAACACATCGAGTAAGAGAGGCATCGAGTTAGGGAGGTATCGTGTTATGGAGAGAAGAATGCTTGTAAAATCGAAGGTGCCATGAAATCCATCGAGTTAGGGAAAATATCGAGATACAGAACATCGAGTTAGGGAGAGTTGACTGTAACTGTGTTCTACTAGTCAAGTCCTTTCATTTGATAGCCATATTAATGGGGTTTTGACATAATATGTAGTCCACCATTTGATAGGATTTTTATTCATTTGCATTTTTCATAAATAACCGTGTTCTACTAGTCAATCCATTTCATTTGATACCCATAATAAAGAAAATATGTAGTCCGCTATTTTGTAGTGGTAGCCATCTTGGGTTTGCATTTTTCATGAATAACGGTGTTCTACTAGTCAAGCCCTTTAAATTGATACCCATATTAACGGGGTTTTGACATAATATGTAGTCCGCAATTTGTAGTGGCAGCCATCTTGGATTTGCATTTTTTTCAAATAACCGTATTCTATTAGTCAAGCCCTTTCATTTGATACCCATATTGATGGGGTTTTGAGAAAATATGTGGTCAAATTTCTGTTAATATGGGTCAGCGCTACAGACAAACATGTTACAAACATACAAGCATACAAACATACAAACAGATTACAGGGCAAGCTAAATAAAACCGTTTAAAAACGTGACCTGTTTTCTGATTTGGCATCCTTGCTGAAAGACATAGTCCTACGTCAAACAAAAAAAAATCAAAAACACCTTTTGTGAGAAAATTGAGTTTGAAGAGTTATTTTTGAAATAAAATAAAAATAAAACATTTTTTTAGTGGTGTATAATTTTTTCATATAGCCCGAATAAGAACCTAAAACATTCAGGAAAACATCAAATCAATCGGACCAACCGTTTCTCAGTTATATATATTTTTTTTAAATATGTTCAAGCAGTTTGAAAGCAATAGTTGTTGAGGCCCTTCTCAAAGGGTAGAGTCAAAATGGAAAATCGATGATACAAATTGTTCTTTTTAGTCATAAAGAATGTGTCTGCAAAATTTGAATAATAATCGACCTTCAAACTCAAATGGACTCGCTCTTGAAGTAAAAAAAAAAATCCTCGTTGCATATTTTTAAGTCTCAATCCGAGAAACTGACCTAGAACTTGCCGTAGTGACAGACGTTGATAAAACTTCAATCAGAGAATGTTTCAAAGACAAGAATCTCCCCTTCCGTTGGAGAAGCTGCCAAGTGGCAAATTATAGTCTGTTACCATTCTGCTGCTGGCCCCGCCATCTCATCCCCGGCTCCATGGTCACGGATCGGACACCAGCCAAAGGCCGGAACCCTCGTCTCGAATTCTCATCCGGGCGAGATGAGTCGAAAAGTTCGGCAGCGTTCGTGGCGAGAATTATGACGATGTATAATAATACAACAAACGTGCAACTTCTCGGGGGATGCTTTATGAGATTAATAAAAACTCGTCGTGCTTGTTAAGTTTTAATTACAACTTGGTGGAAAAGTTTACCAGATCTTTTCCAGAAAATTTTTGTACTTTTTTTTGTTTTCTTCTTTTTCATGAGCGTGTGCTGTTTCATTTTTTCCCGCCTCACCATGTGGCCACCGCCAGCCGCACTATTTCCCAGCTTCCTGAGAAGACGAAGTGTTGTTTGACTGAGCTCGGCTTCGAATCAAGCAAATTTGTCGAAGAAGAACTCGCAACAGCAGCGGGGGCCAATTTTAATTTGTTATTTGAAGCTCATCACGCAACCGAATCGAGCACACCAAACCACTCGGAACAACTTTCGAACGCTTGGCAGGAAGCTGGTTCTCGAGTGTCGAAACCAAAAAAAAAACGGAAATTCTCTTCGCGAGTAAACAAAACATCATCACCATCATCACAATCTTCTTCATTTTCGCACACAGTCTTCGTGGTGTAGTCACACGGCAGTTGATGAGATTTCGACCACCCGCCGTGAATGAGACGAGGCAGTGCGAAGCACTCACAAAAAAAAAACTGTCCCACAATTACAAGTCCTGTTGATTGGATGGATGCCGGGGCCATCAGCAGCAGCAAAAGGACGCCTGCGAGAGGGAGGATAATTTGCCCAAATAGACGTGAAATTTCAGTTCGTTGGGTGAAAATAAACCAACTTTGTAATTACAACTTGTTGGAAGCCCTGTTACATGACACCCTGGCTGGAGTCACGTGACTCAGTGTTTGGGTAGAATGAAGTGATGGCATGGAAGAGATCACTTGTGACCCAATTTGCAGGTCCTCGAGGTCACAGCTCGAGGAGGTGTCGGATCGAGTGGGCTGGGGGGGGCGGGGGTGTGGAGACAAAGGAAAAATTAGGCATTGGAAATTAATGACACTCATCTGAGAGTTACTTCCCCATATATCCCCATTAGGAGAGTTTCAAATTGGAGTCAATAAAGCGAGAGAACTCCGCACAAACAAAAACAAATCGATGCCACTCCACAATACTAACGACATCAATTATCTACTAAATTACATTCCTAAACAACACGAATCTCTCCCACAGGTTGCTAACAGATAAGCAGGAATGTGATGCTTACCTGTAGCGGATGAAGAAGGCAGCAAACAGCAAACAAAAAAATTCTCACGCTCCTTGAGAGGCGCTCGCTCTCGAAAGGAAATTGTTTAATTTATCTTCCCGACCCCTGTGATGTTCCTTCGAGAATAACAAATATACATTTACACGTGTAGTTGCCATCGCCTGGGGTACAATTCCCCAATTCAATCCCCGCCACGACCCCATCCCCAACCGTTGCGTTATCCCAGAACTTGTCGATAACAACAGCCCGAAGTGAATTGTATTTTAATTAAGTTGTCACTGAGAAAATGTTTCTTCGTTCATTCCGGGAATCCTCCTGCAAAGTCTACCCAATGTTATGCTGCTGCTATGGTTGGTCCCGAGACGGGGAGCGTAAACCTTCCAACCAACATGTCGGCCAAAGTAGTGATAAATCGATAATTTGAGGCAAAGTTTCAACTTTTAGTTTTTCTCTTTCGGTGTCGTTTTTACGGTCCCCCCTTCACGGGTTAGAAGGGGGGGCCGTAAAAACGTTTCATTTTTCATCGGAACCGGTTCCGGGCAACAATAAGTTTCGCTGGACTGCTCTCTCCTTTCGTCGCGCTTGGCTAAGGACGAGACGCATTTGATGGAGGAAGCTGCAAGTGCGGAGATGAACCGAAGAAGAAAAAAAAAACAAAACAGCAACAAATTCCGCCGAGTTGATAAAAAAACGACTTCGCCGAACGCTAATTGAAACTTATCGGTGGAGAAATTCATTTCGAATTTTCGGTGTTTTGCTGTGCTGTTGCACTTGTTTCGGCAAACTTTTGAGAAGGACAATTTACTGCGGAACACGAACACGACGGTGGCTGTCGAAAGTTGGAAGAAGAATGGAAGTTTGCGTTTTGTTTGCTGATGGGAAAAAAGAAAACATAAAACCAGCTCTCTGATGATGAGGGGATGAATTTTAATCACGAGGCGAATAATGAATAGATTTGGGATGATTCGAATTGAATTGATAGGGGAAGGATGGTAAAGACGGACACCCTAAGTAAAACTTGATTTTTTCGTGAATTTCACAAAAAATATAAAACTAACTCACCACAAATTGATAGTCGGAAAAACGACCAAGCGCAAAATAAAATGTTAAGACATTGGGCACCAACAATTTTGTTTTGAAAACCCCGGTTTTCGGTGATCTTTTGTTTTTTAAAAAAACTCAACTTTTTACGTCTGTGACACTAATAATAGAAGTTCGAATGAGCTCATATTTTGCATAGGGTATATTATCGTGCAAATCAACATTTCGCAGCATGTTCCGAATGAGAAATCGAGATAACTATTTCTATTGGTACCCTAAACCATACGTTTCGTTTCGTATTTCGAAAAAAAGTCCCAGAGTGTCGATTTTGACAAATTTTTTTTCAGGATGACACTAGATTTCCACGTTCATGCAATTTTAAGACATTTGGAATCAAAAATTTTTTTTCGAAAACCCTGATTTCCTTTAATTTCAATTTTCAAAAAACTCAAACTTTGACCGCTTTGCGCCACTTTCCCTTATGTCCGATTGGGCTAATATTTGGAATAGAGTGTACTTTTTGAAATTAGAGATGACAATTTTTATTGGAACCCTAATACATATTTGTACATCATCAGCGAACATGTGAATTTTGCAAAATTTCAGTATTGAAGGTAAATCGTTGATGTATAAAGAAAACAGGATGGAACCCTGTGGAACACCTGATACTATGTTGATTGGTTGAGCATTAATTCTATCTACTGAAACAACTTGAGATCGTTTAGACAAATCTGATTGAATAAGGCGAAACGAACAGCTAGAGAAAAGAAACAGTTCTGACAATTTTCGTAACAAGTTGCAGTGTGATAAACGATCAAATGCTTTTGAGAAGTCTATCATCAAACGAAGTGCTACACCCTTTTTAATTATCTTCCGAAATAATAATGCACTTTGAGTGAAGCAATAGTTGT